>NW_027526203.1:105998006-106326725 GCF_048455015.1 Haemaphysalis longicornis
GAGATGAACTGACAACCGGTGGGCCGGCCTCCAGGGTATCAGAATGGACGCACTGAGACGGGTCTGCAAGGGGAAGGCCTCTCACTTCTTGGAGGGACGAAATAAGAACATTAGGAGGCAAATAATGAACCCGGGCAGCGCGGCACAGTGGCGGGTGAAGGTCACTAGGAGAGGCGTTCGTCCTGCCATGCACCAAAATGGGCTACTGATGATGTCGATGATGAATAAGTCCTAATGTCTTTAAAATGCATTTGACAAACCCCTCTCCTGGCACCAACAGTGGGGCTCGAAAAACAAAATCGGGATGGGCCATCGTATGGAAGACAGGAACACCCCCCCCCCCCCCCTTGCCAATTCACGACTGAACGCCATCACGTTCATGCCACCGATCCAGCGACTCCGCATAAAAACTCTCTAGCAAAATCATGGATCCAAACCTATACAAGGAGACACGACGTGACAGGATCAAGTTAATTCGAGAAAAGTCAAATATCATGGTGTACGAAAGTAAGAGGCCGCAATTGGCAGCAGCGGTTGCGGCGCAAAGAACGGCGTAAAACGAACGCGGTCTCCTTCTGTTTCGCAGGCTGTTGGCGTTCGCCAGCCATCGTGCGCATTTTTCGTCGTCCCTGTGCACATCGTCGTCGGAACGAAGAGGTACCAATTGGGCCCCGCCGTGCCTGCGCCCAACTGTACTGCGATGAATTCTACTGCACCTGCACCGTACAGACTCTGGCCTTCTTAAAGAGAGGACCAAGCCACCACAGAGACCACATGGCAGCAGCGGTTCCGGCGCAAAGAACGGCGTAAAACGAACGCGGTCTCCTTCTGTTTCGCAGGTTGGTGCTGCTTCTATGCACGTTGTAAATTTGTTTGTGCCGCAACTACTGCTGCTGCTGGTGGTGCTGCTGTGTACACTGCTGTTCTTATTTGCCGCTGTGTGCAACTATGCCCCAGGATGAAAAATGTCCAGTGTGCGATAAGTCGTTCACTGGGACGTCGTATGGATTGAATGTAGCGACTGCTGTCAGGCATTCCTTAAAATATTTGGAGAATATTTTAAGGGCTCCTTGGGGGAATGTACTTAAAATAAAAGAGCCAAACAAGGCGTACGAAGAATTTCTGAACATTCTAAAGCCAATTTATGCTGCTTCGTTTCCTTTGGTTAAAGCAAAGCAGAACAGAAAGGCTCGTAAACTCTGGATTAACGCTGAACTTGGGAAAAGAATACAAGAAAAAAATATGTTATTTAGCCGCTATCTTAAAACTAGAGATACTAAACTGTTTAAAGAATTCAAGGTTAAAAGTAATCGCCTAAATAAAGACCTGAAAAAGGCTAAGCAAGATTATTATAACAATATGTTTAGCTCAGTTTCTGGGTGTTGAGATATAATGTGGAAAAGGCTAAATTCTCTCTTAAATCGCAATGTGTCCTCGGGTTCAGTACACAGCATAAATCTTAACGGCGAGGTCGCATCGGGAAAGCCCTTGGCCGACACTTTTAATATTTTATTTGTAAATGTCGCAGAAACACGTGATGTGAGTAATAATCTTGAAAATGTCCCATTTATCGACACTGCCATTTTTATAGATCCGACAAGTGAGAATGAAGTGAAATTACTAGTTTTGAATTTGAAAAATAGTACCGCACTTGATATTGACGGGATGCAAGTTCAACCTATAAAACATGTTCTTATGTTCCTTCTTCCGTATATACCACATATATTTAATTTGTGCCTTGGCCGCGCTGTTTTTCCCTCCAAAATGCAAGTTGCACGCGTTACCGTACTCTTCAAGAAAGGCGATAGGAATAACATGTCAAATTACCGGCCAGTGTCCATTCTGCCAGTCTTATCGAAGGCATTAGAAAAGCTAATCTTGAAACGGTTGAATAATTTTGAACAGAAGTTTTAGTTGCTTCATGATTCGCAGTATGGTTTCCGCAAAGGCCTTTGTACAGAATATGCTCTCATGGCACAGAAAGAGTACATTTGTCAGCAATTCGAACAGGGAAACGTTGTGTTGGGCTTGTTAGTAGATTTTACGAAGGCTTTTGACCACATTAATCACAAATTACTTATTCAAAAACTGGAACGGTATGGTATTCGTGGAACGGCGGGGTCACTACTACAGTGTTATTTGCAACACCGTAATCAGATTGTTAGTGTGGGTTGTCACAATTCAGATTCTTTGTCAATCGTTACAGGAGTTCCACAAGGAAGCATTTTGGGGCCTTTCCTCTTCAATATTTACATTAATGATATCGTGAACATTTCCTCTAACATTAGATTTATAATATATGCAGATGATACAAGTATATTGTTAACAGGAAAATCAGTGAACGAACTAATAACACATGCAAATCTACTGCTGGCTAGATTAGAAAAATGGACAAGAGAAAATGATCTAAAAATAAATGTTGCAAAGACTAAGGCTATGGTATTTCATGCTAAAAATAAAACAGAAATTGTAAATCAAACGATTATTTTAAATTCCATCCCTGTCGAGATAGTCCCTTCTCTTAAAATATTAGGAGTAATATTTCAAGAAACATTATCATGGGATCATCACATACGCTTTTTAGGTGCGAAGGTCTCTCAGGTAGTCGGCCTTGTGTACCGAAACAAGCACTTGCTTCCTCGGAATATTTTGTTGTTAATTTACAATACCTTATTTTTATCAAGAATCAATTACTGCCATCTAGTTTGGGCTCTAACTTCTCAAGAAAACCTAAACAAACTTCATAAGCTTCAAAAGAGGTTTTTACGGGCGGTAGAGGACGTGCCAAGTACCTATCATAGGCGCTCCTTATTTGAAAAATATAACTTAATGCCAGTAATAAAAATGTACGATTTTATTTTGTCCAAGAAATATAAGCAAGATATCAAAAACTGTAACCCGTTTCTAAAGCAGTTGGCAGATTTAGTACTTAACCAGCCTAAGTATAATACCCGAAAAAATGAAGTGTGGATTGTTCGAACCTTTAGAAACCACATACGGTCTTCAATCGCTGGGAAATAAACTTCCACGATTGCTAAATGAACTTTGGGTTGAAGAAATTGACTTAGAAAAAGTAACCTTTAAACAACTGCGAAATCATTTTCTCCTGGCGTCATGATCACTTGCTCTGTTACTTGCAATTTTCTTAAAAATGTGTTTTTGTATCCTGTTTTTATTGACTTGTATTTTTGTATACTGCTCTGTGTTTTCTCGCGATACGTTTGTTGGTGTCTTGTTTGTTTTTTTCACTGTTTTGGAAAATGAGTATGTGGCGTTTGCCAAAGCGATAAATTAGGCATTTCCTTTCTTTATGATGCTGTTTTTGTGTTTGCAAGGCAAGTCGCCTGTCTTTCGCATTGCGAAATCGATTATTTGTTTCTAGCATTATACGCACCAATGCACTACATCTGTACAGTGTTTGTTGCTCCTTTTTTCTCGTAGACCTTCTCGTATGCTTCACTTGTATGTATCACGCGTATGGTTCTTTTTTTAAAGGCAAATGCGCCTACATTTTTCGCATTTTCTGAAACTATATTTTGTTCAAGCATTACACGTTTCGTTTCATCACACATGTACAGTGATGATTCTTCTTGTAGTAGACCTGTTTATTTCACGCGTATGATCCGGAATATTTTTATGAAAGTGTGGTGGCTGCTGCCATGTGTTCGGGGAGGGGAGAGGGGGCCTGCGGCCTTGTCAAGCTGGCATCACGCCAGCTTTTTTCTGCAGGTCTCCTGCATCATGTATTCTTGATGCCAAATAAAGTCATTATAATCAATTGTTGTAGTTGACTACTCTGACAATCTTTGTGACTGCATGACCCTCCTGCATACAGGAACAAAGAAACGCAAGTTGGAGCCATCCTCTTGGAAATCAATAGAATCCTAACATCAGTACAGACTCTCAAAGGGCATTAGCCTGTTGGTTGCAGACAGAATACCAATACCTAAACGCTTAGGTAATATACTCCCATCCACACTAAAGAAAGTTAACGACGTCACCGGGACACCCGAGCACGATGGTTCGAAGAGATCGAGGCACCGACCAAGAGGCACGCGAACTCACACACTGTGCTCCTTGCGACCCCGACTAGTGCAGCCCCCTTCCAGAAAAAATGTTAAGAACGTCTCGTAATCCTACGCCTAGAAACATGATCTTCCCCGTACTACAAGGGGGTCTCAACTCCGAAGAAATGCAAACTCTGTGGAGCGTGACACCAACGCAAGCATCTACAAATAAATGTGGGCGAAGATGTTGGGTTGGAGCACCATACATTAGCTTAAATTTCTACCAATTCTAAACTACACCTTCCCTCTGCCACGCAACCTACGCATGTACGGGGAATTCTCATGGGGCGAAGAACTCAAACATTACACATTCCCCTTCCATCGAAACATGGGAGGCAGCTTTGACCGGCTCGTTACCTCAAGATCACTGCGAGCTCGCTGGAAGGGCAAGGGAAGGAGCCGCTGCATCCATGGCCCTGGACTTCAAGTTACACCTTTGAGCTCTCTAACATCTGTTTCCCCCCTTTTCCAAAAGCCCCAGTATTTATTCCGCAACAAAGATCTTCCCTCTCTCTCTTCCTCTTACCAAAAAAAAAAAAAAATCAAGAACGTTCACTCCGGCACAGATATTTGAGAATCAACACATTGTAACACCGACACTGCAGCCTTCTCGCTCAAACTGACCAACACCCCGCATCCGGAACCTTTTATGCTCAGGACTTCAGCCGAGGGGTTTATGCAGAATTTCGATTTTGGGGGAGGGTGTCGGTGGGATGTTTGGGGGGGGGGGGTGTTGCATAAATCCCTAGGCAGGGTGCTTGTGGTTGTGGAATCTTTTTTTTTGGGGGGGGAGGGGGGGTGTCGAAGTCCTTCTGGGGGGGGGGGGTGTTGTGGGGGTGTTCGGGGGTGTGTATAAATCCCTGCTTCAGCCACAGAAGCACAGAGGGACTCAGTCTCTCCTGGGCCACGGCGATTAAACACCCATGCTACTAGTCTTTCTCTCTTCGTTGAACTTGAGAGCTGGCGAAGCATCGTAAGTGCAGCAATTCCGCTCCAAAACGCAGCAATGTACCAGAGGGACGGCAATACTTCGCCTCCCCCCCCCCCCCCCCCCCCCTTCCCAGTTACCAAAGATGGCTCGCGGATAACCTTGCTCCCAACATAAGGCCACCCCAGCTTTGAACAGCACGGCTATTGCGTCTTGATCGTCAGTGAAAGACGCGCCACAACCCCAATGAGGAGTCGCTGGAAGTTGTTATTGCGGACGGCTGGCATCAAGAGCCGCCGCTTCGTCCGAGCCTGCAGCCATTTTGGGAACCGCCTCGAGTCGGCAGCTGGCCGTTGCTTTATTTTAACAAATCACGAGGACACCAATGGAGCAGCGGGCGCGCGGAGTTCCTCCTGTATGGCTCTTTAAAAAAAAAAAAATTGCCAATCCTCAACGAGGCATCACATTCTCAAAAACCCCGCGTACCATGTACACACAGTGTTAAGGACAGGTTTTGCATACTCCCGACGGGTGAGGCCTTGTGACGGTGTCAGATGGGTGCCTAAGACGAGATTTGAGGCCGTGAAAATTAGCCACCGATGACGAGTCCCCTCCCGACACAAGTCACCCACAGTTCTTTCTAGTGGGAGTGCCGGGTAGACTGCATGCAATGGTGGCGCTCAGGCCCCTGAAATACTGAGAATACGCGTGACAGAGTTCACACGCAACGCAGTGCGCTCCGAACATCGGGCCTCGATCGGGCACAGCGTGTCCTATTATTTGAACTCCGCTGCCCACATTTGAATGCGGGGACTATGCAGCATTCTACAGGTGGGCATTGTTCCCACCGGGGGAAGTTCGCGAAACAAATAGCCACAATCCAGTAAAGAGTAAAAACGACGCACGCTGAGGGAAAACGCGCAGGTGGAAAAGGGGACGACATCCGTTTTTATTGCGCTGGCAGCGGCTGGGTTATTTCGCAGAAGCCTCGGTGGCATTGTCGGTGTGAAGTCTCAGGGAAAAATGGACAGCAGACCGCAGTGGTGAAGAGTAGGGGGAGGGAGGGAGGGAGGGAGGGAGGGAGGGAGGGAGGGTTGGAGGGAGGGAGGGAGGGAGGGAGGGGGAGATCTATATTTAGTTCTTCAACACAAATCTGTCACACAACAAGAACGATCGCCCGTCAATTGACACTAAAAATAGCTCGACGGCTACGTACGCTGATCAATGCGTGTATACTTTCCATAAATCACAATCCCCAGGTACAGTCGGTCCACCTCTGGAAAAGGGCTGCCTTCAAGTTCCTAAAGTTACAATAATTCCTTAGGCCAATATTAAAATTATTGATATATTAGCGCGCGACTGCAGGCGAAGGAAAAGTCAATAAATTCAAAAGTAGAGCAGCAAATGTCGTTGCAAAACGCCTAACAGAATGCGAACGTATCTGGTGCGGATAACATTATCTTGACAGCACGACAGTGGTTCGGCACGCACTTAAACGGAAGTAACGCGCCGGCAGATCGCAAGTGGGGCCACACTTTCATGTATTGTATATTTTACGTGGCGGGAACATTAACATCCATTAGCGCGCGACAGAGGATACACAGAGCAGCATGCGCCAGAGTAAAATATGGCTCCACTTTCAATGGAGCACATTTATCGCACGGATAGACAACGACCACGACGTTTGGAGTGGCTGCATATTTTTAAGCTAAAAGTTAATTGCTCTGAGATGAGATTTCGCTGTGGCTGGTGGCAGTGGAGACTTCTGCAGCCACCCTTGCGTGTCCCTGTCCAAGACTCCTTTTTCCTCAACGCAGACGTAATATGGACGTGTGTTTCTTAGGTCTATTGCGAAGGGGTCACTTTTCGTGGAAACGCACGTGCATTTACGTCGCACTCTGTATTCGTGTTATAAAATGGTGAAGTCCCACTTCCCCGGTGCTCTTGGCTGCCGAGCGTAAGTTCAGAGAAAGCGGCCGGCGACGTCGCTGTAGCGGCAGGTTCATTCCGGGCAAGATCCTAGTCGACCGTCCGGTGGGATCCTACAGCTTCTAATGCGCATACCTTCCACTTGTTTCCCCGGCCTGTCAAAGAGTGGCGCTGTAAAATGGCCAGAGATTTAGTGTTTACCATGTGCCCTCGAAGCCCACCCACGGTACAAGCGACGCCATGTATATGTACAAACTGGCACGCAAAAATGCGTCACCATTTCCACTTTAGCTATATGAAAAATTGGAAGCCGTCCAGTCCAACAGATGTGGATGGCCAGTGAAGCTATTGGCTTAACCAGAACAAGTGACTTAGACTGCAGCACACAAACACAAACGCGCTTTCCAAGAGTTTTATTATTTGGTCGCAACCGCAACATCGATGGCGTCACTGTGATACACTCGGTTAGCTCACCGACAACGCGCGCGAAATTTTTACCCTACATTTAGTCTACACAGCATCTCATCGCTGCGGGGGATATATTAGGGTCCTTACAAGATTTTTACCCCGGGCGTTCTTCACCAACGTCAGGAAGCACGTATTGACTGGCCTCATTCACACACGTCCACATTCAAGTCAGCAACAATGATTGATTGATTGATTGATTGATTGATTGATTGATTGATTGATTGATTGATTGATTGATTGATTGATTGATTGATTGATTGATTGATTGATTGATTGATTGATTGATTGATTGATTGATTGATTGATTGATTGATTGAGTGTGGGGCTTAACGCGCCGACGCTTCACAGGCGATGAAGCGTGCCGTAGTGTAGGGCTCTGGATTAATTTTGACCACCTGGGGATCTTTAACCTGCGCAGAAATCTCGAACACACAGGCATTTTTGCTTTTCGCCTCCATCACAAAAGCGGCCGCCGCGGCCGGGAATCGAACCCGCGTCCTCGTGCTCAGTAGCACAACGCCTTAGCTACTGAGCTACCGCGGCATGTTCAGCAACAGTGATGGATACCCATTCACTTCTCGCTGAGTCCAGCTGAAAGACCGCACTCTACGCATTGTCCTTGGATCGCACACATCAGAAAACAAAAAAGCACCCAAGCAGAGGTACTCCACAGGGATGTGTACTGTCACCCACGCTTTTTAACCTACAGCGATGTGTGGAGTCACCAGAAAAACTGGATAAAATTCCAGGCATAAATTACACCTTACACGCGGATGACATAACAGTATGGATAACTAAGGGTTATTTGGGGCACATTGAAAGCACGCTGCAAGTAGCACTACATACAATCGAAGAGGAGGCTAAAAGAAAAGGCCTTCGTTGCTTCCCTGCCAAATCGGAGGTTCTTTTAGTTACTAAGCATATTGTGCCTGTGTTGCCTCTAACCTCGTCTGGGCACTCAGCACCTCAGCTCGTTCACGTGAGCCGCCTCAATCCATACCACCGACGGAATCTACCTGCTACTGCTCCTCCTTCATTACACGCACCGGGACGGTGCTTCTGTGGCGGGGGAGTTGTGTCACAGACTTTGGCCAGCTTCCCGAGAAACTTGCACGAAGTATAACCCCATATTCATGTGGGCAATCTCTCCCTGGGTATGTGCTCCGGTGGAAGGACGCTGGTCGATGACCAACGGAATAAAGAGAAGGTAGACGAAGTCAGAGCTCCCGCTGGACTGGGTCCCGGTGACTACGGTGTCTTTTGTAAATACACCTTCTTCCTGACAATCTATATCTGCGTCGTCACGTGACAATATTAAACGAAACCCACAAGGAAAAGTTAATCTGACCTTATGGCAAATTCGCATCCCACAAAGAGCGGAAATTATGGTCTTTTGGCTTCGCATCGAGAAAGACGGCAAGTCTTATACAACAATTCAGCAACTTTTGAAGCAAGGCAATGAGATCATTCACATGATAAAAAGAATCACCAACCTTACTGTCGGATTGAAGAAGAGGAAGCCCTGAGGCTGAGGGATGCTTTGATAATTTCCAGGTTTAGATATCACCTTCTGTACTTAAACCCCTCACAAGCAGAGTAACTATATGGGCGCTCATCAGAAAGGCTACCAAGGTTTCCTTAGGAGTACCAATCTCGACTAGCAACGAGGCCCTATTCAGGACAGGTACTCAGAATACGCTTGATGAGATCGTTTCAGTTCATTTAGCAAACCAAGTTCGAAGACTTCGGTCAACAGAGCAAGGCAGGAACATCCTCAGGAGCATCAATTTCGATCCCACACCTCTAAACGAGCCACAGGAAATCAAGGGCCCATTTCTCGACAGCCATACTCGAGACTTGCTCAAAGTTCCCCCTTTACCCAGGAATATTGATCCCGAAAGGAATGTGAAGAGAAGACGGCAAAGAGTAAATATTTCACAGGAACTTGTGAAAAAAATCTACAACAAGCCAAGTAAATATTATGGAGATATTAGTCAGTGTTCTACACATTCCTCAAAAATAGGAACGAAAGCTCGTTCCTCATTTCTCCCCAATTTTGAAACGAGTTCCCGTTACAAGTTCCTATATTGAGAAAGGAACGCGTTCTATTTACACTTCGAACATTGTAACGAGTCGTTACATTAACGTTACATTTGATTTTTTTAAATTAAAATATAGTGTCGGATAATCCTGAAGCGAAATAACGTGAGCAATCCTACACACACATCGCACTACGTACATTATACGAATGTGAACACCACCGGCAACAAATTATCCGGATTATAAAAAGAATCCAACGAAACGCTCCTGGACTTCTTTTCAGGGAGCAGCGGACGTATTCCAGTCATGCCTAAGTGCAACTGTGGTGCTCGTCTATAACAAGTGCAACATATTCGCCGCTTTCCACTTGAGTATTCAAATGGGCAGTCATGATACTCCGTTTCAGATGTGCAAAAAGAAATTTGCTCACATGCACGAACATAAATGATTTGCACAAAAAACCGCATCGAAAGGAACAATACATATGCGTTTAATGAGTGCTGATTCAATGCTACAGTATGAGTGGGGAAAAAAATGTCCAGAACATATTTTCGGAATTTAAAAATGTCCTTTGTTTGAACTCAGCAAGAGTTGAATCTCGATGTTGGTGTCGGACAGACAAACCCGTTTTTTTTCGCCAACACGTTGTTGGCTACGTTGAACAGCCGTTTCACCAAAGCACGTGAGGGCATAGAGTTTCATACAATAACAACTAGAGAGGAAACCGGCGCTGGATTCGGATTGGCGCTCGATAGCTTGTCGAAGTTGCTATGGATTGAATCGTGCAGGCAGTTTAGTTTTCGTTTTGGACTTACATGTCTACGCGGGGTGTTGGAAGAAGTGTTCAAAAATACTTTTCTCCTTGAACTGCATGCCGCACGTGCACTGACGCCGCCCTGAGTGGAACGTTTTACAACAGGAGTTGCGAATTGGATGGGTTATCAATTCGTTGCCGGCACAGCGAGTACGAAAACACAAAGGACGGCGCTGTGTGCGGCGAAGTTGTCTGCGAATTAGAAGTTACCGCGCTGCTCATTCGGCAGAGAAGCTGTATTTTCGAAGCTTATGACGGTTGCGAATTGCTTGCAACAGCCACACCTTTCGTGCGAACGCCGGCTCCGGCGGCGTAGAACAGCAGTACCGACGGTCGATAGGAAAGCTGCTTGATGAACGTCACTAATTCAGGCTAGAATAACTTCTCCAAGAAGTAATCGGTTTCTTTTTTTAGGTGCAGAAAACTTTTCTTAATATAAAAACTACAAGCGTTGAAAGAGATTGAGCTACGCTATACCACGACTAGGCTCGCCATCGGTGCCCGGCTGAAGCTCTGGTCGGAACCGGTACGTAACAATGCACCACAGTCGTCGCACTGCTATGATGCTAAGGAAAGGTGGCACAATAACTAACACCAAAATTCGAAAACAAATCGTCAAAGTATACCTGGCACATCACGAAACCGAAAGTCCGCTCAGTGCATGAGAAAGTTCACAGCGGCGCGTTCCAGCGCCGTGTCCGAGGTCAGATTCGGCTTGCAGCTCTCAGGGATGGTTACTGTTGCGCATGAGGTGTAGCTCTCGCCTCGCTTTGGGCGGCAGCGGCAATATTTCAAGAATCCGAGGCTGGAAACTTGACGCCTCGTCTTTACACGCGGTAAGCGCGACGCTGACGACCCTGCAGAGAAGTCTCTTCGGGAGGCTCGGCTGTCTGTACTGTATACAGAACACGCTTGCCATAGACACGGTGCAGCCACGTCTTCTTCTGCTCAGCTTTCACGTTACACTGTCATGTACAGAATAAGAAGCCGCGGCAGAAGATGAATCAAAGGGGCACCGAAGCACCTGTCTCATGCGCATATGCAGACGACGTTGCGGCATGGTCGTGCGCCCACAGGGCGCAGCCTGCCCGATAGCCTGCGGCCCGCCGCGTGGTTATTCTTCTGCCTTTGACTTTTGAGGAAGGACGTTCTGCAGAAGGGCGGGCTAATTGGGCATCTTACAGGAAGAGAAACGCAGTAGTGGCCCGTGGCTTTTTGCACTAGCTTTAGCACTACAGCCTTGGCATCAAAAACAGTAAAACCCTAGCGATGGAACGTTTACAAAAGGAACGACGTTCCCTCTGCCGTTCCTTCGTAAACGTAACGGGCTACCGTTACAGTTCCACACACTCTTAATGAAACGGTGGCGTTCATCCATTCCTCTCAAAAGGAACTAGTTCCAGGAACGTCGTTCCTTGGAACGCCGTTCCGTACAACACTGATATTAGTTCCAGCAGAGGCAAGCACAGCATCGAAGTGTTGAACAGAGATTTTCCTCCGGCAGTAGCTAGTATTCTTAAAAATAGCACCAACATAAACACAGCAGGCATTGAACTCCACGCCATCGCCAGAGCCATTAGATACCACGCCACCTTCACACTGCATAGTCCCCATGGTACAGAACTCCCGGTTATCATTTTCACAGATTCATACAGGCAAATTATACTGAACGACATGAATAAAGATTTATTTAACAGTCACTGCCATCATCACTACGATATTATTTTGACACCTGGCCACGCGGAGATGTTTGGCAACGTTCGGGCAGACACGCTCGCCAGTGAGGTAAGAATCCGGGCACCGAACATCTCCCTGGAGAAGTCCGATTGTCGCGACATCACAAACAATACACAAACGGACCTTAAACCGAACAGTAGGGAATTACCTCCGCCTCACCCTAACATAGACAGGCGGCAGTCAGTATTACTGAGACAAGCATAGGCTAACACTATACATGCACCCCACCTAGACGACATCTTTTCTCTAAAAGAAGCGCAGAAGAACCAGCAGCGTGCAAACACTGCGGTGGATATCCCAATCAGCAACATGTCCCATGGGAATGTCCTTACAATAAATACTCCCAGCATTCCTGACTTACACCCACTGACGCAGCTGCCATATCCCATTGAGCCAACCTGGGTGACTCACGCCTCCTCTGTCGAGGAACAGCTGGCTGTAGTGCGGTAGATCAAAAACGCACTAGAGGTGAGTTCAGCATTCACTGAAGACGACCTGTAGTCGGGTTGTCTGAACCGCCTCTTGTTTTCAATTAGGTTTTTTTTTTCTCTCTCTCTCTTCACTAGCCAGTTTTACAGCGAAGCTGTCTACGGCTAGGATTCAGCAGATCGTCTCTGGCGACAGACCGAGCGTCGACCAACAGTTTTCAGCGTACGGAAAGGGCCTTCATATCTTTAGAACTAAATTAGAACTAAAGAGAAAAAAACGCGAGTTTCAAAGTTAGTCCCCACACTGCTAGTTGGCTCATCTTCATCTCTCTGCCCCTATTTGCACCTCAGCATGTCACGGCTTTTCAGCCGACACGCTTCTATTCTTTTTTTGGCTCGGGCAACCTGTTCCTTTTTTTTTTTCTATATTTATGGGGCTGTCGCCGCCGTACGCCTAGTCAGAACTGCGCTTCCAGAGACGGTTTTAAATACTAGGTTGAAGATGGCCGTCGTCCCCTTCTGTTCTTGTGACCTTGTTCCCTCCAAAGTGATTTTGATTTTACTTATTCTACCATTTTAAGGCATTTTTGGTGCTGGAGGAGCGAACTAAGATGGTTCGAGATGTGGTGCAAAATAGCGCCGGCTGAATAACGAGTTCTGCCTAAGGACCAGCGGCACCGCAGTGGTCGTCTCGGGCGATTGCGGTCAGAGGCAACGGCGGCTACCGAACAAAATCAGTGCTTGTAACCTACTCTTACGGTACCTCACTTTCATTCTGTTCAAAGTGTTTTTTTTTTTCGCGGTATTTCTCCAGGATGCAAAAAATTCGACCACGTAGTCAGAGTAGGAATCGCGCGCAGAAATTGTGACTAGAAAAATTGGGAGAATACAAGACTCCAGACCAGATCACATGACGATGAACGTTGTCTTCAAGGTGCATATTTGGAAATAACGATCGACATACACGGAACATAACTAAGGAATATTGCGCAGAGGGTTAGCGTTGCTAATATAGCGGAAAATACTGGAATACGAAAAATTGGAATATATATATGCTTGAGAGCTGTCAATAAAAATGCAAAAAATAATAAAGTCTCGTTGAAATAAAGGTGCCCGAAAACAATGAAAAGGCGGAAAAGACGCGTCAACACATATATGCAGCTTCTTGCACACAATGCACGCTCGAGACAATGTCGAATGAAACCAGAAGCAGATTAGGTTAGTGCAAAGGCCAGTAAACACAATGTACACTGAAAATGACAGTGATAGCCGCAAAACCACACTTTCGATAAAACGAACGCACGTGGTTTGAACAAATGGCATTCGATAAAACGGCGTTCAATAAAACGGGCATTTCTTCGATAAAACGGCGTTGGATAAAACGCCGTTCGATAGGCTGCCTGGGAACCGTTGGTACTGTAAGTAGCGGTCGAAGCTGCGTGCTATAACTCTACATTTACATTTGGTGTTATCAGTACAGTTGCACTTTTCAAAGTATACGGGGAGCTGACCGCGGTGTTCAGCAGCAACCCGCGACGTATAGCAGTTTGTGCGATTGTGGGCTGGTATTGGGAGGACATTTTTGTATCGATTAAGACGCGTAACTCCGACTTCGCTGTCGCTGCCATTCAATATTTCAAGGTCTTGTTCGTCGAGCTGTTTTTTTTTTTTTTCCTAAACTGTGCACTGTCGGACAATTGTGTGGTTCAACTTCAACGCAGTGCACTCCATTGACAAATCCATGCGGCCAACAATGCATTTTCGGCGGACGACGATTTCGAGCATACTATTTGACTGAAAAGTTCGTTCTGCGCTGTGGCATTACGCAATGCAGGCGTCCTGCATTGCGCAGTGACACAGCGCAGATCACATTTCTGAGTCAGTTGATAAACTCATTGCTGTGATTCGTCGAAATTTATTTGTTGGGGCATTAATTGGTTCATCTAGTGCACTGTGCTGAAGCTGAACCACGGGATTCCCCGTGAGTGCATCGCTACGGAGCAGTCTATTTCTTCGCCGTGGTTCGCTGCTTTCTTAGCCATTTCCATAGGCATTTGGTTGTCTTCATTGCCATTGGGCCTTTTACGCAAATAATGTTACTTTCACTGACAGCAATTTGACGTACAGACGGGTGTAAGTGGCGGTACGTCGCCATAGGAGCATGCTGCTTTAAGAAGTGAAGTTGATCTGGCAAATTTTACAGGAAGCGCAGAAGCCGCGCCGGTATCAGGCCCGCCATTCCAAGCTTTCGCGAAGATGGAAGCCTTATCACTTTCCTGCCAGGAACTGAATGAGACCTGCAGGTTCCAGCTCCGGCGGGCATGCCGCATCTTCCCGAACGTTTCGCGCGAAGAGGCAAAACAAAGGGGCGTCCTGGGTGGCCCCTGCCACAAGGGCCGTCATGTCCAACAGTTTTAAATCGGCGACAGCGACACGGGCGAGCGGTGTGCTGACCCCGACACGGTCCTGCAGCCGCGCCTTTTTTCACTCCGCTGGGACGGCGTCCGCGGTTGATTGATGTCTTCCTCGGCCATGCTCCTCTTCCTCTCCTACTTTCCGTGGCGCTGCAAGCACTGGGGGGAGAGAAGAGAACGAAATGCGGATAAAAGCGAAACGAACGTCGTGCGGCCATTCCTGCGTAAACACACACACACAGCTGCTGCACCCTGTGGGAAAACAGCCACTGACCACTCTTCTCCCCGGTTATTCTGCCGCTTCTCTCCTTCTCCAGTCAGCGCATCCGCGCGCCGTTCGTTTTTCTAATTCACTCGTCCATCGGTGATTTACAACCCGGCACGACAGGAAGACGCGGACCATTTGTTTCGAGGCCGCGTCTTCCTTCCCACGCCACCCCTTCCCCCGTAATAAAGCCTCATCTGGGGGCGATTTCATTCTTGCGGCCGGGGGCTATCAGACGCCACTGGATGCGGCACCGCTTCTCCCGCCGCCGCCGCCGAGCCGTGCCTCACCGGGCGGGAAGAGGCCGTCTGACAGGCAACCGATACACCACCAGGTGCTCCAGCCACCTACATCATGTTGCGGGGCCTGTCTTTATGCCTCGCTCGTGACACACAAACGCTTCACTCCTGCCACGTACGGCTTGCTCGCTCGCTACGGAAGGCCCGCGGCACCTCAGCCGCTTCTACCTCTACTGCCTTCCGCTTTTGATCCAATGTTCCTGCTGCGTTACGGTTATTTTTCTGCTCACGTGTTTACTGTACACTGACGAACTCGTTTAGTTTCCTTTTTAACGCTCGTCCCTTTCAACTCTTGACTTTTCGCCGACACTACCGGACCATAGTTTTTTTTCCGTCAGCTGGCCCATTGTTTCTTTTTTCCTATCTCTTTAAAATCCATTCTCTTCGCCTTGGCCTTCTGAAACCTTTTTTCCCCTGTCCGCCGCTGTCTATATGCGTGGGCGGAAGGAGCATTTGTTTGAGGAACGCGCCGGCGCGCCGCGAACGCGTGCACACACAAAGGGTCTCCTGACCCCTGGCGGAGGAGGCCCACGCGAGCCCAGTCACGCGATAACTGCACCATCAGCGCTGGTAGCCGCCGGCCGCTGCGGCCCGGCGCCGAGAGCGACGATGACGAATGGCGGACCACCGGTCGCCGGCCAAGGGGAAATGGGCCAGCGTCGTGCACTGGCCGCCCGAGGCCGCTCTTCATTTCCTCCCGCTTCGTTTTTCCTCCCTCTTGGTTCACCTTGTGTTCTCGCTGCGTGTTCCTATCTTCCCACTCTCGTCCATTTATTCTCGCTTTCACCGCCGACGCGCCCTCGGGGCTCCAGAAGCGGCCAGAATTTTCCCCTCGTCTATAATAATACCGCATTCTTGCTCCTCTCACTCGCGCCGGCGAACCTCGTGCAAAAGTGAAAGCGGAGCGCTGACCAGCTCTCCCCTATCTGCAGCGAAGGGGGAAGATGAGTCCCCGAAGGGAAGAGGCCCGGCCGCGCGAGACGAGATTGCGCCCGACAGGTGAGAAACAGCATCCTGTCTGATGGGCTGCAGCCTCCTCGGAGATTCTTTCTGTCCCCGGCACCACCGAGGGCCGCGCACGACCCGCTGCTCTTTCTCAGCGCCTCACGTGCCTCCTGCCAGTTACTCGTATTTCTCTTTCTTTTTTACTCATATCTGCTTCTCTGCTACACGCTACTGACCGCCCAGCCCGGCTGTGTAAGGAACATTGCACGCAGTCCCATATTCACCTTGATGTGGCACGCCGCAAAAGAGCCCTGAAAATCGAGCTTGCTCCTTTGGAACTTGTGCACGCAGCAATACGTGGAGCCTTGACAAAGAGCGGCGCCCGCGTTCGCTCGCTCAGTAGGGCTCTTGTCACGTCCGCCAACGATCATGCGAACACTTTTCTGTCTTTTCACTGCTGCTGTTGCTGCCTTTCTCTTATGGGACACTGGTCTGACGGCTCCAGACTAGCATTGACTGCAATGGCAAGACATCCTGCGAGGCCCTATGCGTGGCCCTATGTTACATACGGCGAGAGACACGGTGCGGCCGTTGGCACACGCGGATACCTCGAAAAGCGCAGAAGCCCTGCCATTATCAGGCCTCCCCTGCAGCTTTCATGAGCGTAGAAGCCGCATCTACTTCATGCGAGGAACTGAATGAGGAGTAGAATCCCGTTCCAGCTCCGGCGGGCATCAAATCGCGCGGTCTCCCCACTCCATCCATACGCGTGCCCTGCTAGCGACCGAGCAGCGTGTCCACTTAGTGCTGGCGGATACCGCCTCTCTGGACACTGGGAAGAGCGGGCTATACTCGGGCGCTCCTATCCGTCGAAGGAGCTGCTTCATAGTGCGCATCGTCAGCCGAACTTAAACTTGTCAGGCATTGCTCATGACGCTTGCCGGAGAAAGGCGATGAAAGGACCGAACCGAGTGGTCACATACATGGATGAATGCGCACGCGACGAAGGCGAACTGCACGCTGTTGATGCAAACACGGGCCGACGCCAAAGGACTCCATGAGCCGAGCCCGAACGGGTCTGGAGCACTAAATTTCTATACGAAAGGCTTCGTGACTGCATGCATCGCCAGTCCGAAACGCGAACACCTGTCACTTGGACAACGGTCACTCACTGTTCAACCTGCCCCCATAAATAAACCCTTCCGTCCGATGATGCTATCACTCACTCACAGCATGTGCGGATCAATAGCGAGTCGATCCTCTCACCATGATGAGCAGAAGCGCATAGTGCCCCCTCGCGAGAAGAACGGAATGTGAGGTCATCCCGCGGGTCACGAACAAGAGTACCCAGAGTATCCCTGCTCTCATCCGAAACCGCGTGAAGTTACGCCGCTCCGTATTCGCGGCGGAGGCACGTACAGTGTATTGTTTTACAAGGACTGAAACAAACTCCTGCGCCACCGTTAGGGTGCAATTGGCGAAATAAGAGAAAACGAGAATGGGAAGGTGTAAACCGCAGCACACTCATGTACCCACAACTTGCTTCGATAATTGACTGCGCGGCAAACTTGTATGATAAGTAATGTATCTGCGCCTCCACTGTCATCGATAAACCTACGCGAACAACACCTTGCCTCCGTAACCGCATACGTTCGTATGTCCACGTCCATAATTTACTGTTCGCGTTCGATCCCTCGGTGCTGACTTTAGGTTCGCAACATTCGCCTATAGGTGGTTCGTTTCTTGAACCCGCAGCCGCTGATATTCGGCAGATGTCGAGTGCACCCAGGCAGGTTCTTACGGGCTGCCTGTCACTCGTACAGGGCGTCCTTAGGACAGGTCGAGTTGTTATGGCGCCAGTGCTCACGCGTTCAAGGTGGTAGCTTACTGACATTTAGCAGCTGACTAAGCTATACGGAAACTATCACACCGGCGCTATTAATGAACCCCCCCGCCCCGCACACGCGCACAGTCCGAAAATGCACCAAATATGTCGCGAAATGTGTGCCCGATGCCATATATTTTCAATTCCGTCCTCTAGTTTCCGAAATCAGTTGTCGTCCATTGCATAATGGGCTGCATCTCGTTTCATCAAACAAGCGGCTGTGCACAGCGACCCCTTCTTCTTCAAGTTTTGTGGTGCAGGGCCACTCGTGGGCTGTTCCTGAACAGGGTGTAAGGAATTGGGAACGGTTTACACCGGCGGATATAAGTGGGACATCGGACAAAAATACGGGGTCGTTATTGACTGCTGGAAAGTCTGGTAGTGCTAAAGGGTCACGCGCCCATTCCCTGGCTCTCTGAAAAAATATCCGCTCCGCTCAGGTAATTCAATTCGTGAATCTCTGGTTTTGTGATTCATTGATTGATTATAGGGTTTAACGCGCCGACGCAATGCCGGCAATGAGGCGCGCCGTAGTGGAGGGCTCCGGATTAATTTTGACCCCCTGGGGATCTTTAACGTGCGCCGACATCTCGTACACAAGGGCGTTTTTGCTTTTCGCCTCCATCAGAAAAGCGACCGCCGCTGCCGGGAATCGCACCCGCGTCCTCGTGCTCAGCAGCACAACGCTACCGCGGCGGGTGGTTTCGGATTCAATCCCGCACGCCATCCGAAGAGTGAGAACTTGAGTTGCGGCGTGTGGAGCAGCCTGCAGGCTGATGAGCCCGTAAATGCTCCATTTCTCTTTCCGTCGACGTCGCCGACGCCCTCAAAGTCGGAAAGCAAAGCAAAAGCCTTGTTTTAACCAATAGGAAACCACATCTGGTGCGCCACCATGCGTGGACTAAAATCCGGGGTCGTTATTGACTGGACGGTCATACTCCCATTCCTCGACTCTGTTCGTCGTCCGGTCGTCGTCGTCCTTGCGATGGAGGATCTTGGCAGTCAGTTATTGACGTCAGCGGCGCCACCTCCGGAGGTCGCTGACCTCAGTTTCCCCGGCGTTCAGGGCTCCCGGAGAGACGGGAGGCAGTATCTGAGGAGTGCCATGGGCTAGAGGATCAACGTCGGGCATGTCATGATCGCTACCTTTTACGAAGTTGTCCAGCCACTCCTTCGTCGTCCTCGTCGCCTTCTGTCTTGAGCCATGGCAGTATGGGGCATTGGCCGCCTATGTGTCCCATGACATCGCCCCACCGTCGAGGGCGACCGTCCTGGTCGAGGCCTTAGTAGGTGAGCGAGTGTGGTGAGTACGAACGATGTAATAATACACAGTGAAGACGTCGTTGCCACCACGGATGAGGATGATGAGGTCGGTGAACACCGGCCCCGTAACAGTTATGCCGCCGACGTCATGAAGCAACGTCCAAAGCCCTTGAGAAGATGCGCCGGCGAACGGGGCAGGGGGACGGCATCCTCGTCTTGTCCGGTCGTGGCTTCTCACTTCTCCCTGATTTCGGCTCGTCATAGGCTGGGAGCACGTGCTGGGGAACCGATTTCTTGATGGTTCACCGGGCTGGGGCACGCCGACGCGGTGCAAGAGCCTGGAGAAGATCGTTTTAGGAACTAAGACGGGGCGATGCTGGGGGGCCAGGATGGACATCGATACCCCGCACCTCCACCAAAATGTTACGTGTTGGCAAGACAAAGGACGTGAACCATGATACGGGCGAACGATGTATTTTCGGTATTTACATGATGTCGTCCATTAGACAGAACCCGCGCTGGCTGCGCGCTTGCCCAGCTTATTCTTTTTTGAACGCTGGACCACAGCACCATGTTTCATTGTTCTCATCCTCGTCGTCGTCTTGTAACAATATATACAGGGTGTCCCAGCTATCATGCACCAAGATTTAAAAAAAGAGAAATTGCGTAACTCGAAGAAAACCTAGTGCATAATGTTTGCAGTACTGTGAAGAAGCGGAAAGTATTTTTTTCGTTAATGAGGCTTAATTAACTAATTGTAATTAATTATCTAACTCGAGAAATACTGTCCTAATCACTAAAGTCTCAATGAGGCACTTGTAGGTAACCACGAGGGGCATCTAACTGCGGTATTTTCAGCGACGAACTAATTGCGTACTCATTTATTCTGACTTATAAAGGAAACCCGCGAAATATGAAAAATACCACGTGACGACGCCTACGCCCGCATTGTAAAGCAGCGTCCCCAAACAAAGCAGATTGAAAGCAACTGCTTCGCGTGTTACCCGCCCGACGAGACAGCGCATCACCTTGATAATAGCATGCATGGAAGGAGCAGCAGCAGCAAGATTCGCGGAACGCGTGTGCAGATAAGGAACAAACTCGGTCGCGATTTCTTCTTTCTTTCTTTTGTCTATTTCATGCTGGCTAACTCAGAGGCTAGCTGTTTGAGGGCGTTGCTTTACGGTGCGCGCGGAGGCGCAGTCACGTGGTATTTTTCATATTTCGCGGGTTTCCTTTATCAGTCAGAATAAATGTGTACGCGATTAGTTCACCGCTGAAAATACCACAGTTAGATGCCCCTCGTGGTTACCTACAAGTGCCTCATTGACAATTTAGTGATTAGGACAGTATTTCTCGAGTTAGATAATTAATTACAATTAGTTAATTAAGTCCCATTAAAGAAAAAAATACTGTCCGCTTCTTCACAGTACTGCAAACAGTATGCACCTGGTTTCCTTCGAGTTACGCCTTTACTCTTTTTTTAAATCGTGGTGCATGATAGCTGGGACACCCTGTATACACACACATTTGAGAAAATGGTTGACTCACGGTTACAAACAAAAACAGTGTTTTACTGACGCCCGAGTAATGTACAACCTAGAAGCACACATGCTTATATAGGGGCAGAAGGTGTGCTACAGTGCACCCTTGTTAAGAACATAAGTGTGCGGGTTGGAGCGAGGGAACAGGGGAAGAGGTCGCACTATACATGTGCGTACAAACTTTCGTGACGTTGTGCTCCTCATAATCTCTCCACAGCAAAACAAAAGAAAAAAACAACGTCTAATAGTAACAGGGGATGTGGTCCCGCCGGCGACAAACTCTTTTCTAAAAAGCAAAGCAATAACCAACTTCATTCCATTGAAAAAAGGCAGGGTGGGAAGCTGGTGAAAAAATTTACACCATCTTCCCGCGAGGGGAACCATGGGGTAGATGCAACGCATCGGGGGTTGCCGTTGCGTTTCCGTTATGTTAGCGATGTCAGCGTGTGGATTGCTGTTGTTGTGTATCCAATTTACGCAGCATGTTCACCCCCAATGCGTCGCATCTACCCCATGGTTCCCCTCGCGGGAAGATGGTGTAAATTTTTAACCGAGCGCAAGCTGCGCGCTAACGCACAGCTGGCACGGCGACGGGAGCGAGCGCCGCCGAGCGCAAGCTGCGGGCTGACCGCGCTGACGCACAGATGGCGCTGCGGTGAGAGCGGCGGAGCGCGCAGCTGCCGCGGCGAGGAGAATGGGGGAGGGATGCGGACTACGCCGCGACAACGACGCGGGACAAGGCGAGTTAAAGAGATGCGTTGCATCTAAAACAGACACTTCACGTACGAATTACAGGAATAAACGAATGGTGCAGCGAACGTCTCAGCACACAAAATACAAAGTAGGCTCACAAGAACCACACATACCGAACGGAGGCCACCGGTGACACATCCATTTCGTCATCATCATCGTCATCATCATCATCATCATCATCATCATTCTATTTACGCCCACTGCAGGGCAAAGGCCTCTCCAATAGGTCGCCAATTATCCAGGTCCTGTGCTAATCGCGACCGATTAATCTTCGCTAACTTCTCGATCTCATCTGCCCACCTAACCTTCTGCCGCCCCCTGCCACGCTTGCCTTCCCTAGGGATCCACCCTGTCATTCTTAATGACTAACGGTTATGTTGCCTTCCAATTACATACGCTGCCCACACCCATTTCTTCTTCTTAATTTCTACTAATATGTCCTTAAAACGCGTTTGTTGCCTGACCCACCCCGCTCTCTTCTTGTCCCTTAATGCTACACCTATCATCTTCCATTCCATTGCTCGCTGAGTCGTCCTCAATTTAAGCTGAACCCTTGTATTGGGCCTCCAAGTTTCCCCGTACCGGTAAGGTGCAGCTGTTATACACTTTCCTCTTCAGGGACAATGGTAGGCTGTCATTCGTTATCTGAGATGCCTGCCGAATGCACTCCCCCCATTCTTATCATTCTAATTATCTCTGCCTCATGGTTCGGATCCAGGGTGACTACTTGGCCTAAGTAGATATACCTATTTGCTTACGACTGTCACTTCCTCGCCACCTATCTTAAACCATTGTGCGTTGTGCTCTCCCGAGGTAATGAAGCATTACTGTAGTTTTCCGCATATATATATATATATATATATATATATATATATATATAACCCTGAAACCAACTTATTCTGCACTTCTGTACTCTGAAAAAAGGCAGACCTCTTCCTGAAACGTCAGTAAACGTTTGTTTTTAATGTCTTTCTCATGTGTCCCTGTCTCTACTTACCTTATATATATATATATATATATATATATATATATATATATATATATATATATATATATGCTACATTTTCTGTATATATATAACCCTGAAACCAACTTATTCTGCACTTCTGTACTCTGAAAAAAGGCAGTCCTCTTCCTGAAACGTCAGTAAACGTTTGTTTTTAATGTCTTTCTCATGTGTCCCTGTCTCTACTTACCTTATATATATATATATATATATATATATATATATATATATATATATATATATATATATATATATATATATATATATATATATATATATAACGTTAGGAATGCGAGACTGGTTGAGACAATACAAAAGAAAGGCCGGTAGTCTATAACGCCAAGGGGGGCATAGGGGAAGTGTTTCGGTTTTTCTTTACTACGATTAGTGAAGTTAACATTTTTAAATGTTTTGTATAGGAAATCAAGCGAATTAAAACACGTGTCCAAAGTGGAGACCAAACCCACGCCTTCCGATTTGATCTGGATGCCTTACCAATTCGGCAACCGGGCGAATGTGTTCTCCGTCACTTTCTGCGGCATTTCGATTTAGCAAAACTATCTCTCACGCTTGAAGGTGCTAGCCAGCGGCGCCACTTTGACAATACGGGGTGAAGGGGACCTTCATTTTAACCCCCAAGGCGTGACTCGCGCTTGGCCATGAGCGGTCCACTGACAGGAGACCCTCTTATGCTACCTTTCGGCATCAAGGCTCCCAGAACCGAGGCCCTCGCTATGCTTTTGCTGATGGTAATTACTTCTCCGACAGACGCTAACAAAATATTTGCGTTACTACGGCTCAAACGCCAACAAAAAAAAAATCACGTTACCTCATAGGTCCTGCCATGAGAGCAAAAAAGCTATTGTGCTTAGAGTTGTCGCAAAGCAGCGCACATGAACTTTATTGCCTAGAAATTAATGACATTTCCAAAACATAGGGATCTTGTTTTGTTTTTGTGTTGGGGGGGGGGAGGCATTGTTTTGAGCAGAAATGTGGTTTTATAAACAGTCAGAACTTTCAGTGTCCTCACTCCTCTTAAAGCAGGAGCGATGAACTCTTTATCAACCATCATGTCTCGGTGGATAAGGCACTGTGCTGCTGATCACAGGTACGCGGGTTTGAGCCCGACTCCCGCGGCCATTTTTTTATGACGACAAAAAGCAGGAAAAGCCCCTGTGTCGAGATTTCGGCTCTCCTTAAAGGTACCCAGGTGGTCTGAATTAATCCGTAGCCCTCCAATAAGGCCCCCCTTATAACCCAGGTGTATAGCTTCGGTACGTAAAACCACAATCTAAAAAGAATATTTTTTAATGAAGACAATTTTTTAATGAAGACAAATGAAGACAATTAATGAAAACAATATTTTTTAATGAAGACAATTTTTTATGTGCCAGAAGAAAATATATGTCCTATAGGGTGGAATTGCTATCAAAGCGACATCGCCATTGCGATATAGGCAGGATTAAGCGTTTCTGGCGCAAACAAAACAAAACGTAAAAAATCACTCGATTTTTTTTCTCGTTTGGTTTCAACCGAAAAATGTAAGTTTCTGCAACGCTGGGTGAGCGAGGAAGGGGAGGGAAAGGATTTAATCCCGCCCTGTCCCCTTCCTAATTTAGCCCATTGCGGGCACGCTTTACTGCAGACAGCACCCAGAAAAGTCCTCCATGAAATTTTTAATACCCTCTTCCAAGCTTCCTTATGGTTTAGGAGGGCAGAAATGCTATTTTTTGGCTGTCCGTTGTAGCATCTGCTGCGACGATCGTCAAGATGTGTAAAAAAAAAGACGCGCATAAGACACCGCACGGAAATTTAGAGGTTGTGAGGTGTGTGCCTCTAACAATAATGAGAAAGATACCCAGGTTACTCTCGTGTATGTGCGTACTATTGGCGGTGAAATGTTTGAGTGGCGCCCCCTGGCTCTGACGTCAGCTTAGGGACTCGCGCCGCTGTCGTCTGCTACACTCCGCTTGTGAGGGGCAATAGTGCCTGTGCTAGAAATCGCCCTGTTTGATGCCTTCGTGCATTAAGAGAGGAAGAACAGCACACGAAGAGAGGGAGAACAACTTTCTGCAGAGCATTGGTCAGATGATCGTGTGTAACTTGTCCCTTCCAGCTTATTTGCAAGGCGGCTCAGTGCGGAGAGCTCCTATAAATATCCCAATGTTTTGACTTCCCTAAAGTATTTTTGAGATGTTCTTATGAAGATTCAACGGTCTAGTGCTACGTACCAAGCAGTGGGCCCTTACACGTGCATCGCACAGCGGAAAAGAAAACGGCTGTCTTCTGTTGTTTTTGTTGTTGGCTGTTGTTGACTTTTATCACATGAATATTTTTTTTTTTCTGTGCTCAACTCATTAATTTTCTGCAGGGGTCACAAACGTCTTATTAGGAAGTTTGGGGGTGTTCGGGAGGCTCATAACGTTCGTGCAAATATTTTCTTCAGGCTGTAAGGCATATAGTGCCTTCTTCACAAATTGTCTTTCGTTACGGCTGCGTGCAAGGAGGCGCATATCACCAGCGTGCGTTTTCATCCACGTGCAAATGCAATGAAAAGGTTTATGGTACGCTACTGCAAAATGGCGCGGACAACGTTGTCCAGATTACTCGAAGGAGGCTTTTGTGCCCCAAATTTCTATCGTAACCACCGTTATCACAACGAACTGACTCAACTTAAGCAGTTATGACATGATTACAGTGCTGAATTCTTGATATACTCCCTAATGAACGCCATAAATAGTATACGTGCCGGTTTCCAGTTCAACAAGAATAGAAACGGGTGAATATATACAAGCAGCTCTTTGTCTTTTTAAGCCTTTCGGGCGTAAAGAACGAATCCTGGCTTTCTGGGGATGTCGTTCTGTAAATTGGAGAAAATTAACCTTACTCTCTTGTCCTGGACTGAGGACCCCGCCCACTAACAAGCTCGATTTCACTGGGTAAGTTTTCTCCTCCTCCTCGTACTCCTCCGCTTGTGTGCAGTTTTACTGTAACGCACATCTGAATATTATGAAGATGGCTGTGGGAAATGTACCGCAATATGGCTCCAGGTCAGAACAACCATAGTGTTACTGTATTTTTACCGTACACGTGACTCGTTTTGCTCAATAAGGCTCCATACTGGTCAGAATCCTGGTATAAAACCAGCACGCGCCTATTCACACGGTAGATGTTTTGGAACTAAACCTACATTTCTTGCGGTTCATAATGCGTGTCACCACATTTTCATGCCATGACAACGTAAAGTTGTGTGATACAATACTTTCGAGCGTTCGGAAAGGTTGCAAAAACTATTTTACCTCGCATACGATTACCGGGAATCGTAATCCCTTCTGCCAAAGCCGACAGCCCCGAAGGCCTACGAATTCGTTTTGGTATTGCAGTTTCGCTCTTCTCGGTTATTAATTAACAGCTGACCATTCCCTTTGTACGAAAGATTGCTGGATACAGGAGTTGACCCCTAGCTCCGTCTCTTCGCGCTTCCTCTCAGGACCGGTTTCGCAAGGAATAAGGTGACGCCGGCGATGTTTGTTCCGGAACGGTATCAAAATATATACTTTAAATCACGTCCTGAGCTAGTGTATGCGATTTTAAGTCTTTTATTATAGTAAAAGCTACTCACACACAAAATCTGGGGAGGACAAGCACCAAGAGTAAACCGAGCGCAAAGAAACAGCAGGGAGGGCGAGCCCGAGTGAAGCAGACGACAGATGCGAGAATCCCTAAGCCGACGTCACGGAGACGCGCCTCGCAGCGCCGCCTGTGGTCGCGCTCACCGCCAATAATCAGGTTAAATAGTTATGACCTGACTGACAGTGAAATGGGAGGTTGCTGTGTGGACTGAATATCTCACTGACTGGTACTTGTGTTTGTGTCTTAGTTCAATACTGTTGAAGTTAAAACGGCAGTGCTGCCGACTGAGCCACTCAGGGCAGGTGTCTGGCAGGCGTTAAGAGGGATGGAAGGTGCTTGTGTGGTACAGTCGACCATTATGTTAGCTGAAGCAACGCTTTAACAACTCATCGCCTCTTCCTGCCTTGGTGTAATCACAACTGCTGCATTTCTCTGGAGCTTAAGAGGACAGTTAAGTCTTCCACATTTGTTTGAACAGTTTTTTCAGCGAAATCTTCGAGATATTCTACGCTAAAGTGGAACCTGATGTTCCAGCGAAGCGTGTGGACGACCGAACGTCGTCGTGTCGTAGATTTTGTCGTCACACTAGACGGTGATGGGTGTAGTATGTGCACCATCGAAGGCTCAAAGGCAGTGGTTACCCGGGCGCGTAATGCCTCACTCGTATGTGTACATCTTTATTAATGCGATTGGCACTCTTTAACCCACTTTGCGTTGTGCCCGTCTCGCGCCTACCGCCGAGCCGTGTGTGAGCCTCGGCGATAGAGGACATGGCGGAGTGGGGAGAAGGGAAGGGACAGTAGAGGGGTGCTGGAAGGGGTGATGGTGGTGATGTTGAAATAAATCGTTAACACAATTCGCTCACAATAGGAAACGCACTGCTTGCACAGACCCCGCTGCACCAATCGGGGTAATCGCCCCAAAGCAACGCAGCCGGTGCCCTAAAGCAGCGATCCTCAAATGGGGTTCCGTGAAGGCATTCCAGGGGTCCGCGAAGCCCTGTTCGAAACTCTCCCCCTTCAGCCTGCGCCCCCGCCCCCTTAATCCCCCCCCCCCCCAACCATTTTTTTTCCCATTTTTGCCAAACCTTGCAGGAGAAAACGTGGCTTTGCTGCATAACATGTGCGTTCATTTTTTTCGCGTAGCAGGAATTTTACGTTGGCTGTTTTGCACAACACGCCAGGTACGCAATAAAGCCAGACACACGAAATGCAGAATTGTGGTGTTTAAGCTGCAAGAGCAAATTGTTCGGTAATACCACACACATCGGCATAAAATTCAGACACAAAAGGCGGGCATTGATAAATATGTTGGAGGCTTTAGCTTCATGTGCAGATGGTTAGACACTATTACACGGATGAGCATAGTTCATCGTGGGGTCTCCCATCACTTCTGCAAGCCCAAAATGGATCCCAACAAACTCGTGGTTGAGAACCAGTGCCCTAAAGCATTGACGATGCCACCACGGGCCAAGTGCGCACGCGCGGCAACTGCCGTCTGCTATCAGTTCTTCCTTAGCCATGCTTGACCACTGATGGCTATATACTTCCCGTGGTCAAGTAAAGGTTTTGTCACCCTGACATAACCCCGCAACCAGTGCAATGCTAATCGCATTTGCGTACACAATTATTCCCGAAGGATGGAGCTGCCTTAACTATTAGCAAGTGCAATTTCTGCTCACGCGTCAGTCCACCACAGCATTTATATTACCTTCGTCTAGGCCTTAAACACGTCAGGGACGTGGGGTTGGTAGGCAGGGGCCCTTTTCCGGGGTATCTTCATACCAGACTGCTTTTTGTTCACGGTCATGAGCAGATAGGGGAAGAAACGGACTATATAGGCCCGTATATCGGCACAAGCTGAGAGTTTGGGGCATCCTAGCATGAATAATTTTATCTTCTCGAAGAACTATAAGGGCACTGCCTCACAATTCAAGCAAACTTTGCGCACTGACATTGACAAAATCATCACGTTTATGTCTCCTCCTTTCCAAAAAATTATTGCCGAAAATATTTCAGCGGTATAAGAGGACGCCAAACACTCGACCACCCGCCCTCGGTACATCTTGCAGTCCTTCTGCGCTATTCAAGCAAAAATCGGAACTAACTCGTTTAGTCGTTCCTCCTCCTGCTACTAAAACGCAGTTAATCAAGCGAATCAGGGTTCGTCATTGCACTCTGATTTAATGGCCGCCAAACCCCGTGAGTACACGCACGAGCAATATCCACGTTCCTATAACCTTTTAGGGGCTGTTGGCGTCTCTTGTCGTCGGCGGCGTAATCGTCGTTCGTCTCATGTAGTCACGGTACTAAAACACCGGGAAACTCGCTTACGCCTCGTGCTAGAACGTAACCCGCATTAAAAAACACTGGGACACTCGTTTACGCCTCGCAGCTAGAGAGCTTCATGCTTCGAAGACAAAAGACTTTTACAGCAAAGCTGTATACCTCTACCCCCCCAAACGTTTTCATCTCCGTTGGAAAAAATGCCAAGGCGCCAAGAATACACTTATACACTGCATGCTTCGCCCCTCCCCAGGTTCCACTTTAGTGGAGATATGATAGGCCGGGATTTTTCATCTGGCAGAGCAAAGAAAAAAGCATTCATATAATCGTAATCCAAGGCTCCAGTGCTTCATTTAATGTTTCTTCCTGCTCCGCATCAAAATGAAGTGCGGGAAAGAAATGACACGGGGGAAGAGAACTGGAAAACTACACCAAGCGCTAAATACAGTCCAAGAATTTTCCAGTAAGATGGTAAGCAATGTGCGACCTGTCTTTTTTCGTCAACTCCAGCTCTTCCTAAAAAGAATGACATAAAAAGGTGCTTTCTCCGGACACTGCTTTGTCCGCGTCTCTATTTGCCCGACCTTTCTCTAGTATGCACGAGGTCACTGGATCGCATCGCCGATGGCTGGTTATCGATAGGAGCCTTCTGGCTTGAAACAGTGAACTGCGTAATGAGACCGCGTGATCCGAATGTTTCAGTTGCGTTTGAAAAAGCCCCACCAGAGGCGCTGAGTGCATCATGTACACAATATATTATGATACGGTCCTCATACACTGGACGATGTCACCGATAGCCGGCTCACTCACAATAACGGTACCTGAAATACCTCCCCTCCCCCCCCCCTCAAAAAAAAAAAAAAAAGAAAGCCTCGCCAAGGCGGAAACAAACTATAACTACATACTGAATGCTAACCGCTACCACTGGCACGGTTTGCGCTTTTCTCACAAAAAGGGAAGGTGCAGCTGGTCCGTTCCGCAGCCATGAGCGGGTTCTGCAAACTCACTGCCGCTGTGATCAGCCGTGAAAAGCACGAGCGAGAATAAAATGAAAATGATGATCATGTAGCAGCTTAAGTGTCGCACGCGTGTGTGGGGAGTGAGCGCCGCGTTTGATCCGCCTTCATCACCTGAGGAGGGGAAGAGGCTCGTTGCGCAGCAGTTCGCCAGCGTAACCGGCGGCACGCTCCCGCATCGGGGGCCAATTTATTCGAGAGAGCAGAAACGTGTCGCCTCGCCTGCAGGGCTTCTCAGTCGCGGCGCCGCTACACGGCGACCTGGCGCTGATGCGCGCACTCTGCCTCGATGGGCCGCCAGGTATAAACGGAGTGGCGAATAATAGACATCTGGAGTGACGGGCCTCGTACAAGCTCTTCGCGCAACGGGCACACGACCAGCTCGCAGATGCAACGCGCACTCGAGGCGAATGGTGAAGCGAAGATACGTGTTAAGGCGGAGATGTCGCAGCAGCGTGGCGAGTGCGCGCATCCGGAGTGTGAATCGGTGTACATAAAAAAACTGTACACTACACTTCACTTCAGGTGTACTCCACGTTCTACAAGAAAAGCAGCCTCCCTGCCACCCAAATTCTCTCACTGTAAAAGATGGAAGGAAAGAACTGAAATGCGCGACACAAATCCAGAAACTGCTAAGGAAGCCAAGGGACTGTCCTGCTGACCTTTTTTTGCTCATTTGGACCGTACAACTTGATTTTAGTCCTTTAACTTTGCACTAGCCTATTTTACTAAAAATACTGGCCGATTCCTCTATCATAGGAATCAGTAAAACACGACGGTGAAATGTGCAGAGAAATCTGCAGCTGAGCATGATTTGTGTGTCGGCGGCTGTCTTGTGGGTGTGCTTGGCGAGCGACGTCCTGCTGGCGGGTCGCTTCGGCAAAGGTGTACTGGCGTCATTCCCTTGACGGATATGACGTCAGTGACATCTTGGGGTATCGCGGCATAAAACACTTTCGTGTTAAAATATAAAACCCGAAAACGAACAACCCTAAGTATGACGTACTCTATAGCACTAAACGTGTCTTCCCCGCAAGACGACCTTGTGTGCAGGGGCGCACCCTTTACAGGACGCTTGCTTCGTTGCACAGGCGTCACTTGCGTGACGGATATGACGTCAGCGAAATCTTCGTGTATCCGTGAATACAACAATTTCGCGTTAAAATGTTCCGGTGATAAGCCAAACTCATTGGCCGAAACAGTCTTCGAGTGGCGCGTGCAATCCGGCATACAAGTGAGCTGTTCGCAATGGGAGAAAAAAATTGATGGTGGTAAACAGTGTCACACTTTAGCAACGCAATTATGCCTGCATTCATTTAAGAAACACGAGCATATTTTGGTGTATGAGAACTTGCTACGGCCTTTTGAGAGGTATTTTGAGGCACAGGATAGGGAACCAGGTGAAGATAGAACTAGAGTATGAGGTCTGCATGTGCAGCGCAATATCATCCCTCGGCCCGCGAACATGCATACCCTGTTGTCAAACCGGCTTGTACTGTCGTCACGATTCCTAGTTCTTTCGAAAGTACCTCCAGAATACAGCAAAGGCAGAAATTTTTGTAAACAACAGTATAAAAACATTCGAATGGGGAGTACATAACCGAAGTGAAAGGGGCGAAGTGTTGCTAAAATGGCAAATCAAATCAATGATTTAAATCAATATATAATCAACAATCATCATTTTAACCATTTGATCAATCAATCAAAGCATAAGCCATTCAATCAATTCCCATTAAGGAATACTTTCAATAAATGAAACAGAAGGCCCCTAGGCACTTCATATTAGTTTTGAATGTGAAAGCATTAATTTTCAATTATCTGTAAAATAGAGCGCAGCAGGGGGTAGTGCATTTTGGACACTTTAGGTTATTCAAGATAACAATTCCCACTAAGCACGGCTAAGTACCCATGTAGCTGTGCTTAACACGTTTCGTATCGTGTTAGCCAATCGCTGAAAGTTGTCGCAGGACCTTCAAGATGGGGCCCAGTTGTATTGTTTCAGGCATGAACTCGCTTTGGAATGAACCCCGCAGTATATCCACGACATAGCACTTTGCCGGATATCCCCAACCCTGCCAAGGCCGACAACTTTAAAAGGACGGACAACCGATTTTTTTTCGCGTATATGTTCTCTAGCTCATATTGTCACGGAAAGAAGAAGAGAGCTATCGGTCCAATCTCCAGAGAAGACGGTGAAGACCCAGCTGGGCGGGCTCCCTCATGTCCGACATCGTGTATATAGTGTAAATACATCACTCGCTTCTTCCATGGTTCATTTCCTGCGTCCTGCCGTCACGTAAGATGTTTTGGTGGAGGTTGCAGAGTTGATCCTCATCGTGGCCCCAGCTTCGCTTCGTCTCGGCTGCTTGAACATCGCTGAAAGGCTCTTGGATTGCGTCGGCCCGCCCCAGCCCCTGTGAGCCATGGACGCACCATTTTCCAGCCCCGTGTCCCCAGCCTGTGATCTGCCGAGATAAACCGACGTGACCAGCCGCGACCCACATAGAAGACGACGCCGTTCCCTTGCCCAAAACTCCGGCGCATCTCCGAGGCCTTTGGACGTTGTTTCACTCTGTCGGCGGGCATTGATGCACCGGAACCAGTTCTCACCACGACCGTCATCCTCATCCGTGGCGGCAAAGACTTTTCCACTTTTCCTCTCATCGTCCATTGTCACCATGGACCATGGACCATGGAAATGAACCATGGAAGATGCAAGTGATGTATTTACACTATATACACGCTGTCGGCCATGAGGGAGCCCGCCCAGCTGGGTCTTCGTCGTCTTCTCTGGAGATTGGACCGATAGCTCTCTTCTTCTTTCCGTGACAATATGAAAGCCAGCGTTTTATATAGCCCGGCAACCTCAAGCAATTTATAAACAAATTAGCGGAAATAATTGTAATTTGGCAGCAAACTTTCTGAAATCGGAAGGGTGGCGGTTCGTAGTGTCGAAACTTGACACTACAAGATGTGTCCCGGTCACGTGACTTGCAAACCTAACAGCTACTGTAACTGCTGAAAAGTTTACTTACTTATTGAAAACCTTTTAACACAAGTATTTGTATAAGTTTCAACTGTATACGTATTTTTAAACATTATTTAAAAAATTTTTAAGACACGCCGCCCGCCATCGCTGGATTGCTCTCAGTGTGGCTAACTGAGCCTCCATGCCCTAAATCAACGGCAGCGTTCAGTAAACAGACCCAGCGAAGGAGCTTTGATGAGTCTGCCTGAGTAAGGGGCGTTTGTTCTACCATAATATTTGATTTAAGTTCCCAAATACGACCACGGAAGCTTAAAAAAGAAAAAGAAAAACGTCGCGCCCGGGGAGAATCGAACTTCCGACCTATACCACGTGAAGCCAGATTCTACCTATCGTCTATCCCAACAGATGGCGCATTCGTGCAAAATACACCATTGAATAAAAAAACACATAAAAGACAAAGAAAGCCTGCGATTCACACTTTTTTGTAGCTCGGCAGAAGTTTTTAAATCTTGTTTTTCCTTTCGCATGCAGACAAAAGTATGTTGCCGCGCTACTGTATGTCATGGTTGCTAGCATTATTTTTGGGAGGACACATACGGCTCGTAGATCTAAAAATTTCGATTTCAAAAGTTCTAGAGCGTTATCAGCAAAACCGTTTCTCGTTAAGGTGCTTTAAGTGATGCCCTTTCATTTGGGATAGAGAATATATACTCGACAAAAATCGGTTGTCTGTCCCTTTAATGGAGAAAATGATCGAGGCGTTTGGTCGGCTACTGGCGAACATGTATATCACGCTGTGTGTTATCAATCACACATAAAGGCCGGTATGGCCACGGAATCTAAATATTGAATTTGGCGGTGTAACTTTATTAAAGCAAAGCTTCCTACCTCTACCAGCCAACGGTTCTTTTGTGGCTGGCGGGGCAATAAACTCCCAACGCGGCTGGGGAGGGGAAGGGTGGTTTTCACTCACGGAGCGCAGTGCAGATAGCGCGGCGATAGGACGCTGTTAATCAGCGTTCCCCGTGCTCACCCCGGCGGGCGCGTCGACGGGACCCTTCCGTCGGCTTTGTCGGCTGCTTTAGCGACGGCGTTGGGCCTGTTTAGGCGCAGCTTCGCGTACATTGCGCGCTTACTTCGCAGGGCTTGATTAACTTGTTCGACAGCACATTCTGGGTAACCTGGACCAGACGGAATTAAGTGGTCGTACGGCAACGATACGTTAAGGATTGGTTTGCAGGGCGGGAAAACGAAATGTAGAGACCACGTACAGATATCTGGCCGCTAGACAAACGCCACCTTTTGCGCCCTGCTTGTTTTAGTAGGTATTACAAAAGACGAATAGATCAACTTGTTCTAATTTAATAGCGATTATAAAAGTTCCGTCAGCTTTATCGCATTTCCCAAACTTACGAAACTATTGAGAGTGGTACCGGGTTCAAATCCGCGTACCGCCGGGCACCCACCAGTTTCTTTAATGGGTACAGGCGTCCATGGTCGAGTGCGGACCCTTGAAAGGGGATTTCACGTCTGTAAAGCTGCCTTTACCCTTGCGAGGGGCCCCTGACCCGTGTCCATCTGGTGGGGCCCCCGGCCATCATGCCGCGTTGCGCCATTGCCGGGGGTGAAAGAGTCTGGCGGCATGTCCTGCCACAGGCGGTTGCGAGTTGAGCGTCCACCGTGGCTGTGGAAGGCACCATGTGCATTCGCGTGCCTGCGTTGCGTCGTGCACCTACCGGTAAAATAGCTACAAGCAACTCCCCGGCCTGGCGCTCGGCCAGTGTGTGGGGGCTTTGGAAGTTCACCCGGCTAGCACGGGAAATCGCCCCTGTGGAAAGGGGCGGCTGCAAAAACGCAGGAACTTTTTTTTTTGTATAAATGGGAATCGCTAAGCTCACATGCCGGATTGTTTCGGTGTCTGCGCTTGTGCCGCGCGGTGGTGCAGCCCCGAGCCAGCACATCAGGATGGCTAGGTTCCGGTGTCTCACCCTTCGAAACACGCTCCTCTCCATTCTCTTTCTTCCGACGCACGGCCGGGCTACAGCGGCGGCGTCCGCCGCTCTAGCCCGGCCGTGGGCGACGCTGCTGCCTTCGGGACGGCGCCCCCGCGAATCCCAGGTAACGGCTGGCAGAACCTCTGGTTTCACTCTTTCTAGAGCCACGTGTGCGAATTCAAGTGACGTCGCATGCGAAACGGTTGTGGGGGTCGTTCGCAGCTTTGCTTTCCAACCACCTTCACAGCGTGGATTGGAACCACTTTTTTTTTGTAGCTGTTTTCACTGCAAAAAATTATATCTCCGTTTATTTAAAAATCATAATTTTGGATCCAGCAGTACAGATGGACATTTAGAGCTTAATTTCTGAAGATCTCGAGCATCACTGTATTGCATGTTATTAGAGACCATGCGACACACGCCATTAATTTTAAATATTTGCAAAGGATATACCATTTTAAACATCTTGATTACGTCCATGTCAACTTACGCAAGAAAAAAATGTTGACTAAATTTTTCGAAAAGTTTAGCCGTTCATACACGGTACCGACCAAAACGCCAGTTTAAAGAAAGATAGATGGGTGCTGCAGGATTCCATTGAATTCTCTTTAAAAGTGACCGGGTGTGCTGGAAAAGTGAGTTACCTCGAAAAGAAAATTTAAACCCATTTTACTTTATTTAACGCCAACAACGACTACAAAAACTGCTGCAAGAAATCGAGGTTGAGGCCGCAAAAAAAAAAAAAAAGAAATCCGTTTGAACAGAAACTGTGAAATTAATGTTTTGTCTCTACAGTCAATCTAGGCGGAAAAACAGAAACGTCTGTTTTTATTCGAAAGGTATAAGGGTTTTTAAGCTCCTTACATTTTTCCTCAGGACGCGACTCTCCAGTTCCAAAGTTTAAGGATTTTTCTTCTAGACCCCTTGCGCTTTTCCTCGTGATGAGACTGCCATGGAAAACAAAGTCGATCAATGTGCGAAACTTTCAGGGGTAATGAAGTGCCCTGTACCGGCAAAAGAGGCACACCATTGCCTAAACAATCTCCTTCCCGCAATTTTTTAAGCGAAGCCTTCTACGACTCACTGATGGCGTCGAAAAGCGGAAGCGCACTGCAGAAAGCCATCTTTACACAACAGGCTTCACAAAACGATGATGATGATAAGCGAAGGCGGCACATTAAGCGGCCCAAGAAAAACAAAAACGCTTCCAGTGGTCGGAACTGAACGTCGCGTCACGAAGCCGACAGCGCCATTCCGGCGTGGTCGAAGCAGTTTGGATTTTGGACTTTGAGCGAGGTTCCGCTTGAGATAGGTTCGCGTTTTGAACATCCTTCTTCTAAGAAAATGCTTTGATTTTTCTAATGCAGTTAGTATTAGCAGTTAGTATTAGCGATTCTATATCACAGGAGCGCTGAAATGAAAGTTAGGGCGACCTGGTACATCACTAAAGCAGAAATAGGCACAAGAGCAGAACACCGCACACACGTACAACGGTGTGCGTGTGCGTGTTCTCTTTCCTTTGTTATGCTTTTGTTGCTCTGTCGTTGTTTGAATTAATTTTGCATTCACCTGCACTGTTCGAAGCGTTGAAGGCACCGTCGCGCTCACTTGGTGACGTTACGAACTTTAACAAAGGCTTCGGTATTACGTTTTGGTTTTAAAGTATTGTGGTGAGATGTGTGCGCACAACGAAGTTCTGAGGTCACCGGGGCCAGGTGCTCGCGAGTGGCGGGCCCTTTAGTGCGGAAGTCTCTCAAAATTTTGGCAGAGCATTTTAGGGGCGAAGCCCCTACGGGGCTCCGCCTGTCGGCGTCTCCTGCAGTCGTCGTCGTTTCATGTAGTCACGGTACTAAAACAGCGCGACACTCGTTTCCTAACGCCTCGCGCTCGAACGTAACGCCTACTAAAAGAACACACCGGGACACTCGTTTTCCAACGCCTCGCGCTGGAACGCTTCGTGCTTCAAAGACACGAGACTTTTACAACAAAGCTGTATACCTCTACCCCCCCCCCCCTCCCCAATGGTTTCACCTCCGTTGGCACGAACGCTAAGGTTCCCAGGTTTCACGTCAGTAGAGATATGGCCCGGTTTTTAGTTTGAAAAAAACTAAAGCAATGTTATGATGAGTAGCAGGGTTCTATTCCGGCTACCTGTGCGGTATCCCATGCTGTTTGTGCGGCTAACGATGCATTCATCAGCAGAGCGAACACTTCACGTTTCGCAAGTGTGCTGCGTGCACGCAGAGGGATCACGAAGGCGGCTACCAGTGGCTGTTCGTTCTTCCTTGTAAATTTGTTTTTGTTGTTCAGCCCTTTTTCACCCATCAGTAAGCACAATCAGAAAGCGCGAAAGGTCGGTCTTCCCTAACACTCCGGTACACGCACAACTGGATTAGATGATTGGACGTGCGTATACGGCCTGTATAGGCGTAAACTTGTTCACACTCACTCACTCACTCACTCACTCACTCACTCACTCACTCACTCACTCACTCACTCACTCACTCACTCACTCACTCACTCACTCACTCACTCACTCACTCACTCACTCACTCACTCACTCACTCACTCACTCACTCACTCACTCACTCACTCACTCACTCACTCACTCACTCACTCACTCACTCACTCACTCACTCACTCACTCACTCACTCACTCACTCACTCACTCACTCACTCACTCACTCACTCACTCACTCACTCACTCACTCACTCACTCACTCACTCACTCACTCACTCACTCACTCACTCACTCACTCAATCAATCAATCAATCAATCAATCAATCAATCAGCCACTCAATCAGCCACTCAATCAATCAATCAGTGAGTCAGTCAGTTCATCAGTAAACGCGAGAAGCTAAAAGCGCACACAGCCAACTCCTACTGTTTCTAAGGTTCTATCGCCGAGGCGTTTTTCGAAGACCTCTGGGTTCCCCGCGGCCCTGGCGTGCGCGAAAGCCGCAGCTGCACTCCGTCATGCTGCGGCCAGAGAACGCCCCGCAGGGGAATTAAGATGGAAAGAGCAAACGACGCCAGAGTGACAAACGACCTGGCGGCTCTTTACACACGCCGTGTTGCACATAAGCAGCACGCGTGGATACCGCCTTGTGGGGCTTGTGGGGCTGGGCTTGGGCTGGCCCGAATGTGCATTCAGTGCAGTGAAATAAAGATTAGTATTATATTTATGACAGACGGACTGGCTGCGAGGACGTACAAGGTGCACGCATCCACAATCAAGGCTCATTTTCACGGTCACGGGCCCGCTATCTTTCTTCTTTAACCCGAGGTGGCCGACAGGGCCCCGCTTCGGGCGGAGGCGAGGGGAGGGCATGTCGCGCGCGGATCATCGAGAGCAGGTGCACAAGCTACAAGTACGGCCCGATGATCCCTGCCGTTACGCGAGACCCCCTTGATCCGCTGGTGGCGCAATTGGCGGTGAAGGCCCTCGTTAAATGCCAAATCGCGCGCGCATATAGTAGCTATTTCAGCCTAACAACGGTCGGGGGAAACCCTGACACTCGACGGTGCTCCCGGCCGCTACCCTCTTCCCTTCCCCCTTGCTAGGCTTCTCTCTCGACAAAAGCCGCGCCGTACAAGCCCGTTGGCCACGAATAACGTCAACCAGGGCAGAGGCAACCAAAGCGGGCACGCTATCGGGTCGTTTGTTATGCGGCCGACACCTCGCCTGCGCAACCCATCTCACTGCCCCTGACTTCCTCCAGTCGCCAGGACGGGCGAAGCATGGGCACACACGCGGTTGTCGGCAGCACCCTGGGTTCGTGGGCACGGAGCAGAGAGAGGCGCGGGGAAAGGGTGCGATCTGCGGAGAGGGGATTGCGCTTTTGTGCAGCCGACTGCTGGCATAACTATTTTCGAACGAGAAGGGGTGACTTTACCTCGATGACTGACTAACTCCACACTGCGGCCTTTCTGGGTCAGCTAAGAGTACCAAGCACCGCCCATGCGGCTATAGATTACGATCTGCGCGAGAGCTGCGCAGCTCGAGCCGACGTCGTGGCGCGGGAAGAGGGGTTGAGAGCGTGCCGTATTGAAACGCCGCTCTCGACTCATCATTAATCAGCCGAATCAGCGGCAGAAAGCCAATTTAATTATCAGAATTAATGAAGCTTTAATTGCGTCGGGAAGCAAAAAAGCAAGACGGGAGGACTACTTCCTCGAGGGACTTTCTCCCGCCGCCCCCCTGCCGGGCGCGCATACGCGCACACTTTCATAAAGCATTTGACAGACGCTTGCGCCCAAGATATCCCCGCACGCACTTGGCGCGTTTAAGCGGCGGTGAAACCGTCCCACGAAGGCGCAGGGTAACGAAGGGGAGCACGGTTAACGAGCGCCGACGGTGCAAAGGTTCTGTAGAGGAACCACAAGCACCGCCGCTGCTTCGTATATGCGGCCACGGCGGGGGAAACCTTTCTCCCCCGCTTCTTTTCTTTTGTTTCTGCTGGTGGCCAAACTCGGGCGGCCGCTTCCCTCGCCCAAGCTCCGTTTTCTTCGTTTTTGGCCGTTTCCTCCGTTGCTGCGAGGGAGGCACCATTCATCAAAGGCGGCCGTGAGCGATTCATTTTGGCCGCAGCGACAAGCAGGTTTACAACGAGAACATCTGCGCCCTTCGATCCGGCGGGGGCGCGAAGCGGGCCGCTTCCCGGACTGCGTGAGCGGCCGATAAAAGCGCCAGACATTTCGAAATCAGAGTGCTGCCAACTGCGTTCCCCTTCCCCTCCCCACCGTCTGCTTAGCTATTTATTTCGCACAAGTCAGCTTTCTTTTTCAGTGACGCCTGAAAGTTGCGAAGGAAAGGAAAACAGTAACTCCGGATAAAGCCGGAAGTGGATGCCGCAAGCATATGGTTGTCACGGTTTTCTTCCGCTAATTTCATCTCACAAAAAAAAAAAAAAAACAGTGATAGCCAATGAGGTCGAAGAATACGCTTTGTTCCTCTACTCGCCTCGAGTCACCTTTGGACACCGTAGAGGTGTTTTGGTGACCACCCGCATTGAGACGGGACTGTCCCGTCTCAATGAGGGGTTGTCCCGAATTTCCCGCGTTCCGCAAGAGATACGAAAATCCTCAAAGATGTCCCGCATAATACCAAGGTCCCCTGTGTGGTTAGCAAGTACAATCCCAGGTGTTTCGGGGGAACAGGGACATGCACACGTTATTGCTTTGGGTAACGAGCATTGCCGTAACTGGGGAGCGACGCATTGGATTTTTATGGCATGTAGACACCCGCAAGTTCAGGAAGAAGCTCAAACAGCGCTGCCGCCCAACGTCATGACACAAGTTACGGGAACATGAGGGGGCGTGCATCAAAGGGGGACGAATAGCTGGAACAGAAAACGTGGTCCCGGGAGCTGAGCAAGCAGTCACGGCACAGCTTTATTATTGGCGGCATTGCCACAGAAAGGAGATATTTACTTGCGCGGATGCATGCAGAGTCGCAGTCATATGGCAAAAAAAAAAAGTGGCTCCTATCCACGCTGTGAAGGTGGTTGGAAAGCAAAGCTGCGAACGATCCCCACAACAATTCCGCATGCGACGTCACTTGAATTCACACACGTGGCTCTAGAAAGAGTGAAACCAGAGATTCTGCCAGCCGTTACCTTGGATTCGCGGGGGCGCCGTCCCGAACGCAGCAGCGTCGGCCATGGCCGGGCTCGAGCGGCTGACGCCGCTGCTGTAGCCCGGACATGCCCGGCCGCTGTAGCCCGGCCGGTTTTCAGGCGGACGCCTGAAAACCAATCCTTAACGTATCTTTGCCGTAAGATCACTTAATTCCGTCTCGTCCGGGTTACCCAGAAGGTGCTGTCGAACAAGTTAATCAAGCCGTGCGAAGTAAGCGCGCAATGGACGCGAAGCTGCGCCTAAACAGGCCCAACACCGTCGCTAAAGCAGACGACAAAGCCGACGGAAGGGTACCGCCGACGCGCCCGCCGGGGTGAGCACGGGCAACGCTGGGTAATAGAGGGGCCACTCTTAGGCAAAAAGGACTAACAGTTCGTCCTTTAGGGGACTAACGGCGTCTACCACAATCATTACTCCCTTTGGGGACGAACTGCGAGGGGACGAACGGTTAGTCCCCCACCCGGATGGTCCGTTTCGATACTCCCCAAGGACGAACTGCTGAGTGTCGCAGAGAAAAAGAAAAAAAACGTTGGCACCAGCAGGGATCGAACCACCGACGCCGGGAAATACACGCGAGGAACCCACGCGCTACCGCTGGGCCACATGACTTTTTTTTTTCTTTATTACATTTTTTCGCACAGAATACACGTCACGGATAGATTAAAAACCGTCGGCCGAACTTCGGCTGACGGAAAAACTTAAAATAAACATCAAACGTACACAGTTCTTCTAGTACAGGTAGCCATTCCATATCGGGAGTCTGCAACTTGTGCACTTCATAGAGCCACCTAATACTCTCTGCAAAGTATTTGCTCACAGTGAGGGCGTGCGCGTCAGCGTGGCGCACCGCCATCCTTGACCTCCAAATGGCATGCAATCCTAGAGCCATGATGAGGTCATATGGCACACTGTTGTCACTAGATACGCAAAGAAATCGTATGCCTCGGGGTGAAACGGGCAGGCCTATCTGTAAGGTCCTTTTCAACACATCCCAGAAAAAGATGGCGTCCCAGCACTCCGCGAAGACGTGCTCAACAATTTCTGGCTTGTTGCACAAAGTGCACGTTGTAGGACCAGCGACAAACAAGCCTTTCTCCTGCATCCTCGTCTTAACGGGAAGTGTACCGCTGTGTAGTTTAAAGAAAAATGTTTTCACGGCTGCTGGGACGGCCATCTTTTTAACACGAGACAACACTTCCTGGCCAGGAACAGATGTATACACTGATCGGTAAAGTGGCACAGGTAACAAAACACCCTTTACGTCTTTAGTAAGTGCCTTTCTTGACACAACTGCTAAGTACTCCAGTGGAAACCATACTGCTAGAAACCTGAAATAGTCTACAACCTGCTTCATATAGCCTTTAGGGCTGCTACGGGTTTCGTCTGCGGACGAGACATATATGTTGGCAACGCTTTTGACAGTACACTTTGTAAAAATGTTCGCAGAAAAGGGTCATTCGTATCCCGTAAGAACAAAAACTGATTAATAAGCTGGCGAATGTAATCGTGACACAAACCAACCCCGCCCTTCTTAACTCGCCGGAAAAGATTGGTTCTGCTTAAACGCGCCCAAACTGAAGACCAAATGAACACGGCAAACACACGATGTATTTTCTGAACTTGAACTCTCGAACAATGAATGTCCTGCATCACGTACCACAGCTTTGCTAAAAGAAAAAGGTTGCAAACTGTGGCACGTGCGAAAACAGACAAAGCTCGACCTCCCCACTTCGTTGTCTTTTCGCGCAGCCTCACCGTTTCGGATTCCCAGTAATCGCGGCTATCCTGATAGCTGTCCAGGGGAACTCCGAGATGACGCACTGGTGTGCGCGACCATGACACATTTTCAAAAACTGATGGTGCTGCCGCCCACTCCTCATGAAAAAACCCCACACACTTTGCGCAATTAACAGAACTCTTTGTAACGCGACAAAATTCTTTTGTTATCATTATTGCTTTGCTGATACTCTCCTTGTCCTCACAAATACAGCCACGTCATCCGCATATGTTAATAGCCTGACCTCACTCGAGTGGAGACGGAACCCGCGCAAACCATCATCATTGATTATGCGCAAACAAAGGTTCCAAAAAAATGCAAAACAACAAGGGGGAGGCAGGGCATCCCTGTCTCAAAGAAGATAAAACTGGAACACTTTTGGATACATGCTTGTTTACAATCAATTTTGTGAAACATTCACGATACGCCATACGTACACTCTCCTTCACAACATCGCCAACATTAACAGTCCAGAATGCAGAACAAGATTTCGGGACCCACTTTATCTAAGGCCTTCTCATAATCAATTTGAAGCACTGCTACTCTTCTACAGAATGCATCACAACACTGTAAAACACTGCGTGCGACATGAACATTGTTTAGTATGCTTCTACCTCGTATACCGCATGTCTGATGCGGCCTTACTAGTGTGGTTACTATTCACTGTAATCTATTCGCTATAATCTTCATCAGTACTTCGTAGTCTGTATTGGCTAAGGTAATTGGCCTGTAGCCAGTTACAGCCTGAAGTTTTGCCCTGTCGTCTGACTTTGGGATTAAGACAGTATGCGTTCGCGAAAAAGAAAGCGGCAGAGCGCCCGCTTCGAACGCTTCACATAACACTCTATACAAAAATGGTGCTAACATGTTTGAAAACCTCTTGTAAAAAAACGGCACCCAAGCCGTCCGGGCCAGGAGACTTGCCTCCCTTTAAATTGTCTATGGCTCTCTCTACTTCGCCTAACGTTATGGGTTCTTCTAATGTATTTTTAGGCTCGTTATCCAGACGTGGCATGAAGCGAAGGAAGTCTTGTTTGAAGTCTTCGATATTAGGAACGGCAAGACTGAAGAGTGTAGTGTAATGTTGTACAAAAGCATCTTCTGTGACCTTTTTATCTCGGGTAAGCTCTTCGCCTACCAGTATTTCATTAATCGTGTTGGCTTTAGCGTATCGTGCCTCATCACGTAACGCTCGTTTCGTGGGCGCTTCAGCCGCCAGGTAGTGTTCGGCTCGCGCTCGCACGGTCACCCCCCTATATTTTTGCTTATCTATTGCTTCTAGCTCGCTCTTTATTGTCCTTATGTCATCCCGGAAGGCGCCAGGTGTTTCGCATTCCAGCCTGAGCATCTCCCTCAAATTACGCTTCAGGTTACTTTCGGTTTCCTTCTCTTTCTTTCTGAGTAGTCCCCCTCTCTATGGCGTTAAGCTTACAGTCCTGCTTGAACAATTCCCACTTTTCTCCCCAACTTATACCTTCCGCGTTTGTGTGTTTACAAAAAGCTTCTTTTACAGACTTCACGAAAGTCTCATCATCCAACAGCTTTATGTTTAACTTCCACAACTCCCATGTAAATTTATTATACCCTTCTCTCTTTTCTCCCATGGAAAAAGAAACAAAACAGTGATCCCTGAAAGAAACGTCGTCAACGCAATATTTTTAGTATGTGGAAGCTAGATCGCAAGAAACGTAACCCCTATCTAATCGCACGTGGCTCGCTCCCTGAAAATGCGTAAACCTCAGCACATTTTCATTTCCTGCGTAGTGTGCAACATCGGACAGCTCGCATTCTTCAAGTAATTCACAGACAATTTGCGCACTCTTATCCGCTCCCCGTCGTGGTCCATTTCTGTCCCTTCCCTCAAAAGCACAATTGAAATCCCCTAGTAAAATAATTTGTCCTTCCGCTCTTAAGTATTGAGCGAAACTTTAAAAAAAGGCCGCTCTTTCTTGCACGACGTTTGGGGCGTAGATACAAAGGGCACGGAATTCACCACCATCATATTCAAAATCGCAAAAAACTAACCTGCCCATTTCACATGAAAAAATTCTTTGTATTTCAATACCAATATTATTCCTAATGAACAGACAACACCCTCCCGATGTGCCAACCGCATGGCTGACACAGACACTAAGCAGGTTTTGAAAGGGCTTTATCATACTGGTGGTGCAGTTATCACTTTCTATCTTTGTTTCTTGAACAGCCATGTATCTATTTCTTTTTCCAGCATAATCCTTTTCAGCTGGTACTGTTTGCGCCTGTCACCAAGGCCTCGCACATTTAGTGTGGCGAAACGAAGCGCTCTTCTAAAGCCTGCCATTTTTATAGTAGTAACTGTACCGTCCGCAATAAATAAATTAACATGGGAGTGCTAGAAAATCCACAATAAAAACAGAAAAAAAAACAATGAAAACAAGCAAAAGGAAAGCCAAAACGAACCCATTTCTGGAAAACCGGGGACGCGACGAGGGTTCCTGACGTCTCCGTGCTCGAGAGGCCTGCTACACATAGCAGTCGTCGGTGACCACACCTACGAAAACTTCCTCCCCCCCCCCCCCCCCCCCCCCCTCAAACCCACACAACCCGCACTTGTGGCGCCGTTTCAACAGTCCGGTCACTTTCCCTTGGGTTTGTCTGGTGGAATATTGGACAAACAAGCCTTGGCTCCAGGGCGTCTCGACTGCGGCACGGCCTTCGCTGGAGGCTCCTCGGGGCTTGACCCTGCGGAGTCTCCTCCCCCAGCCTCACCACTTTCCCTTGCACGTTTCCCCGACACAGCACTTGCGCCTGGGGTCCCGTTTTGGTCTTGCCCGTCAACGCTCATGTTGTCTGCGTGCGGCTCACCAATACTTTTGCTGGCGTTATACGCCTCCGGTACGGCATCTTGTTCCTGGGCGGTCTCGGGGTCTTTCGCCGGCTTCATAGGCGGGCTGCGCTCCGGCGGGACGACGCGAGCTGATTCGGGGAGCGTCACCTCCTTCGCCAGCACCTCTACCTTGCCCATTGCAGCCTTCTCCGCCTCCTCTGTATCCATGATGAACCCGGACGTCTTCTCAACCCCTCCTGGTCCTGCGACGTTTGCGTAGGTGCGAACGAATCCGCTCGTCGTGGCCGAAGCGGTGACAAAGAGCACAGCGGGGCACCCTACACTCTCGTTGAATGTGTCCGCTCCGGTGACAGCGGAGACAGAGAGGCGCACGCCCGGGCACCACGACCAGGGCTTGCTCGCCGGCGACGTGTACCTGGGGAGGGATGTCGTCCACACTGACGCCCGACTTCAACTGTAGTGTGACCAGGCGCGTAGTCGAGAGCTGCGCAGAGCAGCCTGGCACACGCTATCGGTCCCGGGTCACTTTAGTGACCTTGCCGTAAAGCCCCAGGGAGCTTCGCACTTCGTCGTCGGGGACGTTGTGGAGCACCCAGTGGAGCTTTAACCGGATGTCCTGGTGGCGGGGATCGCTGACGAGGCAACGACGGCCCTTGACTTGGAGTTTCCCGGCGGCAGCAAGTTTCTTCGCCCCTTCGGGGTCTTCGAAAGTAATCGCCCACAAATGGTTCATCTGGTACGCCCCCAAGGCGATAACATGGGTGAACAGCTTCAGACGAACAAAAGTGTCGCGGAATTCTTCGACCTTGTACTACAGCCTGGCTCTCAAATCGGCGTGCGAAAAAATCGTATTAAGCACAGATGGTCCGGACGGCAGTTGCGGCAGCATAACTTGATAATCCTGGGCGTTATCAATACCGGTTGACCTGTTACCGCGGGCCGAAAGGCCCGCCAAAGCCGCTCCTTCAACGGAGCTCGCCATCCTGCGTCCCTGGAAGCAGAATCCCGGACCACATGACCACGTCGCCGGGTTGAAGGAGCGGTAGATAATATTCAAGTGTACAGCGTGTAGTTCTGTGCATAACGCCAGAGAATCATTGCAACTCGCGCCCGAATTTCTATCCGTGCGAGCGAACGTGACCGCGATTTGCGCTTTGCGCTTAGCGCTTTGCTAACTTAAGGGACTATTTCTCAGTTTGATTTTACGTACAGCCTCACAACCATAGTTTTTTAGATGCAACACATCTCATTCACCCGCCTTGTCCCTGCATCCGGCATTGTCGTCGTCGGCATCCGCTCCTCCCCCATTCTCCTCGCCGCGCCAGCTGCGCTCTCCGCCGCTCACCCCCTCTCCTCTGGGATAGCGAACACTCTCTCGCGAGGGGCATTGGATTGGATTCGATTGGATTGGCTCGGATTGGCTTGGATTGGATTGGATTTGATTTGGATTGGATTGGATTGGATTAAAGTGGATTGTGTTGGATTGTGTTGCGTCATAGCCGAGGCAGACGCACTGGCGCCGGCGCGTCCCCTCACCGTTATGCGCGCTATAAAACGCGGTGCCTGCGCCGCTCCGTTCCATCGTTCCAGCGCCGTTCCTCCGCTGTCCAACGCTGCAGCGTGAACCCCCTATGCGTCGCATCTACACAGGGGTTCCCGCGAGGGGGGGTGGAGGCTGTTTTCTCGTAAATAACAATCAACTCGTCGTCTTCTAGTTGAGGTAGGTAGCTGGGTGATAGGACGACTCATTTGTTTCGGCACAAACTAGCGCCAACTAGGTGTATTCTTAGTGTTCGATACAGTGCTCTATGTAACGTATGTGAAAGGGGTCGTCTGTGTGAGTGTCAGAATAGGGAAACAGACCATATTTTCCTGCATCGGCGAAATCAAATTCGGTGTTGCTTAGCCTGAATTCTTCAAGTTAGCGTCGCTAGCTAGACCATCCAAACTGGGAAATGCAACCGGGTTTACAGCAGTTGCAGCATTGTAATAGTTTTGGTGCACAAGGAAATTATGCACCGAGTGCAAAAGATAACTTTGCAGTTGTCATCAGCAACTACTGCGTTCTTTCTCGTCTTTTAAACATATACATTATCATTACGCTTAGGAATCCACGTTTGCAATTGTCACTAATTTTTGTGTTACTGTTGATGCGCTTGAAAGCTTGCATTGGACGTTATTACCTCGCACGAATCGTATGCAACACAGCGTATCAACATAACCTCACCGAGAAGCGGCTGGCCATCGCGCTTCGCCGCTCCTTGCCATTACCCGGCGCTCTATTAACCCTAGGCGATTTTCTTATAATCAACATCGATATTTTCTGCCGTGGAACCATCTAAAGGACCCACTGACTGCAATTACTTGTGTTTTGGAAATCAAACTGTTCACAGACATATGCCCGAAAGTGCAACGACGACGCCATTACAGGGGATTAACGACGCAGCAAAGAGACTAAACTGCATGCGCTTCGTCTTCCCGTTACTCCTTATAAATCGGCGGGGACGAACAGTTAGTCCGCATTTGTGCACACGGCACATACTCTGCCGCAGATACTCCTTTTCAAGATGAACGGTTGCCCCTGAAGACTAACGGTTGTATTCTAGTCCCTATTTTAGTCTTTTTTGCCTAAGAGAGTAGCACCCCATCGCCGCGCCATCTATACTGTGCTCCGTGAGTGAAAAGCGACCTCCGCCTCGCCAGCCGCGTTGAGAGTTTCTTGTCCCGCACGCCACAAAAGAACCGCTGACTGGTAGAGGCAGAAAGCTTTGATTTGATTTGATTGATTGTAGGGTTTAACGCGCCGACGCAACGCAGGCGATGAGGCGCGCCGTAATGGAGGGCTCCGGATTAATTTTGACCACCTGGGGATCCTTAACGTGCGCCGAAATCTCGTACACACGGGCGTTTTTGCTTTTCGCCTCCATCAGAAAAGCGGCAGAAAGCTTTGGTTTAAAATATTTCGTAAAGTTATGAAATATTTTTTGTAACTAATTTCTTATTGTGCTGTGTCATGTGCAAGTTTTTCCTCCCACCCCCCGCTTGCCATCGTGTACCGCATTTCGCTAGTGGGAAGATGGTTACCGTAGCCAGCATTCGCATTTTCCCGAATTCACCTGACCATCACAGATCCCTTCCTCTAGAACGTTGGCAACGTACACGCAGCGTTCTTCATAGCTGGCGTTGGCAGGCGGCAAGCAAGTGGCAAGTGTACAGTATGCCTGGGGGATCAGATAGTACTCGAAAAATTTGTAGAAACTACCACTGTCCAATTGTCGAATACAAGTTTAAGCCACCTAGCCCCTTTATAGTCGCCTTCACTGCTACATGAAAACATGCAAAGACATTTTTCCCGTCATAATATCTGATACCAAAGAGGGAAGGATCTTTTATTAATGCCTCAATGAGAGACCACGTATCCCTATCAAGGGCTAAACATCTAGTTCTTTAGGGTCGGCTTCACTACTATACGCATATGCCGTAGTGGGAAACCAATTTTCCAGGGGGATATGTATAGGGTGTCTGATATCAAATTATGGTGGCCCCACAGCCTTTGATTAAAGACGTCCATCGGGCCCCTTGCATCTTTATGGAACATTATACACAGAGGCCCTTTTAAGTCGGCTTCACTGCCATGCACGAATGCATTGCTGGGAAGACAATTTAGGGGCAATATAAGTACACCTTAATATCCTTTTATGAAGGCCGTAGAGGTTTTATTGAGAAGCATTTTCGTGTGCGGCGGCAGTGGGAGATATCAAGCGTTACAGACGCTCAGAAGGATGTCCTCGCTGATTCCACATAGAAATGCTCAGGCATTAAAAAAAGTCTTGGTGCACTTCGTGAAACGGCTGACTTCGTGCGTAACACTGTAATCAAGGGTCGTGCATAATATCAGCAACTGGATGAATGACTTGCGCACACAAAACGGGGGCAACATACTTGGTCACTTGCACCCTTTTCTGTTACGTCCAAAGAGTTTCGTACTAATATACACTAGCGGGAAATCTGGCGCCACTGAGTAGGGGAGCCGCGCTTCAGCGAGCGTTCCGTCATGTACCGGCCAGGCACGTTCCACTTGTCCTTGGCATGGATCATGAGCAGGCTGAAAAGCTGGCTCTGGCTGCAAAAAAGCGACAATATTACTGTAGAAGGTTCATGAACATTGTTTTGTTATTATAAAATTGAACCTCCAAAAAGATCGATTTGTCGGCGAATATTTAGAAGCTTCATGTACGATGAACAAGAAAAAAAATGTTACCCTCTTTCGTTGATTTTTCGCTTCGAGACAAAAAAGAAGCCATATGGCTAGCTAAGCCAAGTAGTCGAGGATGTTGCTAGCGGCAATGGCGCCGCCCACGGCGGCCCGCGACTACAGCGACAGATTTCCCTCTAGTATATATTAGTATAAAACTATATGGTTACGCCTGTTGTGTGCGTGCTCCATTTTAAGCCATGAATTCGAACCAACCAGGCTGGCCTTCCGTTTATATCAGCAATACTGATAAATCGCCCAGGGGGCGTACCATGCTTAAAGTGTTACGGAATACATAGATCAATGCCCATCTCGAGGCTTGGAGCGAGTCCGCTAGGTGGATGAGGATTGGTTGTGCTATGGTTGACGTTATCACGGCATTGTACATTAGAACCGGTTATCAGTGCTTGGAAAGTACTTACCCATACCATTTTAGTTTCTAAAATTTGATGTTTGCCTTCAGTGTACTGTGGCCTCTGTATTCCTTTAAAGGGCAACTTAAACACATTTATTTTCAACTTTGTTTTTTAGCGTTTTTAGGACATGACCACTAAAGGTGTGTAGTTCAAATATTAGGTAGCCACAAAATAAGATGAATAATAAAATATAATGTTTATTTGCCCATTTATTACATTTATTACACGGGAAGGGCTTAGGAAAAAAGCTACCACCGCAGCATGACGGGCCCACCAGCCCCTTCGGTACTAGCAGCAGTTTGCTATTAAACAGAAACATGTAGCTGCAGGCAACTGCAGCTATTAACATTGCTAGACACACACATTCAAAAAGAAAAAGTTTGCGTGACAGCGCATACAATTTCATAGATAACAAACTCCGTACACTTCAAGTTCATCAACGGCGGAGTACATAGCAGCCCGTAAGAAAAATGGAAACAAAAGTATGCGCAAGAAACAAAGCTGACAATAGAGGTCGCATATACGGAAAAAAAAACGACCGTTGACACTTAACTATCCACTGAGCGGCCTGTGTCACGCCCACTCTGGCACAGCATGATTTAAGTTGCAACACTTACAACTTCTAGAGAATAACAATAGCAACAGCAAAAACAAAAATCCGCACATGTAAAACGGTGAATACGAGAAGAAAAAAAAAACAAATGATAAGCACTATTCTAAGCTCTGGTAGAAAATTCTTATTTCTGATCAACATTTTGTGCATAGCATATATTTAAAAGACGCTTAATACCGAAGACGCTGAATACCGAAGCTTAATGTCACTACTCGTACTCTACGCACACCACTAGGCTTAGAAATTCGCTCAAAATATTCTTGTCTTTTTTCCCCCCGCCCTTCAGAGTCTGGATGTTCTTTGTGTACACAGGTGACGCCACATCGCCGCCATTGGCCTAATTCCTTTTAGGAATCTTGTTTTGCTCGGTTACAGGAGGAATTGTTTATGAATTTATAATATGATTTCAACTCTACCGTTTTGATTATCCTGATAGAAAAAAGGTTGTCGAACTGGAAATGTAGCTTCATTATTTTTTGTTCACCATAAACCACACGAACTGATTACTCTATCAACTAGTAATGACTGCACATTAAACGGGTTAAAATTTTTGACGTTTAAGTCATAACATACATACATACATACATACATACATACATACATACATACATACATACATACATACATACAAGTCCACTTTAATTTTTTAAAGTTTTTAAAGGTTTTAAGTCCACTGCTATTTAATTTGACTCTCATGGAGCTGAAACGGTGCCTACCGCGGGGAGTTAACATTACGATCTACGCAGACGACATTTGTATCTGGCACGCAGCACGCTCCCGACGCACCACTCAGCAACGTCTCCGGAAGGCCCTCTTCTCCATTTCAACCTACCTTGCTGCTCGTGGACTTCACCTATCGCAGGAGAAAAGCGTGGCAATGGCGTTTACAAGGAAGCGCATGGATCGGTACCCAATTCTGCTGAGTGGACGAGCCCTCCCGTACGCCCGGACCCACAATTATCATGGTGAAAAACAGCGCAAGGAACACAGGGACAAAAAGGCAGAGTGGACGACGCATAGCGCTGAACTCGCAACTGAAAGTTTCTGATTGATTTGATTGATTGTAGGGTTTAACGCGCCGACGCAACGCAGGCGATGAGGCGCGCCGTAGTGGAGGGCTCCGGATTAATTTTGACCACCTGGGGATCTTTAACGTGCGCCGAAATCTCGTACACACGGGCGTTTTTGCTTTTCGCCTCCATCAGAAAAGCGGCCGCCGCGGCCGGGAATCGAACCCGCGACCTCGTGCTCAGCAGCGCAACGCCTTAGCCACTGAGCCACCGCGGCGGGTTAACTGAAAGTTTCTTAGAACGAAAGCACAAATTTATACACAATAACCATACTATCGCGTGAACAGATAACACTGACAAAGCGTGTGAGCGACAACAGAGTAACAACTTTTAAAACACTGTGACACGCGACAAAATTCAGCATCCAAGAAGTTACACAATCTGCTAGAGGATAAGAAATTGAAATTCCTTGTCAAGTAATGACAGAGAAGGAACACTAACGCACTTGCCCTCGTTCCTTCTAATATGAAAGGCCTCTATTATCTCTCGGACCTGCTGGTTTTTATGTTTTGCTAATACTTTTGTTTCCGTAAAAACAGGGTAACATTATTTACCTTTCTTCACATTTTTGCAGTGTTGTGCGACGTGGGAATAGTCATCGCCCTTCAAAAAACGTCTATGCTCCATTAGTCGAATGTTAAGGCATCGGCCCGTTTGGCCGATATAAACATGACCGCAGACAAACGGAATCATACACACCACACCAATACTACAAGGCACAAAACTTGACACATGTTTACCTCCACAGCTTCCACGTGTAGCTATACCAGCCAACCTCCTATCTACCGCGCTACATATTGTCCTGATTTGTCGGGCGCCGAGAAAAGGACGTTTACACTATAACGGCCTGCCACGTTTTTAATCCATGCGTACATACATACATACATACATACATACATACATACATACATACATACATACATACATACATACATACATACATACATACATACATACATACATACATACATACATACATACATACATACATACATACATACATACATACATACATACATACATACATACATACATACATACATACATACATACATACATACATACATACATACATACATACATACATACATACATACATACATACATACATACATACATACATACATACATACATACATACATACATACATACATACATACATACATACATACATACATACATACATACATACATACATACATACATACATACATACATACATACATACATACATACATACATACATACATACATACATACATACATACATACAGTCAAACCCGGTTATAGCGAACTGCAATATGCGCCACGATTAGTTCGATATATCCAATAGTTCGATATAGCCGAACCCGCCTATAACGAGTTTATTTTTACGAGTTTACAATACGCGAGAATCCCCTTGCCATCCCTGCATGAACAAACGAACAAAATAAACTATGTGATTACCGTACACAAAACAATTCATTTATTGTAAATAATAAAGCTACTTTCCGCCTTAACACCGTAACTGCCTACTTCCAAAAAAAGCGGTGATTTTTGTTTTCCCTGTCGTTTTGGCAGCGGTAACAAGCATGGTATTCTTTACACGAGCATTGTTTGCACCAGTTCGAGTCCATGTCCTTCAATATCCCAGAAATATTTGGGGACGACCCTCGACTGCCGAAGGTTAAGCGTCGGACGGCTTTCAATCGCGACATCCTCTGCCTCCTCCGTCCGTTTCATCAGAATTACGACGGTGCTGCAGCCTGCTAACGGTGCCCGCGTCCGGGGGGCTTACAGTGACGGCAGCATCGTCGTTCACACTCAGCAAAATCTTCGAAAGCCACTCCTTTCGGCACAACATCGGGAAGGTTGGCGAGCTCCCGTCTTGGTCCGGACTGACTGACTGGGCGGGTTACGTCACGAGTTCGGCGCGTCGGAAACAGTTACGGAAATTGTCGGGGTCATGTCACTCCATACGAGGCGAAATGTATCAGTCGCGGCCTTTGCTCAGTGGTCGCGGCCAATCAACATCTCAATCGCCAATCCGAGACCATGCATTTTGGCGGCCATTCTAAGCACGCCGAGTTCGATATATCAGATGTGAAGTTCGTTTAAGGAATATGTTTCCCGTGTATTTCCGTAACTGATTTACTTTTGTTCGATATATAGCATAATTCGCTCTATTCGGGTTTGTTATCGTCGGGTTTGACTGTACATACATGCATACATACATACATACATACATACATACATACATACATACATACATACATACATACATACATGCATGCATGCATGCATGCATACATACATACATACATACATACATACATACATACATACATACATACATACATGCATGCATGCATGCATGCATGCATACATGCATACATACATACATACATACATGCATGCATGCATGCATGCATGCATGCATGCATACATACATACATACATACATACATACATACATACATACATACATACATACATACATACATACATACATACATGCATACATGCATACATACATACATACATACATACATACATACATACATACATACATACATACATACATACATACATACATACATACATACATACATACATACATACATATCGGATTGAATCGGATTATTCGATCAGTGAAGATTTTTCACCCGAAGTGCGCGAAATTAGACGGAAGCTTTGGAATAGTTCCAAATCAAACAAAGAAGCCTGAGACAAAGTATCGTTAGCCTACGACAAACTGCATAAACGATGACGTATTCAGTTATGATCAAGAAAAAAGCGATAAAGTTCGCATAAAAAAGACCTCACCCCATTCTGTCCCCCCCACCCCCCCCCCCACCCCAAAAAAAAGACAGTCTACTAGTATTACGTCCTCGCCGTGCGCAAGCTCGCACGACCTAAGCTTTCCAAACGTCAATACCCGTAGTATGCTGAACAAACTGGATGCGATTGAATCCTTACTTATCGGTTTTGAACCCGACTTTCTAGCGATCACAGAAGCGTGGCTTAATGCGGACATCAGGGATGACGATACAACCCCTCCGAACTACACAATCATACGAAAGGACAGGACCACGCGTGGAGGGTGTGTAGCTATCCTGATTAAGAAAGATATGCCTTTTACTGTACTACCAGAAGTTGAAAACGTCGAGGCCGTATTCTGCAAGTTGCAATTTGGCGCATGCCCCATAGTGATAGTATGCGTCTACCGAAGCCCTACATCCAACTGTGACGCCATGGAAATACTCTATAGCTACATGCAAATTCATGTGCAAACGGAACGCTTATCTTAGCAGGCGACCTAAATCTGCCAGATGCTGACTGGTCAAATTCAGAATTTTCGTCCCCATCTTCCGAGGCAGTATTCGACATAATGTTCCGCTTTAACCTTTTTCAATCAATTCACCAGCCAACACGCATTCAAGGATCATCATCTAGCAAACTTCATCTAATATTCCTCAGTGATCACTTTCCAGCCGAAGAAACAAAAACAACAGCAAAACAACTGATCACAAAATTTTCTTGTGCACGGTCCCTATTTCAGAAAAAAGCAGCTGATTCACAGAGCATACTCAAGTTTCCCGACTTTAGTTGCGCAGATTACGTCAGCATAATCGACTACCTAGACTTTGAATTCCCTGTTTTCGAAGAGCTATCAAAACACAACGCAGACATTAATACCCTGTGGAAAAAATTCAAGGCCATCGCTTTTCATTGCATTCGTAGCTATGTTCCTCAGAAAACCAAAAAGAGACATAAACATAACCCGTGCATCACACGCGAGAAAATTCATGCAAAAAGACAGGTATAGCGCCTTAGAAAATCTGTAAAACAAAGGGCTATAACTTCTGCCAAAAGTAACCTCAGCAATGCTATAGCAGAGATCAAGTATTAAAGCAAAGTATTACAGCACTATATGAGATCAAGTATCAAAGCAGCCAAAGCCAAATATTTTTCTGGAATACTACCGAAGTTTCTTGAAAATTGCCCACGCAAGTTTTGGAATTATCTAAGCAGCAACAAGCATAGAAAAATCAACCTTCACTCGAAAGTAATTTGATCTCTGCAGATGCGTTCAACAACTACTTCAAGTCGGTGTTTACGGTTGATGACAACAGTGTCTTGCCCTTAAACCATCATACGACAGAACCCCTTGGCCCACTTGCAGCAACAGAAAGTGGTGTAGTGAACTTGTTATTAAATTTAGATACGAAGAAATCCCCTGGGCCTGAAATATTCCCAATTTGTTTATCGTTACGCAGAGGTCTTAGCTCATTATCTATGCATAATGTATAATTATTTGCTATCATCGTGCACATTACCAAATGAATGGGAATTAGCAAAAATTATTCCCGTACACAAAGCTGGAAGCAAAACTGGCGTCACAAGCTTCAGACCGATCTCGTTAACTTGTACAGTAAGCAAACTTCTTGAACATATAATTCCCAAACATATTATTACTTACCTTGAGAACGAAGGAATTTTATCACCCTACCGGCATGGCTTCCAGAAAGGACTGTTAACGGTTACCCAACTTTTAGAATTAGCTCATGACATAACTAAAAGCATCGATAATCAAAAACAAGTAGATCTGATATTTCTAGATTTTTCGAAGGCTTTTGACGAAGTGTCGCCTAGTAAATTAATTAGTAAACTTGAATTTTAAATCGGAGCTAGTCCTATTATCAATTGGATACCAAATTACCAGAGTAACCGCTCACAATTCGTCCAAGTCAACAATGATATATCACCGCCTACTCAAGTCACGTCTGGTGTCCCTCAGGGCTGCGTTCTGGCTCGTCTTGTTTTTAATATTCATTAATGACCTGCATACAAACATTAAAACCGAAATGACGCTATTTTCAGACGACTGCATTTCTTTATAGAGAGATAAACTCAGCTGAACATCACAAAGTGTTAAATATAGCCTTAAGCGCAGTTTCTGAATGGTGTAGAGACTGGCAGGTGGCGCTACACGTGAAAAAAAGTGTGGTATTAACTGTTAATGGAAAGAAACAGCCGTCTACATTTACATACAACATAAATAAACCCCCCTAAGTAGAGTTAAAGAGCACCAATAACTTGGCCTAACTCACGACTTTAGGTGGGACACCCACGTCACGTCTTCCGCCTACGGGTGGCTCATCTCCCTCAAAAGGCGCCTCGGTTCCACCCCATCACATATCAAATTGTTAGCATATAAAGGCCCAACCGCATGCACGCGTAAAACCGACGTGCTCGCGCAACCACGTACGCCTGCGCCGACATACGCCGCTGCCTTTACGCCGACCGACGACGTCGGTGAGGGCGAGTAATCACATATCGCCGCCACGCACGCATAAACATGGCATAAACCAATACGCCGCGCAGTGTGGCTCTACTACCACGGACTCAGCTTTGTTGCGACCAGTTCAACTACATTTTAACTCAAATAAAACAAATAATGCCTGTTCTTATAAAAAGTACGTATATTTAATACAGAAACAACTAAAACCGTTCTTGGGACATTAAAAAAACGTTAAGGATTAATATGCATGCGTGGCAGGCACAAAACCCTGCGCTATATTTGGCGTAAACTGCCTTGCTTCCATAGTTGCTCGTTGCTTCGCGTGTTTTTTCGGGTTGTTTGCTCTTCGTATTTTACAAATTACTTCGTTTTATCACATCATCAATAGTAAAGTTAGCTTATTTATCAATTTGCTGTCTTGTTATGCGACCTGACCGCCACATAACATCACCGCCAGAGGTGTACGTCAACACCGTGCGCCCGAAAGTTGGCGTCGATGTCAGGCGGGCTCTGACTTGGGCGTAATAAGCGCGTAGCAATGCATTCGGCGTACGCCGGAATACGCCGGTTCGTTACGCGCTTACGCCTGTTTACTTCGTTGTGCGAGTACGTCGGTTTTACGCGTGCATGTGGTTGGGCCTTAAAACATTTGTCCGATCGATCCATGAATACGCGAAGGCCATCTGGTTTCCGTATACAAACCAACTTCAAACTAAAATAGAACGTATTCAAAGAGAAGCAATCAGATGCATCTTTAATTAATATAAGCGAGCCGACTCCCCCTCGGAACTACAAGGGAATGCAGGCATACCAGCTCTTCACAATCGAGCGTTAGCCGCTCGTCTAAAACTTATGTACCAGTTTATCCACAACCAGCTAAATACCGACACTTCCAAATATTTCTCCCTTCCAAAAACCAGAGACACACGTCACAAGCACGCATTAAGTTTAGTTGAACCACCGATTCTCACCGACTGCTTCAAATACTCCCTTTTCCCTCGTGCCGTGAGGGAGTGGAACAGCCTTGATTTATCGATCACTAACAGTTCATCCTTACATAAATTCCTAGAATTAGTAGAAACACACTTAAACCAAACATAAACAAGTTGGATGCGTCTGTTTTGAACTGCACCCTGAGCTTACCGTAGCGAGGTTTTTACACGTTTTACATATTTGACACGTTTTTACACGTTTTTATGAAAAGTTTGTTGTTGAACTGAGCTACCTCATGGGAAAAGTGTTAATGTTCGCCTGCTGTTCGCATTCTGCATACACTGGTTTAAACAACGCAAGTGTGTTCTGTAACGATGGTCAGTTCAGTTTGTTTTGTTTGACAAACAGATGTATGTATTTAACTGTATTGCCCTTCTGCGATAATCCTCATTGTATTGGCAGCATGTACAAATACATACATACATACGTACGTAATTACATACATACATGCATACACACAGACACATACATACATACATACATACATACATACATACATACATACATACATACATACATACATACATACATACATACATACATACATACATACATACATACATACATACATACAGTAAACCTTGTTCCAGACTTCAATAAAGCAGACGACGCCAGCGTACTAACTTACTTAGCTCATGAATTGTACGAGTTTGTGGAATTGAACTGTGATCCCGCCACAACTGTAAATGAACTCTGGCTAAGGTTCAAGCGCATTGTTCTGCACAGCATGAATAACTTTATTCCATTGCGGCCTGGACGGCCGCAAAGAAATAACTCCGGGATCACAAGAGAAATTCTACACGCAAAGCGGAAAGTCAAACGACTTCGGAAAGCGGTAAAAAAACAGTGATGCAGTGCGAATACATCAAAACTAAAAACAGGTATTTCACACTTTAAGGCCAAAACAAAGCAAGCAAAACAACATTACTTTAAAGTAACGCTGCCGTCCTTCATTACTGGGAACCCATAAAGGTTCTGGAAGCATTTCAGCCCTAGAAAAAACAACAGCCCTGAACTTTCATTGCAACAAAAAACGGCGAAGTCCAATTATGTACAACAACTTTTTCCACTCCGTTTTTACAAAAGATGGCGGGAAAATTCCACAGCTTGCCATATGAATAACACTGGAATCAGAGATGTAGCTCACGAAGGATTATTTTGTCTTTTGCTCTACCCAAGCGGTATTTGTTCCGCTTCGATACACTATGCATGCATACACTATGCATACACTATACACTATACACTATGCATACACTATGCATGCAAAACAACGTAGAAAAGACATCATTGTTCTATCTAACCATATGGCGAGGCAGGCCGTGCCAATCACTTGCGGTTTGAAGACAAAAATACTCTTTTTGTCAGATTTACCAGGGACGTTGAAAGAAAGTTGAACTCACGATCTAAGCGTTCAGATTTACAGCGAGTTTCGAGTATGCACTGTACCAGTCGTAGACTTGTGGTTCAATGGCAGATTGAACGAAAAACCTTTCAATGAAGTTTCATTCTTTCTGCGGCGGCTTTGCAGGAGTTCCCATTTCAATCTATCTTTCACTCGGTCGAACTGAAATTCGTCGTATAATTTCCCGGCACGAAACGAGAGGCTTGGTTTTGTACTGATTCTAGTTTAACGCTGTTCTTGGTGCCCCATGGGTACCAAACGGCGCCGGAATATTTTATGACAGATCCGACGCCTGCTTTGTATTAAAGCTCTTTTACAATCTTGAGGAAAAATGGCACCATCTCCATTCCGTGGATGATGGCGAGGGAGCGGAGTACGGGGACTCGAAATGACATCCAAGTTGTGCCCCGAGTGACAACCGATTTGCGCCCCGACCGTCATTCGATTTGAGCCGTGAGTTGCACCTTGGTTATTCCCTAAATGAAACTGCAACTCACGGCTCCATTCGAATTTCGCCTGATCTTCGCTCGATGGTGGTGTGCGCACGTATGGACGCGGACAGACATTGGGAGGTCCTAAGGTACTCCTCACCGTTACAGGCGAGGGAGTAGGCCGTTTGACGCCACGGTCGTAGCCCAATGGGTAAGACGGGTGACACTGACTCAGTATGGTCTACGAGACACAGGCTCGAATACTGCCGGTGCCTGTGTGGTTTTTTGCGATTGTAAATGCTATGCGGACGGACGTGGACGGACATTGTGCGTCCGTAATCCGTGCGTCCAAGCGTAGTTACTCCGCACCTAAACATTTTAGAAACCCGGCGAAGCAGCCTTAGTTTTTTGCTTACCTGAGCTCTAACGGGAGTCACATGTCTGTTCCAAGTTATATAAGGGAGTACATTAAGACTCTGAAGTGTTTATACACAAATACTTGCTTTAATACGGTGTTGTTTGCACTACAACAAGTCCTATCAGCGCAAACCATTTTGTCGCATATCAGACCCATCTCTTCCTTGGGTGCGTTCCGCATTTTATTTTATATTCCACTTTCTTCGGCATAACCTTTCTTAAATTCCCATGCTATTTATCAAACGCCTTGTTTTCCTTTGTTGTGGTGCCTTACATGGCGCCTGAAACACGTCTCGAACATTTTCAATAAGCTCCCGCAATCGTGAGGTTGCCTGCTCAGTGACATTTGGACCGAATACCACTGATATTTCACCAACAGCAGAAAGCTCACAATTACGCTGGGGAGTTCCCAAGCCTTTCGAATTCCCTCCAGCCTTCGGGCCCGTTTTATGATTCATCGCCGCTTTTGCGTATCATCACGGAGCAGAGATAACTGCCATTGGTCGTTGATTTTCTTTGTTTGTGTGTATTTCCGCTAACGCGCTGAGCGTCGTACTTGCATCGTCTGCTCTCCGTCCACGTCAACACTCATCGCTATTTCAATTGTGTTCGTCTGTGGGGTTATCTTTTTTTAAAGAGATTTCATCGTACACCTTGTCGCAAGACATGAATGCACATTGTGCAAATAATTGCGTTGCCTGCTGGGTCCGCAGCTCATTCGCGGGTCGCGGCTGCGCCCGTTCGAAGAAATGTTTCATCAAACCATCTTTCCCTGGCTTTCCAAAGAGTGCAAATGGACTGAACTGCACCAACCGATCTGCGCGGATTGTGACGTAGTCTTCCACCTGCAAATTAAGACCATCTCCTAGTTTAGCGTCACCGCTCTGCCCTCCGTTGACCAGTCCATGCAGTCAACAAGGAAATTTCGACAAACGACGATGTGTAGCACACGATTTGACTCAAAAGTTTGATCTCCACTGTGACGTCACGCAATGCAAGCACGGCGTTCTCCATTGCGCTGTGCAACGGCGCAGATCATGAGTTAAATGGTACGTGCCATACTGTCCTTCGCTAAATTTACTTTCTTTGGGGCATGTGGTGGTCACTGTGGTGTATTGTGGTGAAGCTCAAACACGGAACTGCGTTAGGGTGTGGGGATCTTTGTGGTGTGCCGAAATCTGGTGCACACTGGCTTTCTTGCCTTTCCCTGCACCAGAAAAACAGCCATCGCGGCCAAATGGTCAGAGCCTTGGGAAACACCGACTGGAAGTGACAGCCTGGAGGTCTATGGTACCGGAGGAGGGAACCTAGAATGAAGTTTGCCAAGAGGGCCAAAACGCAATGACAACTCCAGCACATTGCCCGAACTACATGCCCCTTTCTTGTTGTGATGTTTGATCGATTGATTACAAGCACATATACTGTTTACATATATTTCCTCTCATAATCGACAAAGCCTGGTAAATGTTGTATGCATGTGCGTGCACGCGTGGGAGATGATGATGGTGATGGCTGCAACGACTATTATTCTTATTGTAACCTCTATTTTGCTGACAGAGATATTTTTAACAGCTCCCTACATCAGTTCAGTTCAGACACTAGCAGAACGATCACTCACTTAGACAGTCGCACACATTGTCCTTCATAGAAACGTGCTGTGTATTTCTCTCTTTCTTAGCAACCAATTCGTCTTTTTACTTTTAGTTTGACGCTTGTTAGGCTGCCTGCTCCTTACGTTGTCGCGCTCTCTGCAAAGTATGCTGCCCACGGAATTTTATTTTGTTCATGCTAATGATTGATGCTACAAGTTTACATGTCCGTCTGTGTTATAAGAGATGTTCGCTTTAATCTGTGGGCTGTTTATCTGTTGTGTTGTGTCATGTCAGCATTCCTTGTGTTCATTGTGTGTACAGTGTATCTTATCCAGTGTGTTGTAGTGTTTTCTACTTGTACGTTGTTCATATACAGTGTCAAGGTTGCATTACTTCTTTCTTTTTTTCTCATGTCATCCATATATTGGTCAAAGCTCTGTTTTACTTGTTATCTCTCTTTATCGTCTGCACGTTATCTTGACGTGTCTTGCCTTGGTTTGCCATGCATTGTTTCGAACTTCCATCCCTCGGTGCGCCAGTAGTACTAAGGCCTCAAGGCTGTTCCTGGGCACAATAAATGAACATAGTTAATACATTATTATTATTATTATTATTATTATTATTGTTGTTGTTGTTGTTGTTGTTGTTGTTGTTGTTGTTGTTGTTGTTGTTGTTGTTGTTGTTGTTGCTGCTGCTGCTGCTGCTGCTGCTGCTGCTGTTGTTGTTGTGGAGAGGATGGTGGGGATGCCGTGTACATGAGGCAGAATTTCTCATTGAAGTCAGGCACAAATCTAATTCTATGATAAGAATCAGAAGCTTACATCCTACTAGCGCAGACACTAAACGTTTTTATTTAACATTACGAGCAACGTGTTGTATATTAATCGACCACAACCTGGACTGTGCGAGACTGCAAACTTTCTCGCCCGTTGAAGCAGTTACGCAGTTCCGAAGGTAGCGCAAAGGTTCGGGAAGCTACGTGAATCTGTGGAGCGCGAGCAAAATACTTAATGCCTCAAAGCGAACTAGCTGGCCCTGACTGCCGCCTGAAACATGCACGCAGAGAGTGAGTTAGAGTCTGTCCACGAGCGCGTGCGCCTTCATTCGAAAGCGGCTCGGTTAATTGCGACATGAGCGCGAACAAGCACGAAAGTGCCCGAATGACCTGCAGATGAAGCTGCGGCCTACCACATCTGGGGGCACAATCTGCGCCGCCCAGGACACTGACACACGCGATTCGGAATTCCGAGGCAGCGCACGGACCGCGCGGTCATTAGATTAGACGCTTCTGAGTTTTGGGCGTCGGCAGACCCGCGGTATAGGGGGGATAGCGCACACGCCGTGCGGCGGCAATTATTTGCTCAAGCATTCTCATCCTCCCCCCGTTTTTTAGCGCTCGTCACTGCTGGAACAAATCCTGCCTCTTAATGTGCCCCCGGTGGGAAGCGAAACTAGTTCCACGCGAGCAAGGTGCAAAAGTTCTCACGAGCGATCTAGATAGAGCGCGTGGCCGACCCTGAGCCCCGGGCTGCTGCTCGGGGCAGAAGAATGCGGCCCCCTGCCGCCGCTTCAAATGGACTCGCAGAGGAACGCAAGCTGACACCGCGCGACGCACAGGCCACTGACTGACCGTCGAGCAGACCTTGCGTCGTGGCTCTTTCAATCTCCACCCTCCGCTCTCCCCCTCCTCCTCCCCCCATTACTGCGCGTCCACTTCTCGCCCGAGCTCTTCTTTTGCAGCGCAGGGAAACGCGATATATTAAAGCGGCATCTGGCACATTTCATTAGAATGGCCGCCTGACCAGCGGCGCCCTCACCGGCCCAGCTCGCCCCTAGGCGGTGCCGCTGATGTTTATATATAGATATTTATACGCGGACGGATGTACGCGCAGCGCCGCACTCTGGCCCCTTAGCGGTGCCGCCGCTGCGCAATACGAAAGAGAGTCGGCGCAAGTGGAGTGACCAGCCGCTGCCCCCTCGGTGGCTGCTCTCGCCCATATTTCACCGCAGCCGAATCCTGGCCGGCACAGGAGCTCTGACGAATGGATGGAGAGAGAACGCGCTCATCGGGCCCGGCAGAAGCTGCTCGCCGGAGGCCGGACAGCGCCGCGGCGGAATTAGGCGAGATGGGCCCACGGGGGCGCGCGGCACTTGCGCTCAGACAGCACCCGCACTTCGAGAGGAGGCCAGCTTCCGCGGCGATAAATCCCCCGCCGCAGCGGACGGCTCTGCTAAACCCCGTTTAGTCCCTCGCCCTGGATCCCCCTAATTGCGGCAACGTAATTAAAGCGTGAAAGGCCAAAATCGCCGCTCGCAATCGTGTCGCCACATGTACAGAAATGCCTTTCCCGGCGCCAGAGTTTGGGTTTCTCGGGCGCACTTTTGAGCTGCGTTAGAGGCGTAGCAGCTTACCCACTGCTGCTTCGGCCCACTGAGGCCGCCACATTTGTGGACCGTGCTGCGGCTCGCCCCGCGAGAAGTGCACATTCAAAGGGCCGCCGTGACCGGGGAACACTGGTTCATATAGACGGTTCATGGCTAAGCGTGGCGGTACGATGATGCTTGTAATTCTACGTGGGGTGTTTTCGGCATTCTACTTTTCGAGGTGCGGCATACGCATAGCGGCATTTGTTTTCGGGACCAACTCGAACTTTAATCGGTTCACTTTTTTTATTCTTAGCACGTAATGTATGTTTGGGTGCAAGGGAAAATGCGTGCGTTGGTACGTGGGGACGCCCCGCATTCCCAATCGTCATCGTCATCATCAGTGCAGTGCGGCGCAGATTTATGGGCTCCGTCACGATCCGGATCCTCAATTCATGCACTCGCCATAATTCGAACTCAGAGGGTCCCGAGGATTCTGTTTGAATTATCCGAAGTTCGAATTAACAGAAGTTCCCAAAAATATGACTCGGGGCAACATACCAATTTGTGTTGTAATGAAACACGCACGTATGTTTAATAATACAACATTCACACACAATACTGAAGTGCTGTTCACACTTTGAAAAAAAAAATGAATGGATAACTGCTTTGTGTGTGTGTGAGCGTTCAGAACCAAGTTTTCATTGCCCGCAAGGGCAGCCAGTTCATTGCTTTGACACGTGTGTGCTGGTAATTGGCTTTATTTGTGATTGTTAGTGATATAATAATGCAAATATGAAGCTAGAAACGGCAAATGCACCAGATATTTCCCGGCAAGGACAAGCAAACAGTACGAGTTAACCGAATTTACGTAATGAAGCGGTTTGAATTAAGCGGCTTAAAAATACATTGAAAACACAATAGACCAACCAAAAGTTTGAAATGTGTTTTTATTAACGGAGATTTTGAATAATGGAGTTCGAATTATCGCGAGTCTACTGTATATATGTCATTTATTATAACACCGGGCTCAAACAGCTGTGCAGATGTTCGCGTTAAAGGGACAGGCAGCCGAGTTTTGTCGAGCATATTTTCTTCATTCCGAATGAAAGGGCATCGCTCAAAACAGCTTAACCTGAAGCGATTTTGCTGATAGCGGCCTAGAACTTTTGAAGTCGCAGTTTGCAGGCGGCCTACCAGCCGTGCGTGTCCCTCCGAAAGGAATGCTGGCAACCATGGCAGCGAGGGGTGCTGCAACGGCTGCGACATACTTTCAACTGCGCGTGAGCTTAAAAGAAGTATTTAAAAACTTGTCACTGGCTAAAAGAACAATAATGTGCAACCGTTCATTACCCTTCACGCGTATTTTGGATCGCGCGTTGAAATCGACGGACACGTGACGTAGTGCCAAGTTTCGACACCACGTGTCGCCCCCTTTCAGACTTCAGAAATTGAACGATTTCCGCCTGCTTATTTAGAAATTCGTTGCGGTTACCCTAGTACATGAAGCGATGGCTTTCACATGAGCTGGATCACAAAAATCGGTTGTCTGTCGCTTTGAATAGAACGCGTGGAATCCATCGTGGAATCATCGACCACCACCGATCAAGCCCTTCACGGCAGATAACTGGCAGGCGCTCGGAGGTGCTTGTGTTGCACGTCGTCGTGCTGTAGACGCTGGTGTCACGCGAGACAGTGCTGGACGTGGCACCGCGTACCGTTAATATCTGCAGTGGCAGTGGTGGCCGGGCCGCCGGGCTGTGCACTCTTCAGGAAGTACCACGATTTAACTTCGCCACCATGCACTCCATTGGCCAATAGCCGAGACACTCGCCAATGTCGTGCACGATCAGTGGCGCGAATGATTCCCCGCAGAGGGAGATACGGTTATCGGTTAGCTCAAAGCATTTCTGCTGCTGACGCTGCAGATGCTCGGAGCGGGCCGTCGGGAGCGGAGCGGACCGTCAAGAACGCGAACTCTCTGTTGCCGCACCAGGCGGCTACGTCACAGTCGACTCAGCCAAGCAGCCTTTGCCCAATTGCATGGACATGCAAAATGGCTGCGGCTTGGCTCAGCTGACCCTGGGTATGCAAAGAGAAAGATTGGCTTTGCGTAGTTAAGTCTTGGTTTCACCTGCAGGTTAACCTTTGATTTAACGGTAATTATTATACTGCCTGCCTTTGTCTGTGGTTGTGGTCCCACTTCCGGCGCTTTCCGAGCCGAACGGCTCCCGAGTTTATATGCACGGGGCGGTCAGATGCCGCGTGCCTACGACGGCTCCAGCTTCCCCACAACGCTCACAGAAGGTGGCTCGGGGCCCTATTCTCGACTCCCTGAATTCACCGAGAACTGCGAATTAGCCGGAAACCTTATCTGATTGGCTTTCAGTTACGGTCAAATCCGGGTGACAAAACGGCTGTGTGCACATTAGTCATTTTGACGTTTCGTGAAGTTTACTAGTCCCAGTGTTAAAATTAGCCTAATTAACGCGATAGAATTATTAGGCTCATTTTTCAATTTTGCTGTGGCCTGCCAGCCGTCCGCTATCAGTCGCAATCATCAAGCGTCCGTTGCTGACAGGAAACTGCAACTGAGGCAGCCAGATAAGAGGGTTCGCAGTGAGTACAGAGCAGCGGCAGATTGTGGAAATGAGAACAATCAGATACTACAGCCGAGACAAAAGTAAAGATACGCGATTTCAGCAGGCTCTGTGCCTGCGCAGTGATCTGTCTACGGGCCGTGTGTAGTCTCATGTTCCGAAAACATGGACGCCAGCCCTGTTCGCAGCTTACGTCACCACCAAACCACCTCTCTGATGACCGAAAATGAGGCCGGCGCCAACATTGTGTCACCTAGCTAAAAAGGGGGCCAAAAGAATAACGCCAGGCTCTCAAAAACCAAGGAAAGCGTGGATCGTATTTATAAACGAACCAAAATGTGTCCTAGTAAGAAATAAAACCCAGGATATATAATTGCAGAAATTTTAGAATTTTTCGCGGCCCTGTTTCTGGTGCAAGCTCGGTCTGGAAAACTACGAATGGCGCCACGCAGCCAATTAAAAAATGTCCATAAAATAGGTCACCATATGTGATCCCAGAGAAGAGTCAAGTAAAAATTCTCGACATGACCCTACAAACAAGCGGCAGAGCCAATCCCGCAATCACCAAATACCCGCAATCTTTGACCATTCGGGCCACATTCTAAACCACGTGTAAAGAGGAATGAAAAAAAAAAAGGAGAAAACTTGTGTGGGCACTGATCATTATCCGTATATCGTACAGCCTGCCGTACCTGAAACCTACCCACACCGAAGAAGGCAGCACGTCAGAACAGCATGTAGGGCATCTCTCAACCTCCCAATTTTCCCAATCACCGCAAGGGTCTTTAAGTTGTGTCACATAGTCTTTGAAGAAATCAGAGTTTCTCTCCTAGCCCAAAAGTAACGTCGTAGAAAAAACAAAATAAGGACCGGCCATCATACGGAATACATGCTCAACATCGGCGAAAAAAAAGTCCGGGGCCATCTCCACTAACGTGAAACCTGGGTAAGGGTGAAGCATGCGGTGTATAAGTCTATTCTTGGCGCCTTGGCGTTTTTGCCCACAGAGATGAAATCATTTGAGGGGGGGGGGGGTAGAGGTATACAGCTCTGCTGTAAGTCTCGTTGTCTTTGAAGCACTATGCGTCCTAGCGCTAGGCGTTGAAAAACGAGTGTCCCGGTGGGTAATTTTAGTACGGGTTACGTTCTAGTGCGAGGCGTTAGAAAACGAGTGTCAGGTGTTTTAGTACCATGACTACATTATACTACGATGAGATGAGACGATGCCGATATGAGACGCCGACAGCCCGAGCCTCTAAGGGGCTTCACCCCTAAAACAGCTGGACTCCATGATAGATATGTCGCCGATACAGCGCGTTTTCATAAAAGCCCTCCTCCTGCCGAAAAACATAGATACAAACTCAGGAAAGGACAGGCGACAAGCCAGTATCAAATCCTGCGATGAAAGTTCCAAATCTATGATAAAAAGCCGGAGCGTTCTAAAGTACAGTGGCAACCATTGTCTTTGTTGACTACCGTGACGATGGCTGTGATGTCATTACTAAAGGCCGCATTTCTAGGCATTAAACGAGCGCGTTTTAGGCGCCAAGAATAGGCAGGCAACACAACGTTTTAGACTTTGAACGTCGAAAATATAGGCACCACACATTTTTACATAAATGTAAATAGTTTCAAACGAAGATGTGCGCGACAGGACAACCAAAATTGTTATTGTTTATGGTGGCACAAAGAAACGAACAGTTGAACACAGCCGTTCAATTGTCCCATAATAGTGCTGGACTAATGGCGATCCATTGGCCGAGTTCTACAAGCGCACTGCTCACATTCCTGTTCAGTGGTCACTGTTGCTCGCTCGAGCGTCGCATGTGCTGAAACTACGCGTGAAACAGAATACTTGAGAGCTGGGAATACTGATTGACTTAGTTAAGAATGACAATAGCCCATGCAGTGAATCGCTCCGCCGAAGCAACGGCCTTGGATGTTAGTTCGAGTGTGCGTTTGGGAAGGAGATTACGCTTAATGCGTGACATCGCTTGCTCTTTTTCACGTACTTTGTCGCCTCTGTATCGATTACATATGTAAAAAAATTACATATGTAAATTACAGATTACATATGTAAAAAAAAGTTTTAAACTATTCGCGTCATGTTCAAAATATTCGCAGTAAGGCGTGCTTTGCGCCACGCGGGGAGGCAGCCGGCTGCGGTGAGGAGGCGCAGGGGCAACTTCAAATCAAATCAAGTCTTTATTTTTCTCTTCAGAGAGAGAGGGAGGAAAAGGGAAAGCGCCGCACATTTGCAGCTTGCCGGAGCCCAAGACCCCACGTTTTATTTTGTGCGGCACGGTTTTGTGATGGGCAATAGTTTTCTCGTAGCATCTCGAGTACACACACTTTCATACAAACAAGTATTTTCCTACTTGGAAAAACAACGAAAAAAACGAAAAGAAAAACTTGCCTTGGCATTCTTAAATTGTACCCGAGCATAGTTGATGTCTGTCTGACGCAATTCAATTACGACGCAACAGAAACAGACACAAATAATGAACCCAAGAGAGCCTATGATTTCTCAAGAAATTAATACGCTCTCACACGAGGACTACTAGGCACAACAGCAATTTTCTCATATACAGTGATATCTGAATTGAACAATTAGGACGTCCCAGCACTGCCAAATACACCTCCACACACTTCAAGAGGGTTTTTCAAAAGGTGTTTAGCAGCCGAACAGACTTTGCCAGCGGTGCCGTTAGCAAAAAGAACAAAAAAAAAACTGCGCCGCCTGTAAAGGGTGCACCACCAGAGATAGGGTATTGTAACCGTGAAACCGGCTTTCGCGCCTGCTCGAGTGGGAGCTGAAGAGGCATGTGCGTATGCGCACCGCTTACTACACCATTTTAAAGGCGATACAGTAGAAGCTCGTTAGTTCGAACCGCAAGGGGACGCCATTTCAATTCGGACTAACGAAAGTTCGAACTAATGAACGTAAACAATAACAACAGTACACTGCAACTGGGAAGCAGTGTGGCATGCAAACACTTCGATGCTTGAAAAGCCCGTGATTTCGGCCTGCCGTTCATTCCTAAGGGCGGCGGTCAGCATTTTTCGCTATAACCTCAGCTTCCGCTTCTACAAAACTGAAGAGACCGGCAGAATTCCATCCGGCCATGACTTTTGAGCAGACGGCCACACTGTGCTTCGTCCTCGTCCTCCTTTTCGTTATTGGCAGCGACAGGTTTTGCGCTTCTAACCTGACATATGATGCTTTCATATATCGCGCTCCACCCACACCACTGTACTGGCTTCGTCATCGACGTAGTTCGCAAGGAATGTGTCTTCAAAAACGTCTGCGATGCGAGATTTATATTGGTTTTACCGTATTTTGCCTTCTACGTTTTACGCATCCGGGTTCATTTCTTTAGCCGTGCGCCCGGAGCCAAGGCGCTTGTGCGATGGTGCGTTGTGCGAATTTCACAAGTCGGAATTACTCGAGTTCGAATTAACCCGCTTCCCTATACATGAGCTTTATGGAGACTTGGTCGGGCCATTTAGTGCAGTTCGAATTATCCGTAAATTCGAATTAATGAAGTTCGAATTAACGAGCTTTCACGGTATATTCTCTTGGGCTACTAAAACGCAAAAAGTTGGCGCAGATTGCACTATAGCGGTGCAAGGCGGGAGAAACAGCGGAGCTGGAGGTCGACCTAGCTTCTGCCCCACCGAGATCCGCTGTCAGTGCGGGGGACCTACAAGAACGGCCTTGTAAAATCCGGCTAAACTCGGCCTCACCCCTCGGCACTTAGCTTAGCCTAGCAAGAACACCGCCAAACCTAGCAAAACTTAGCAAAAGCGGAAGAAGCTATGTCGACCCCAAGCTCCGCTGTTTTTCCAGCCTTGCACAACTGGTGCAAGCTGCACCAATCATTTTGGTGGGAAAGCGCATTTTAGAGCTCCTCGGCAGTGTGGATTTTAAGGAGTAAGGAAATGCAGTTGCACAGTGATGTTTCGCCGTTAGCTCCTCAATATGGGAGTGGCCGAAGAATCTGACGCGCTCGATATGCCCAACCGTTGCGTTGAAAATAGAGTTGGATTTCAGTATGCTTCTAACAACGAGGATTCGACTGCTCGTGTTTGAGGAAATCTGTTTGGAGAGCACGCGGAACGTAGTCTAAGAGTCACTGTGAAAATTGTGGAAACAATAGCACCCTCTCCAGATATTTTATTCATAATTGTGGCTCTTGTCCAAGAGAATGAGCGTCCCATTCTACTGGTGATAGCGGTTGTTTTCCCGGATTTGGCTGAACTAGACTTTAGGACTAGGATGAACTTGATAAGGGTATACCATCCTGGGCATGTTGGTATTTTATAACTAAAAATAATTGCGCGAAAAATTGGGAGACACGGACGAAGCAAAGGACGGACACACACGGCGAAAACTTCCAACTACATTTATTGTGCCACTGTGTGAACTTCATAAACTTCACAAGGTACGAACGCGCATGCGTAAGCATAAACAGAGATTAAACGCCCGGCGAAGCGGCGGCCAAGAAAACCAATTTCTTTTCGGTGAGCGCAAGCGAAGGCGTGCTGACACATTTATCTCCGAGTCTTGCTATAGCCTCAGCTTCCGTAATTTCTCGCATAAGCTGCGTCCGGCCACGGGATAAAATCGAACACTTCTCAAATATAGGTTTACAGCCCCATCTTAAACAATGTGCAGCCAAGAACCCACCAGTTCCAGATTTAATGCTGTAGCTGTGTTCGCGTAACCGGTCATTCAGGCAGCGCCGGGTCTGCCCAATGACCCGGCGCTGCCTGTTACAGTTGAGCGGCAGGCTGTACACCACCCTGCTCACACAGGCAACAAACCTCTTCCGATTCCTCTTGTCGCACTTTTCAGGCGAGGGGCGATTGGGGTTCGTGAGTTTACTCAGCCTCCCAAGCGTGTTGGGCGCCGAAAAAAACGCCTTAATGTTAGCTTTCTCTCCAATCTTTTAGAGGTTGTGGGATACCCGGTACATGTAGGGAACTGCGAACAAAGACTGCACCCAAAAGCGAAACTTCAGGCTAAATACTGTTCATCTAGGCTCCGATATATGAAGCAGGCATTGAAAATAGGCATTTATGGGCATTTGGGCACAAACGCAGAACAAGGCATTTATAGGCACTATAAAAACACCATAAAAGCCCTTCTTAACCTCTAATTCCTGCTCATATATCAAATTAGCACGATAGAAGCACAAGAAACAGAGTAAGCATTTGCCTAAAATCCGGTCTCTAGTCATTTCCCTCATACGCACAGGAACAGAAAAAAACGGTAATCTGACCCATCCGTGTGGTGATCCGCCTGGCAGAACTACGGAATAATTGCTTAACCATCATTACAAACGCTCAAAAAACAACTAGTGCTTGGCTGCAGAGTACCTAAACACCCGAAAAAGATTCTCCGAACCACAATGATGAAAGTTAACATCCCATTACACCCGGACACAAGAGCCTGGAAGAGAACGACGCAGCTGACCAAGATATGCGCGTACTCGAATACCGTGTTCCGTGTTGACCCCGACTACCACAGTACCCTCCCGGGAAGACAAATGAAAGCGTCTCCTCATCACACGCAGATAGGAACACCATCCTTCCTCGTGCCACACGTGGATCTTAACGCCGAAGAATCTCAAACTCTGTGCGGGATACAAACCAACACATATATCCACAAATCTAGACAAAGATGTTAGGTAGAAAACGTCCGACATTGACAGGGCTAACTGGGCTAAATTCGGGGAAACACCCACTCTCTTCTACGCAACCTCGTCCTATCCAATAATATGTTCCTGGGTGAATAAATAATACAGTACGTATTCCAGTTATATCTACTCATGGCAGGCTTCCCTGTCCAGCTTGTCAACTCAAGATCAGCGTGAACTAATCCTGGGGCCATGGACTTCGGGTCACGCGCTTCGGGCTACCATCTCTTTATCCCCCCAGTTCCAAACTTTCACTAAATCGCACTCAAAAAATCTCTCTCTCTCTCTCTCTCTCTCTCTCTCTCTCTCTCTCTCTCTCTCTCTCTCTCTCTCTCTCTCTCTCATAAAAACCAACACTTTCAGTCAGGCCACGACACTTCGAAATAACACTTAAACACTCACACCTTCGCCTTCTCGCTCAAACTGGCCAACACCCCGCAGCGGGAACTTTTCACGCCCACATATTACGCCACACAAGCAATGATGGCATATGCCTCTCCTGTGCCGCGGTGATTAAAAACAGTGGGGTCTCGCCTATATATCTCTCGTCACTGAACTTCAGTGCCTGCAAGCTAAATGCTAAATGCGGCAACTCCGTTCCAAAATGCTCCCTCGACGCCGAAGTAACGCTATCGCGTCATACATCTTAAGACCTGAACGCAGATGTCACCTGCAACTTTTTTCTCTCTACTGAAAGCGCATAATTCTTGGCCGGCAATGAAACATTAGACGAAATGCAACAGACATGACAACGTAGGCCTGTCTTTGCTATTCAGCAACAATATGGCTTGTAGTTCACGCCCTCTCTGCGATTGGCTGAGAAGACGTACCGTAATATAAACAGAATTTCTGCAACCTTAGATTTCAGTCAACCTAAAGAACAAGCAGGGTTCCGTAAAGGTTATTCAACAATGGACCATATTCACACAATCAATCAGGTGATAGAGAAGTGCGCTGAGTATACTGAACCCCTATATATAGCCTTCATAGATTATGAGAAAGCATTTGACTCGGTCGAAACCCTAGCAGTCATTCAGGCATTACGGAACCAGGGGGTAGATGAGCATTATGTAAGAATACTAGAGGATATCTACAATGGGTCCACAGCTACCATCATCCTCCATAAGGAGAGCAGTAAAATACCTATAAGGAAGGGTGTCAGACAAGGAGACACAATCTCTCCAATGTTATTCACAGCATGTTTACAAGAAGTATTCAGAACGTTGGATTGGGAACTGGTGGGAGTAAGGGTTAATGGAGAATACCTCAGTAACCTCAGATTTGCTGATGACATCGCCTTGCTAAGTAACTCGGGGGACGAATTGCAAAGCATGCTTTCCGCACTGGATGAACAGAGTAGAACCGTGGGCCTGAAAATTAATATGCAGAAAACTAAAGTAATGATCAATAACCTCGGGACAGCACAGCGGTTTGAGATAGGTGGTGAGGCAGTGGAAGTGGTAAGCGAATATATCTACTTAGGCCAAGTTGTGACCCCAGATCCCAACCATGCGGCAGAGATAATTAGAAGGATCAGAATGGGGTGGGTTGCATATGGCAGGCATTCTCAGATAATGAATATCAGCCTACCATTATCGCTGACGAAGAAAGTGTATGACAGCTGCATCTTACCGGTACTCACCTACGGGGCAGAAACTTGGAGGCTCAATAAGAGGGTTCAACTTAAATTGAGAACGACTCAGCGGGAAATGGAGCGTAAAATGATAGGTGTGACATTAAGGGACAAGAAGAGAGCGGAGTAGGTCAGGGAACAAACACGTATTAAGGACATATTAGTAGAGATTAAGAAGAAGAAATGGACGTGGGCAGGGCATGTAATGCGAAGGCAAGATAACCGCTGGTCATTAAGGGTAACAGAGTGGATCCCTAGAGAAGGCAAGCGTTGCAGGGGGCGGCAGAAAGTTAGATGGGCAGATGAGATTAAGAAGTTTGCGGGGATAAATTGGTCACAGTTGGCACAGGACCGAGGTAATTGGAGAATAATGGGAGAGGCCTTTGCCCTGCAGTGGGCGTAGATAGGCTGATGATGATGATGATGAATATAAACAGTTGGCGGAAACGTTTACGCCATACATTTGCAACTTCAGCCTGAGTAAAAGTGACGTGATGTTACGTAGCAGCTTGCAAATGGCAGCTGCCGTCACCGTGAAATAGGGCAAAAAATTGCACCTACCTCGGCGCCATGTAATACCCGTGAATTTGCCACAAACGCAGTTTCGCACGACGCACGATTTGAAACTGTTTTCTAGCAAAAGAAATAATAGTTTTGAGTGTTTCCAAGTCAGCGATAACCGGCGGAGCATAAAAATAACGTCCCGCATTCTGTTTTTATGTTTGGCAATAAAATAGCAATTATCTGTTTGCTGTAACAGCAACATAAGAGGGCAGTACAAGCCTCTTCGTCACAAAGAACCCAACGCATGGCATTTGTCCACACTTCTAGTAGGCTGGTCGATCCCATGATCGAATTCGAGAGAAAAATAACAAAGAAAACTGAACGTTTCATTCATTGCTGCGCTGATTGAGTTCGAGATTGACGAGTGAGTGAATCGGTGGCGTCAGTACCGTCAGTGCCGTCATCAGGCGTAGCGCTTGGCTGTCCTTACCGCGTCACACAACCGCTGGTCACGGCCGTCTTTAAAGCGAAGCGACAAAGAAAAACGCTGCTAAAGTGAAAGAAAAAACGAATCCCGTGGCCGGAATCGAAACTGTGTCTCTCCCGCTACGAAGCCGGAGTCTATCGGATTGCTCCACTTCGACGTGGTCCAAGCGGTTTGGAAAACTTAGATGACGACCGATGAATCCGTCACAAGAAAGCCACCCGTTCCCCGTTCAACCATCGTCGCAGTTTGACGGACGGGTGCATGATTTTTCTGTGGTCACGCCATAAACTTGTAACAAGGCAGCAGCAGACGATAGCGTGGCGGCCGTGACGGCCGGGAAGGTGACAACGCAGCAAAACTTGCATTGAAGTTGAAAGCTAAACTATGACACTAAAAGCGATTGGAGGGAAAAAGTTGCAAATTACATCTACGTTCAGCTCTTAAGATGTATACGACGCGATAGTATTACTTCCACGCTCATGGAGGGGAACTGGGATGCGATGCAAGAGACTTCAGTTCCGACAGGACTCAGTAGCGTGAACGCGTTGGAGTTCGTGAAATGGTTGGGCTGCTCCTATTTAAGAAAAAAATACCACAAAAAGCAGGGCGAAAGAACGCAAGTACAGTGGACGGGCGCTAACTGAACAACCCTTGATGATGGATCGCGTAGTACAAGTCTTCCACGTCCAGACTGCTCAATAATTCCGTTCTTGCAACTCCTTGTCAACACAAGAGCTTCTGGTAGGAGGAGGAGGAGCGAAAGGAAAGGCCGAGAGGCTATCCAGGCTTAGAGCCCGGATTGCTACTCGGCACTGGGGAAGGGGTGTTCAGGGGATAAAAGAGATGGCAGGCGAAAAAGGAAGGATAGGAGAAGCCACATAACGAAAATGCTCATAACGACTCGCGTTCAGCTTAACAAGGCTCGGGTGACTCGCACAGCCAATCAGCCGCCCACATGGCTTGTGTAGCTACAGCATTTAATAACACGATTCACGTTTGCGGGCCCACAAATATGAGTGAACTGTGACACTAAGGGCGCCGAGCATGCATGCCCAACAAGACGAAAGGTCCGCGCGCCCAGGAAAGGCAGCGAGCTGGGCCCCGTTCCAGCCGGCCGGGTGACAACTGGTGCGCCTGTCATGCGTGCATGACTGTTTTTCCCATTGGGAAGGTTAAGTGATGTCTTTCTTGCGTCGTTTCGTTGTCCTGTTTTGGTCTTCTGCGCCAGCCAAATTAATAAGTCGCGTTTCGTCCGGTACAAATTCTTGTTCGCATATCATTCTTCACATTATTTATTTGATTAATTATGGGGTTTAACGCGCCGAAACTACAGAGACGATGAGGCGCGCCGTAGTCGAGGGCTCTGGGTTAATTTTGACCACCTGGGGATCTTTAACGTGCGCTGAAATCTCGAACACACCGGCGTTTTTGCTTTTCGCCTCCAGCAGAAAAGCGGCCTCCGCGGCCGGGAATCGAACCCGCGACCTCGTGCTCAGCAGCACAATCTTGACCTTTTTTGGCTTCACGGAAAATGCCGCATCGATCCCTGAAAGTGCAGAAGCCTGTCAGATACTAAGAGAGCCACCGCTTTAGTTATATATGGATGTGCTTCAAAGGCTCCTTCAAAAAAAAAAAAAAAGAATTACTATGCACCGGCACTTCCTAGCAAGCCGCAAACTGCATGACATGAGGATTGAGCGCTGCAGCTCGCAGAAAACCCAGACCATTTCGCTCCAATTTCATTCCGAAAAAAGTTGAACTGAATTCCACTGCCATTAAATTCCGTTACTACAATTTCATTCCCATCCCGGGGTCGCGAATCTTAGGAGCGGCTCCACAATGCAACTCCGCAACATCGCATGACCAAAATGCGAGAACCTGTTCAACGGGAACTCTTATCAGCGCCGTTCTGTTGCACCTTCACCCTATCGACAAGGAAACAAGTTCCACCTTGCCGGGAAGGACGGCAGCAAAGAAAACTCCTCCGCGTGTGTGAGGTGAGCTAATTTGGTGAGCTCATTACACGTGGGCCGAGCACTTGACCCGAGAAGCGAGGGCAGAAGAGGGGGTGATCGGAAGCCTCGCTTCGCCTCCGTGGCCCCGTTTATTGGCGTAGAGGAGCTGTTCGGCACCTCGGGCGTATCTCTTTGCATCGAAGGGACTGCCACGTACGCGAAAATTAGGTTAATTTCATCCGTACGTTGGCCGCCAGGCCCGGATACACTGATGCAGCAGAGGCGCTGCTCTTGCTTCTTGACACGACGGCCGAAAGCGGCTTAGCGCAAGTGCGATTCGACGTCGCTGTAACTATTAGGCGTGCCAACTTGACACGCGCTAACCCGGTGCCTGCGCGTCTGCTCCACAACAGGCGAGCTTGAGGGGTGCATCTGCGCTGACTGGGCATCCCGAGGGGATCACGGTATCGCCCAACGTGCGACGGAAATTGGATTGCCACGCCATCGCGCCAGCAGCTGCCTGCGAGCAAAAAAGTCAATTTTCCGCGACGCGGCAGCATCTTCTCGATATGCGTAATTAACGCCGGGGAATTGAAAGGGCGGCGCGCTCCTTGTGAGGCTGCGACGGCCCCTCAACAAAGACAGAGGCGCGATTGAAACAAAAACCCCTCTTCTTCTCCTCCTCTCGTTCGCTTTTCAACCCCCAGAATAGGAAGCAGCGAAAAGAAGAGGACGAGCGAAAAATCGCGGGAACACTAATATGAGCCAAGGCGAAGGCAAGGCAGGCAAGAACAAGAGCCAACATACAATGTAGGAAACGTTAAAGTGGGGGAGGCAGATTGCGCCTGCTGCGTGCGTGAATGGCGAGCCCCTGTTCGGAAGGAGCGCCCTCTTAATTGCCGCGACAATTAACAGTCGTCGCCTAAAGGACGCAGCCTGAAGAGATGAAAGGAACTCGAAACAACCGCCGCCGATGTCATCCGCGCTTTCCCGCGCTTTCTTTCCGAGACTAGGAACCACTCACTTGAATTGTTTATTTCTCGACTGAGGGGGGCAAGGGGAAGGCGCGTGATTGCTGCGGGCACGGCTTTTAGATGGGCTCATTGTTACGCCGGATTGGAAGAGAAAAGCGGCCGGCGAATTTGGAGGGAGGGGGAATAAAGAGGGCTGGCGGGGGTGCTCGCGACAACAATGCCCGACGCACACGACACACACTGATGAGAGGACAACAATTGCGGGGCTCGCGCCCGCCTCCCCGTGGTGCCTTTCCTTTGTCAGCCCTGGGTAGCGAAGACGAAGCAGACCATGCGCGCGATCGTCGCGCGAGTGGGTCGCCTGCTCACGCTTTGCGCGTCGGGCGTTGTCGTCCGCTACGCGCGCGAGGCATCGGGAGGCGAGGAGAGTGGTCGCCTGCCCTTTCCTTGCGCGGGCATTCTGTTCGGATTTTAAGTGATGCGTCGTGACGTTTGTCGGAAACGTTCGACTGCTCCCATTCGCGCTAATTATAGAGGTTAACCAGGATACGCGCGCGCTCTGTCGTCGGCTGTCTCACTGCTGCGGTTTCGCTGGGAGGCTGTTTCTGGTACCGCGCCTATTCACGGAGGCCCACGGCTCGGATGCGCGTGGACGACGACGCTGACAGCGCGGCTCGAAAATGGGATGCGGCTGCTTTGCATGCGAGAGAAGCCTGCGTCTACTGTTACGCCTGGACCTCCCGGATGAGTTCTCGCGCGCGACCACAGCGAACGCCCTTTCAGCCGCCTGGAAGGATTCAATGGGAAGCGGACACCGCACGTGGAAACGGACAAAGGTCGCGCTTACCATTGGTGCTCGGATTGCGGCCGCACGCTCTGCACCATTGTTGGACGCGGAAGCGACTGATTTCGCCATTGTCGCATTCGTTAGTGCTCCGACGGTGTACGAGAGAAAAAGAAAACGGCATTTTGTTACACGCCGCAAACGATCTCGGCAGGCGGACAGTTCGGAGGCATTGTTTTGAGACAGGGGGCGTCTCTCTTCGCTGGACGCGTCTTTTGTTGGACACCACTGGGGCGACATGCACTGGCAGAGAGTAAGTACGGAAGAGAACAAGCAATCCTCACCACTGCGTACGCATTGCAGTCAGTGGCTGGGATACAGACGCCTCGTTGTCCAGATTAGCATTTCCCAATCCGGTAAAGAAAACACAGACCTCCAACGCTGGGCACTTCGAATATACCCTAATGAGGCAATTGAACTAAACTGCTCAAAGCTGTTCACTATTCCAATTAAAAACTACAGTAAAAAGAATATTCGGAAGCAAATAGCGGCTTTCCTAAACGTCTTCTTTTCAGTAAGTTACTTCCCAGCTAGAATGAATATCGGTCTCAAATGTTACTACACGCCTTCCAAGTGCGACAGTTTGTGCCACCTTCACGAATTTGAACTGGCGACAGCAGGCTTTACCATATACATTCGTAAGTTGTCAAAATAAAGGCCATTAAGTTAGATGCCCACTCACTGAGAGTCCGCGTGTTGAGCACTCAGCAAACCTTGCAGGTAATAATTTAGGGGTCGCTAACGGTTGCAGGCAAGTTAGTCTTGCGCCGAAAGATTGACTAGCCCGGGGGCCCGTTGCTCGACTTTGTGAATTATCTGTCACTTCACAGCATTGTTTTAATAACCGATCGGCAACGTAAGCACGTTGTGTTGTGACAAAACGGCGTGTAATATTTGCCTCTGAGCTTACAAACATTGGTGCGAAGCTATGTAATACTGGGCCCAAAAAGCGTGCGAACTAATGCTACGTATTCTAGAAATAAATACGAAAATTGACGCGAACAAAATGAACTCCTTTTTGTAGTTAGAATACGCGTTAATGTCACAGTCCATCTAGTAGCGTTGGCCACAATGAAAATGCGAGCGCGCAGCGTGCGCTAAAAGGGAGAACACACCATTTTCTTGTTCGTATACATTTTTTTTTCATCGCTTTTACTAGCACAATTCAGCGGTCTTTCTGAATGCTGACTTGACAACTATAACTCAATTATCACCTCCACCGTCATCACCGACCCCCCGATGTCGTCAGCCGCTAAGCGCACTCAACCGCTTCTGTCATGCGATACTGACAGCGAAATGCTGCCCTGTAATATAACCTTTTCTGGTTTCATTAAAGCCTTCCCGCCCGACGATAGAGAAGCCTTCCAGCGCCACCGGTTGACTCACTCCTCACGTCCAAGCCTGACCAACGCCGTAATGCGTGAAACCACAATTTTGCTCCTTGTTTTCGAGCACGTGATTATTTTCTGCCAGTGCGTTCGGTTCTTTGTAACACAAAGACGTGCTGTTTCATCGTGATTATGTTTGAATAAAGTGATAGATTTTGTCTTATTGCTACTCGTAACAACAAAACATACACCATGTCTCCATACCAACTTGCCCACTTGTCGGTGCTCCTAACATACAGCAATAGTTTTATGCTTCCTTGCTTTTTTACTTGGAAGCAGCCCGAAATATTTATTTGGCCACTAAACAATTTTAAACGGCACATCGGCGAAACGACGGACCCTGTCAATTCTCGGCAAATTTTTCCTTTTTCCCCAGCTGGTTGTGGAAAATGGAGTATAGCCGCGCGTAGAGTTCCTAGAGGAGCAGAGTTGCGCGTCCATCCGCCATCTTGAGTTCTAAAGTCGCGCGGGAAAGCCACCCATCCTGCGTGTAGGAGCCGCAGCCGGGCCGCCGCGCCAGTGGCAGCGGCGGGGAGGAGTCGGCGCATGCGTGTGCCAGCCCCTGCGGGACAGCGCAACTGCGGGGATAGCCGGCTGCTTATCAGCTGAGCTATAGTGCCTGGAATATACTGTAGCTGAGCGGCCTCCGCTGCCGCCGCCATCGCAACCGCCGCCGGACACTTGAGCAGGACCGACTGAAAACGGTGTCTTGTGCGCACCACTGAAAGCGGGCTTCACTGTCGTAATATGGAACCCGCGGCATGTGACAATTGATTGATTGATTGTAGGGTTTAACGCGCCGACGCAGCGCAGGCGATGAGGCGCGCCGTAGTGAAGGGCTCCGGATTAATTTTGACCACCTGGGGATCTTTATCGTGCGCCGAAATCTCGTACACACGGACGTTTTTGCTTTTCGCCTCCATCAGAAAAGCGGCCGCCGCGGCCGGGAAGCGAACCCGCGACCTCGTGCTCAGCAGCGCAAGGCATGTGACAATCAGACGCGGAACTCTTGCGGTACGCGATATACAGGAACTCGAGCCGTAGTAGTAGTAGTAGAACTTTTATTGTAAGAAGAAGTGGGGAAGGGGATAGGGGTGAAAGTTGAAAGGGAGTTCATGGGTGGGGGCCGACGTCCCGGGCTACAGATGCAACGGCTCCCATCTTGCCGCACGTTATTCCCAGCGCCATCTACTAACAGACACAGACACTGCTGTAGCCACTCGTGATCTCGCGAGCCCGTTGCTATGACGACGACAAACGCTACTTCTTCAAGCTTAAAGGGACGCTGAAGTGAATTTGTCAAGCTCCTGTTTTTGCTTGCACTCGTAGACTGGCTCAAATGAACACACGTTTGATCGTTTATCCGGGCGATAAGGCGGTAATTATTTTATAAAGCCTGAAAGAAGAAAAACTACCATGCGGTTCGCGGCGGCTGCACCAACTAACCGCAGTGAAGTCAGGTAAAGGTGCTACGTGATTGGACGATATCCAAGATAATCATTCAATAAGTTTGGGTTTCGCTTCTGTGAAACAACATGCTTGGCATGCGACGTTATCGTTGGATGGGCATTCTCGATAACTCTATAATCGCCATACCGCGCTTCGGTCATGTTGTCGGCTATAAAATGCCTCAGATAAGCCTATGAGGACGGCTTGGCAACGTAGCAATCACTAGCCGAGGCCTACGCAGTGGATGAACGCCCTCCGCGTCACCGGAGACGCTCAAATGTCATGCCCTTTTCCCCCCATCTTTGAAGCTCGCCTCACTCATCCCTGCATCGTAAAAAGCGTGTTCGCATTAGGCGATCAGGCCAAGGGTCTGCTGATTCTGGCCTGTGCCCACTGCCCCCAAGCAGTCGGTACTTATGGCAACACCATGCCAACAAGAACTCGCTCGCGCGTCAGTGTCAGTGTGCGGGCGTTCTGCGAACTCGCTCGTGGAGCAATGAGCACTACGGCCTAAAAATGGTGAATTCAGTGCAGAAAACATCGGCCGAAAACGAAGAAATCAAATTACAAAAAAAGAGGATGTAGCCTCGGGGATTAGAACTTGCGACTTGCAAAATAACACACCCAGCGCTCCAGATCACTCGGCCACGAGCCAGCGCTGGGGTGTATGTGCTGGCAATGTAAGGTATATAATGTTTAAATATTATACATTTTTATTTAGTTTTAGCATTTCAAGCAGCTTCGGTGACTTTTTGTTGTATAGGGCTCGTGCAGTGAGCGTCCCCCAAATTTCCGCATTATCTCACGTCTAGCAATTGAATTTCTTAGACGGAAAAGCGTTCGCAGATGTGTGGTCGTGCTGCTGACCACTGTGCTTGTTCACCCAGCGCAAAAAAGTGCTTCCTGCACCCTAGTTTTACGTTGTACGGTAAAAGTTTCAGTTTATTTTATTTCCTTAGTACCTATATTAACTTCGCTGACTCTTCTCCCGTCTTCAATTGGCCTTAGATTTTTCTAGTAGCGTACCAGTGAGCGAAGCGTCGCATCTGCGCATGTACTTAGCGACCTGAACTTAGAGCTTGACACAGTGCACAAACTAGCAAACTAAAGAAAGGTACATCTTCCATTCACAAACGTGTCGTGAAGTGGTTTCAACTAAGCGAACGAATTTTGACGACCCGTCGGCGGTCGGCGGACGAAGGCTGGGCCGACTGACTCTGTTGGAAGGTCGGCGAGCCGTTCAGTAGCGCAGTCAAGCCAAGTCATTTTTAACATGAAAGTGTTGTATTCCCGGATACACAAAGATTTCACCGACGTCATATCCGTCTCGTAAGTGACGTCAGTACAACGGAGCAAGCGGCCTGTAAAGTATGCACCCCTGCACACTGGGTCTTCTTGAGGGGAAGGAACCTTTAGTACGTTATGTTCGTTTTCGGGTTTTATATTTTAACACGAAAGTGTTTTCTGCCGCGATACCCCAAGATTTCACTGACGTCATATCCGTCACAAAAATGACGCCAGTACGCCTTTGCCGAAGCGACCCGCCAGCAGGACGTCGCTCGCCAAGCACACCCACAAGAACGCCGCCGACCGGCAAATCATGCTCAGCTTCAGGTTTTGCTGCACATTTCACTTTAGTGTTTTACCGATTCCTATGACAGAGAAATCAACCAAGTTTTTTTTTTTTTCGGACGTCACATAAACCCGCCACAGTAAATGGGCGACAATGCAGAGAGGAGGACAGCATTTTCGAATTGGTTTTTCTACTAAATAAATTCGCGTAAACGCACCCAGAGTGGTCGAAACATGGCATATAGGACCCCGGATTACAATTTGCACTAGTAATCCCGCAATGTTTACAAATCACTTCAGTGTCCGTTTAATAGCTGAAAAATCGCCCTTCTATCTGAAAAACAAAAGCTGTTTTTCGATTGAAACTTTCAATTGAAATTAAGAATGGGCAAATTGAAGGCAAAATCAACCGCTTAGAACACGATATCACATCTAGGGATTAGCTACGACGCTGTTATCGCTGCGAAGCGGAAGGGCAGGGCGCCGCCGTGTTGGTCAGCTCTACTTACGGAAGCAACGTAACGACAGCAGCATAAAAATTCGAATCTCACGTACGTCCATGAGGCTAACGGCGACCCTTTGCGTTCTGCTCATGCGCACTAATCATCGGTGAAGGCTCTGCGTACGTGAAGCTTCTACGTACGTGAAACTAGAACAGGTATCAGCACAATTCATCGTGGCATCCCCGGCCACTTTTTCGAGCTCGGCAAGGCAATGGTTGAGAATCACTGATATATACTGTTAGTGCGGATCGTTAAGGAATCCACAAATCAATAGAAAAAACACAAATATTATTCAAATACGACGTGTTCAGCACTTGGAAATTATAAGTACATACATAAAAGCAGTGTTTATTGCACTGTAGACAGCAGTTAGCGGGTGTGCAATTACTACATTATCCAGGAGGCGAATATTCGACGCCTGAACGGACGAGAAATGTTATGCATTCTTTTTTAAGTAAAAGAAAGATCGGTTGAAATTCATGTTCATATCTAATGCATTTATTAATTTATGAGTTTGATACTGTATCGATTGCCGCACGTGTTCGCGGCAGCTTCCTTCTTGTATGACGAGTTCCGGATACACTAGTTACATTTTCAGGCGGTATTTCGTGCATTTCATTTTTTTGTATCCATGGCATAGTTTGAAATATAACTACTCTGCTTTCAATAGAAGATCTCATAAGAAAGCTTTCTATGCCTTACTGATGTCTTCTGCAGTCCACCCAAAACGCACTGCAGGAAAGTTCTAACGATGATGAGGACGACGATAGTGGGGGAAGTGGCAACAAAAATTAAGACGCTTCCCGTGCTCGGAATGGAACTTGGGTCGCTCGCGTCGTGAAGCCGACGTCCACCCGACTGCGTCATTTTGGCACGGTCGAAGCAGATTGGATTTGGAGGAGGGTGCGTGGACGTGCAAAGTTAGAAAGTGCGCCCCTCCGTCCACCGACGACGACGACGGTTGAAAGCTAGGCAAAGCCATGGAATGCCCGTATCAGTAAAGTACTAGATAGCACCATCGCTGTGCAATAAACCGTCCAGATAAGAAATACTTTATGTGTATGGTAAGGTGGTGTGATGTGGGTCCGTTCGCTTCTGGGTAGGTTGGCACATAGAGTTTCTTACTTTATACACTAGAGATGAATCTAGCGCTAGCGTCTATGCGGCCCATATCAAGGCAGTCTGTATCGTCATAAGCCGCCATTAGGGAGTTTTAGTACAGCGTTTGTTGCCTTTGCGTACGTAAACGCTAATTTTTTGCGTCACGCTACCTTAACACAGCGAGAGGAGTTTTAGTAGAGCGTCTCATCTGTTTTGCGTAGCGACACGCTAATGCTTACGGCGCCATCTGTCGACTGTTTTGCGAACTGAATCGCCGGCTGATCTGCCAGCGGAGTGCCAGAGTGCTCGGACATTTGTACGACTATCCCAACAAGTGTAAACGAACGCTTTCCGGTTATACTCTGTTACAACGCAAGAACTGCACCATCTCATGTAGTGTATCACTCCGCCAAAGCGCCGGACCCGTGACGTCAGTGTGCGCGCGTTTTGAAAGGGGTTTGCTATGAATGCGTGATATCGTCTGCCTTGTCTCACGCAGTTTGTTTGTCGTCACTGGAGTCGTTTATAAGCATATTAAGTCCAAAAAATCACGGGAACAGCTCTCGCCATGTTCAAAATATTCCCAGTAACGCCCTACTTGCGCCGCGCGGAGAAACATCCGGCTACGGTGATAAGGCACAGCGGCAACTTCTGGTGCCGTTCTTAAGTTGTCACCGAGTATAGTATTGAATGCAACACGGCCATAACACGACATGAATATTCTCTTACCTGAGTACGTTCCATAAAGAAAGCGTTGAAGACTCGTGGCACTTCTTTTGTGCAATCGCAGAGAACGTCCTGAACCGAATGTCCGGGTTTGACGCGTGCATTTTATTCAACTTCAAAACAATCCAGAGATGCGTTTCGAACGAACACAACGTCATAACATGCGTTGCAAGTCTGAACCGCGATTGACAGGGAATCGGTTGCTCCTCCTGCCCGTCGTAAATTCGGCACTCACCTCGCGCGCGGTTTGCGGGGACGAACAGCAAGTCACTTAACTCTGGCGCGCAAGCCGAGAACACTTTTAACCACGCACGCTACACATACCCGATGCGAGGTTGAGTCGTACGTCGCTCGAGAAAGATAATCCAGAGCGTGGGAAGCACTATCCACCCGAAGAAGCACAACGTCGCATTTCATCGCGAAGCGAACGCGTCCACAACGCGCACACACACAGCTTCGGTCACTGGCTTGGCTGCAAGCTTCGTTCGGACAGTCAGCGATGTTACGACGATACAGAGCTGCGCGAAGGCGACGTGCTAGCCATTCGACGTATATAAAAACACGGGAGCAAAGAACTTGGTATATCGGAATCAAATTACTGTCAACAGAAGAGCGGAACCGTGGATGGTTGTCGCGCTACTTCCGTCATGTTGGAAACGCAAGCGGCCTCACGTACGCACGCTATTTGCCTGAAATAGCATCCTCTATCTTCCGTCTGCTAAACTCAGAAGCGGCCTAACGTACGGCGCATGAGCAGTGGGAATGACGCAAAAAATAGCGTTCGCTAACTGTTTGCGTACGGCTGCGTACGTACGTTATTCTAAAACTCTCTATTATACCATGCGCTCGCCTTAGTTTCGTCATTGGCTTACATTGAAACGTTTTAGTGGCCGTATATTCGAACACAGTGCCACAAAAACGAAACGAATGGTGTGTTATTACATAACTATAAAATAAAACAGCCGTTTTAAAGCTAAGGAAAAAGGAAGTAGAGCGCATTTTTGCCGGAACGGTTGTTCTTACTATTCTCTAGGCTAAGCTAGTTGTTAAAAAAGTTAATATTTTGGGAGAAAGTTATTCGAAACTCTTCGAAACTCTTATTCGAAACATTAGTTCAAATAATAAGTTGTTTGAAGACCTTCGAAATGTTTTTGAGGCATGCAACGTCGCCTTCGTGAACTGGTTAACCGACCGTCCCCTACAGCTAAACAAAACTTGTTGCTGAGCGAGTTGGTTCATACTTGAAGAAAAAAGAAAACGCGGCGTTAAACAGTCGTGGACGAAGACAAGATAGGACGGATACCGGCGCCCACATCTGTCGTATCTTGTCTTCGTCGAAGTACGGTTCGTTTCTTTTTTTTCGTCAGCTACACCATTCGCGGCAACATATTACCCGCTCAGTCGTACGTTCCTTCGACTCCCGCATGACCAACGTTACGTACGATAACGCACTGCCTGCTCTTTCCCCGAATACGCAATTTCACGGCTCACGTCTACCACAGAACAGAGAGGATTTGGGCTACCTCACAGCTCGTAGACGAGACCTGTTAATGCATAGTGAAGAAAGCAAATCCCCCAAACCGCTTAAGAATCCAATTGTCATGCAAAGCCCAAGCATGAAGCAGTGGTCTTCCCATACCCTCCCCCCGCCCCCCTCCCCGACGACATGGATTTCCAGGTGCAGTTTCCTCTCTAGTATACTTACTAAGAAACTTTATGGGTTCTCATAGTGTCGGACTTTATCTTAAGCTTCGCGTACTCCCCCCGTCATCGTTTTGATAGAGGGGTAGTGATTTTATTTAAGTGGCCCCGTTCTTACAAAAAAAAAAAAACTTCACAAGACAACTTAAGTGTGCCTTCCAGTTTATTGCCACAAAATGAGATGTTGCTTAGGGTCCAACAGAATGTGAGAATCCCAAAATTAACGGCTACTCGTCATTATCATTGTTCTGCCGCCGACCTGATAGCTTTTTTTTATTTTGTTCGCTTTCTTGTCACACCGTTACCGTTTAGCTATCCGACCTGCTGTGAAACTTTGTTTGAATGTATATTTAAGTATGTGCGTTTTCAGAAAAATTCAGGTTGGTTATAAGTTAGCGCTTGTTTGTTATCCCTGAAAGTGTTCTCACGCGAGATGGTACAGTCGTGTCCCGTCGACATCTTTAATTTTGACGAAAATTTGTTATGTAGCTCCTTGTGCACAGGGGAAAACATCTGAAGTTATTTTGTGGAAAAAAAATTTCCTTCCTCAAAAAAATTTCCAAAGTCGGCTCGGGTAACCGGCACATTGAGCGGCTCGCGGAAAATTTGAAACATCTACCACTGCAAAACAAAAACTACCACAGCTATCGGCCTAGTTCTGTTTATGTGAAGACTTTGCATGCTCTCAAATCATTTAACGCATTCGTGTTTGGTGCGCAGAGCTAATTTGTTTTAATAAAAATTCCTGAATTGAAAAAAGCTCTGAAAATTGCCCAAATGTGGAGCCTCTTTCTCCTCATATAAGCAGGCTAGTTCAAATTTTTTATTCTTATTTTTCCATTCTGGTATAATCCTTGTCCTCAACGGTTCAAGACGGTTCAACTTCAAAAAAGCACTCTACTGCAGCTAGGAAACAAATTTCGGTATATTTTAAAAGCGAATTAAAAGAAAAAGGCCATCTGTGATTTTTTCAAACTTTCCCAAATTAAAGCCAAGGTTGCTGCTCTCTATCACTTGCATCAAAAACATGTTGTACTATTTTTGTTGTTTTGCAGCTACAAAGCTCCAAATATCGCCTTGTTAGCAGTATTGCGGTGACATACTCAAGTGGTTTGTAAGAAGCTTATGAAGGCAATTTAGGGAGAGAAATGACAGTTACAAAGAGAAAATCAATGAAGAAACATTGCGGTGAGAATGCTTTGTTGAAATTAAGAGTGACCAAAGTAGCCAGCATTATAGCAACTCGTAGAAAAGGCCCCCAAGTGGCCCCCAAGCAAGCGCACTCGCTCTTCTGGATGCATCTCTTCATGCACTCCTCAACGTGGTGTGCGTGTTGCGAAGGCCCACTCGCATATACGAGGTGAAGGTTTGGGCGAGTTGGTATATCATACTTAAATATTCAAAGCGCAAACGACACGAGGACGAAGAAAGAAGACGAGACAATGCGCACCTTTGTTTGACAAAAGCAGCATTACCACCAAACACAGGAGTCAACGGACTCGCGAAATTATTGAGGCCCATGAGATCACACGTGCCGGTGATAATTGTGTGAGCAAGCCCTCCCTCACGCTCACCGAAAAAGAAGAGTATTGTTTAAGCCAAGGTGTTGCTGCGTAATCAAAGATCAGTCTGAGAACGTTCCCCAGCGGTATCGTGTGGCAGATTGTGCAACGTGATAAGAGCGCGTTTCTTCCCAATAAAGTCAGTTGCAAGTCAGTTCCGCATTGTCTCGCCTTCTTTCTTCGTCCTCGTCTCGTTTGCGCTTTGAATACTCAAGTATGATATACCAACTCGCCCAAACCTTCACCTTGTTAAGCTTTATTTCTAGTTCATCGGGCTCTTTTAACTGTTTTAACCAAAATACCACGCTGTTCCACGCTGTTAGTAACATTATAGGCCGTCTCCGTTTGCCGTGCTCGTTCGTTGTCGTACTGTCTTCGTGTGCACCAGCTACAACCTGACGTTCGAGCATTGTGTGGCTTCATACCCCCATCGCGGGAACATGGGATCCGGATCTGCAAGATACTTCGGGCCGAATACAAGAAGCAAGACCGTTTCTACCGGGACTGTCTTCACGCCGTTGTGTTCTCGCAGCCGGGTCGCCCCCACAGCAAAAAGAAAAAGTGGAGTGAATGGCGCAGCTTGGTGAACAATACAATAGAGTCTTTATGGATGCCCGTTCTACGACAACTCGGGTCCTCGATGCCAGCAACACGCCAAGTCTCTACAAAGAATGTCCACACTGAAGGTAACGTTTTCCTACCAGAATATGTCAAACAGACTCTGAATATGGGTCCGAAGTACGCTGTGGAACCTATAATGTCGGCGCCAAAAGTCTTAAAGATGGTACGAACTGTAGTTGGGAGAGCTGCTGATGTTGAAAGTTCTCGTTGTATCTCAGCGGGTGTCGATGTTTTGTTACGGAATAAGCAAGTACAGAGCAATGCGCCTGTAAAGCGGGTTGCTCGCTTTCTAAAAGAAAGCAATTTGTGTCTCTTAACAGCAGATAGAGGTTGGTTTTATGGTCCTTCCGGCCGACAGTTCCGAACGAAAAGCCCAGGAAGCCGTAAAAAGCGTGTTCACTTGCCATAACGATGTATCGCTTTCCAAGGTGAGATCTGCGGCCAAGAAACTGTGCAAGGGGCTCAACCTAGATAACCTGACTAAGTCGGTTGAAAAGAGTAAAGGTTGCAGTTTGCAAATGTTTTTTTCGGCCAAAACTCACAAAGTTGGCAGGCCTCTCCGAGTCATAGTCTCTGAGGAGGGCACCTGGCAGAAATCCGTTGCGCGCTTTCTCCAAGAGAAGCTCGCAATGCTCGATGTAAATAACCCGTTTTTGACGAAGGGATCAGAAGAGGCATCTTCCTAAAGGACAACCATGAACGGACATTCACAGCTTTTTCCGTCGACATTAAGGACTTATATTACAGCTTACCTCATTACCGATTGTTAGAGTGTATAGAAGAAAGCATCGATCAGTACGGGGTTGTCAAGTTCCAAAATGCTGCTGGTCTGACCGCGAAGGAGTTCATTGAACTGCTTTCACTCTATTTGAAGTCCACCTTCGTGAACTGGAATGACAGCGTCTATCTGCAAACGAGTGGTGCGTGCATTGGTTCGTGTGTGGCCCCACTTCTCGATTATTTATTCTTGGGGCATTTGGACCGAATACTGGCGCCCTTACAGCAAAGCCTGAACATCGTTAGGATTTTTTGCTTTGTTGATGATTACCTTGTATTTAATGGTGCCGTTCCCTATCAACCCAGTGTTTCTGCCACACTAACTGCTTTCACTCAACACTTGCGTCCTGTAAGACTAACCCATGACCATTTGGAGAATAATTCGATAAAATCCCATGACCTAAAACTACAGTTCTCTCATAACCGCACCTGTTGGCAATACGAGCCCCGGGCATGAAAGCCGTTGCTTCCTTTCTCCTCAGGACACTCCAAAGTGGTAAAGCGAGGTGTGGCCAAGTTTTGTTTTATAAATAGCCTCAAAAAATCCTGTCCACATAAAATGGATGACAGCCTGGGGGTACAAGTGAACCGACTGGAACAAGCAGGGTTCCCGAAGCATCAGTTGACAGCAGTTGCGCATGACGTGCTCAAGCACTGTAAGCAGGGCTTTGGTGTACAGAAGCAGGAAGAAAAAAGCAAAAGGAAATATGCCGTCATTCCGTACAAGCACGGTGTTTCCCACCGTCTCAGGCACTCTCATCCTGTTTTGTTGTTGTTGTTGTTACATTCGCGTACATGTGGTTGATAGCTACACCACTCCGATAATTGGTTAATGTTGTGCAGGATCAGTTCGCATTTACTGCTCGCGATGAGACACGAATCGCTGCAGGCGGCACCATTTCGACAGCTGTATTGGAGCTATTTCGGGCTGAAAAGCAGCTTACATTTTGATTCTCTGCTCGCCGAGCATGCCGTGCGCGCATACCCTACGAAAGCGCAAAGCAGAATGCAAGGTGTGGTTTTTCTCTTTTATCTTGTACTTGTACTTGTTGGCACGGGGGTAGGATGCGTATTTTTTCGCCATTTTTATAATCAAGTATTTCCTACAAAATTTACGTTTCATTGCTCAAGCACCGGGGTGGCTTATGACCCCGTAAGAGTAGCGCTCCGAACAATCCAAGCTCACGTTGCTCAGTTTTCACACTGGACAGCGTCCATCTGGCGCGAAGCTTGGCCTAGGTCGGAAATACACCCGTCATCTTTGAAGAAAAGTTGTTGCACCCACCGCATGCCAATCATCCCCCCTCACCCCCGCCCCCATCACGCACCAACCATCGTTAGCTTGATCTCAAGAGAAACAACAAAAGGACTACAGTAAACCAACAGCATCTAGCGCACAGCTGACAGGCGATGCACGTTGTTAGACGACAGCGTGACGTAGCAGCGAAAGTGTACGTGGTGGCCTGTAAAAAACATCCCGCCCGCAGCGTTGCGCAGTTGGATGAGCACTTAACTTACAAGATTCGATGAGGAGCAAAAAAAAGACATCGGTATGAGACAAAAAAGTACACGATCCACATAAAATGTGGTTGTGTTACACATACACTGTGTGGAACGTGCTTCCAGATGGAACCTATGTGTGACCATATTAGGAGTGTCCATTGGTGGCCTGTGGGAATACCCCCCGCGCCAGCGTCGCGCAGTTGGATGGGCGATTAACTTCCGAAATTCGTTGGTGAGAAGAAAAGTTGAAGAAAAATTCTGACAATTGGCATAAGCCGTCTTACGGCGCTTCAACCGCTTCAACGCTCCACTAACCTTACGTGTCCTTGGTGGCGTTGAGGAAACACGCCTCACGGCATCCGACCCCTTCAAACCGATCGTATCGACTGAGTCGGAACGGCGTCCAACCACTGCTTCTGCTTGCAAGGGTTAAGGCTTGTTCCCCTTTTGCTTATGCTGTTCCCGAGACCAACCTAATTCCGTGATGTTTCTCCTTTTTAACACGAAATTCTGTTCCTGGACACACAAAGATGCCGCTGACGTCATATCCGTCGCGGCAGTGATGCCAGTAAAACGAAGCAAGTGGCCTGTAAAGGGTGCACCCCTGCACACACAGTGTTCTCGCGGGGAAGCAACCTTTAGTACTAAAGATACTAAAGAGCACGTTGTACTTAGGGTTGGTTGTTTTGGGGTGTTATATTTTAACACAAAAGTGTTTTATGCCGGGATACACCAAGACTTCACTGACGTCATATCCGTCAACGAAATGACGCCAGTACACTTTTACCGAAGTGACCCGCCAGCACGACGTCGCTCGCAAAGCAGACTCTCAAGACAGCCGCCTACACGCAAATCATGCTCAGCTGCAGATTTCGCTGCACATTTCAGTTTCACCCGCCGTGGTGGCTCAGTGGCTAAGGCGTTGCGCTGCTGAGCACGAGATCGCGGGTTCAATTCCCGGCCGCGACGGCCGCTTTTCTGATGGAGGCGAAAAGCAAAAACGCCCGTGTGTACGAGATTTCGGCGCACGATAAAGATCCCCAGGTGGTCAGAATTAATCCGGAGCCCTCCACTACGGCGCGCCTCATCGCCTGCGTTGCGTCGGCGCGTTAAACCCCACAATCAATCAATCAATCAACATTTCAGTTTCGTGTTTAAGCGATTCCTATCACAGAGGAATTGGCCACAATTTTTTTTACCTTTAATTTTCGTGCCTTTTTTTACGGCCTTGACGCCACCAATAATATTTTCTGACTAGTGTGCTATTATCACATTTCCCAATCAGTTATTCATATATTTTATACGTAATTGATTGATTGGTAGATTGTTAATGGCCTTCCCTTTGTAAAGGGTTAAGACGGGTGTCCTCGCACCGAAGAAGATGATGTATCATATTGTACACTCAGCAGCCGCATAGGAGGCTTCTCTGCACACACACTCATAACACGGGAAAGTAAGCTTTCACGGCCGCTCGGCGAGAGCGGTTCTCCCTCTGAGCAATTTTAGATGCAAGGCATCTCTTAGTCGACCCTCCGTCGTCCGTCGGCGTCCGGCGTCCGCACCTCTCCTCCTTCTCGTCCCCCTCTCCACGCCAGCTGTGATAACGCCGCTCTCCTCCTCGCCGCTCGGCTCGTCTCGTGCCGGCTCAGGAAGACAACGGCAACACTGTAGCTCCAGGAGCCCTTACTAGCTGTGATAACGCCGCTCTCCTCCTCGCCGCTCGGCTCGTCTCGTGCCGCCTCAGGAAGACACCGGCAACACTGTCGCTCCAGGAGCCCTTAAAGGGGAAGCGTGCTCGTCTTGTGCCGGCTCAGGAAGACACCGGCGACACTGTCGCTCCAGGAGCCATCTCATGATCGGGGCTATGTCCCTCCCTTGTTGTTGCGCCATCCACACCCCCACTGACTGCGCATGCGCGTCTCTCCTCCATTCTCCTCTCCCCAGCTGTATAAAAGCAGGTGCGCGCGCTGCGCGGCGTTCAGTCTGCTCCGAGACACCGCCTGCGCCGGTTCTGCTCCGGTGTGGAACCCACACGGAACCCACATGCTTTGCATCACCACATACTTCCCTTCGGGGAGATGGTGTAATTTTTTTTCTTCGTTCAAACGCCTCAAATGCGCTCGTCTCGTCCTCCCTTCTCTTCGACCTCGTATTTTGCGCAAACTTATTCCTTCGTGCCTCTTACGAGTTGTAAAGTAACCAATATTCAACGTCTACAATTTTATAACTATTAAATATCCTAACTTCGCCAACTGAGTATTTTTCTGCAGATAGAAAGAGTTACACTTTTAGCTCTACTGGAAGATTGTGCTGAATTACTTACCAAAGAACGCTTGCGCATTAAAAACATATGGCATCCCTTCCGTTCGGTGTGATGTGTTGTGAAAGAGTACGATGGAGAACACGTTATATAATTTTCTCCATGATTGCGAAAACCTTAAAATCGCCAGAGCTACCCTGCAGCATGGCCTAGCACCAACCTGACACGGTGCTTTATCTTAGAGCACTGCACGGGCCCGGGCCGGCCCGAAAGCCCGGGCCCGACCCGGCCCGCGGGCCGGGCCGGGCCGCCCGAAGTCGATTATTGGCGGGCCCGGGCCGGGCTCGGGCTCGACGCCGTGGGCCCGGGCCGGGCTCGGGCTTGAATTCATAGGCACGGCCGTTAATATGTCCGACGTGAAGTGTAGAAAAGAGAATCAAAATGAATATTCTTAGTTTATTTTTGCGCGCTTCTTGCTGTTAGTTGTACGCATTATTCTAAAAACGTGTTTTGCTAGGTCTGATGGTCACTATACTGCAAGTTTAATGACATTTCTTGTACAGCATCAAGATTTTCTCTTTTGTTGTATAACATACCAAAGATACGATTACAAGGAATGCCCAAGAGGGGAAGGACTTAATTGAGACATTCTGGAGCTGGGCACCTATGTCTATGTATGTACACGTGTGTTTTAGATGTCGCACCAATCAAAATGCGGCTGCCGTGGCCGGGAATCAAACACGCATGCCAGAGAAACACCACCGCTTAACGACCACTGCATGTGAAGTACTTCAACGCGCGTACATACTCGTTGGTTCAAATGCCGATCGAAAAATGTCAGCAATACCAACTTGTGGCCGAGACAACCACGTGAAGTTGCCAAGCGTCTGGTCATCAAAGGTGATGATGTCTCTCGTGTAAAAATACGAGCTATTATTACGCCGATGTGGCGTGAACTGCAGACGGTGCAAGCTAAACTATGTGCACTTTTAAACCCTTATTTTTGGCGTTTCAGTTCATGACGTGCTTGTACAGACTAGATGCTCCGTCGGATCGCCCGGAATATAATAAACAAACTTTCTTTAGCGTCAAAGACCACCGGGCCTGATCACACACGCGCGGGCCCTCCCTAGGCCAAAAAATAAATTACCGGGCCGGGCCGGGCCCGGGCTTGAGATGGCGGGCCCGGGCCGGGCTCGGGCCAGGCTCACTTATGAATGCCCGGGCCCGGACCGGGCTCGGGCTAGGTGTTACGGGCCCGGGTCGGGCTCGGGCTTCGCGAAGCGGGCTCGGGCCTTAAAATCAGGCCCATGCAGTGCTCTACTTTATCTGCAGGCCACTGAAGCTTTGTTAATGGGATGCCCTTTGTTGGGATACCCATGATAAATAAAATTTACGGGCCGCGCGCTCAATGGCGTAGGGGGCGCACAGCTATAGCACTGGAGCACCTTTTGAGTAGCCTCCTGATTTTTTTCATTTCTCACACAAAGCAAGCTTGGTCGCCGCATGGAATCGACGTCTGATGTAGCGCTGTACACCGCCTCGTTGAATGGCAACCGCACGCGACGCGGAGCCGGACGTCCAAGCGGTGTCTGGGTGCCATCATTTCTCAGTTGGGACCCAAAGAGGCACGCCTGCTGCTGCCCTCTCCCTTCCACCATCAGAGCAGAGCTCAAACCAGCGAGGTTAGAGCCGCATGGATTTTCCGCCGCCACCGCGGGTTATCGGGGTTATGACTAGCGGGTTATGACTAGCATCAGCCGGCAAGAGTCTCGTCGGCGGCGCGAAGCCGCTAAATATTTTCAACTACTGCCGCAGATGCCGCCAGATGTTGCGGATACGGTTATCCCCGTGAAAAGACATCACGAGCCTTTTGAAGGATGAAAATGGTGTCAGTACTGTTCTCCCGAGGCCAGAGAGTGGCTGTGCTGTGGGTGTGTCGGGAAAGTTTGTTTTGCGATGATGCCCGTCTTGCCCTACACCCCGTCCTCAGTAAGTGTACTTTGAAGGAGAATGTGACATCCCTCCAATATTTGCTAAAGCCTGTCTGCGCATAAACTTTACTACGTTGGGGCATAATTAGTGCATATTTACGGCTTTTATCCAGGTCTTGTCTTCATGTCCAGTCACTTCAAGCGCCACGAATGTTTAGTACCTTGTATACTTTCTTACTGAGTACTGACCTCACAAGAACGATTATCTATTACTGCTCAGTTCTGCTGAAATGCAGATAAATTCGGCGTTCCATAAACACATTATAAAATTAACGTAAGGAAGGAGTCAGCGAATTGCTATCTGAAATAAACTTCGACAAGCCTTAACTCTGAGTATACGAGTTAAATAGGGTCTGTGAGCACTCTGGACTGATTACGCACAACTCAAAAAAACAAACAAACAGACAAACTAAAATAATGACCATTAAAAATTTTCTACCTCAACCTCATTCGGCGCCTAACCAAAGCTCATTATAGCGACGTTGTCAGGAAGTTAAACATAGCTGTAGTACCTTCGGTCCATTAATGAAACTCTAAAATAAAAAAGAAATACTTGAACTCAAGTACTAGACCTACATAGTTCCTGGCGTTTGTTTAGCGGCGACGGGAACTTTCTTTGCTCATAAAAATGAAAATTTAAGTTACAGCTCTCTCCCTCTGGTATGATTTTTTTTTTTTGTGATGTATGTTTTGACGTCACACGACGGTAGTAAGACAATGATCCTTTAATGTGAACTGCATGTTCTTAGCAGCTTGGTATAGTTGGGGATGCGTGGCTTATTTATTAATTTATTTATTTAGTATTGGCACGTCAAGGGCCCGTTTGGGGCCACTACGTGGGAGTTGGGCCAACAAAACGGCAGGAGGAATGCAGGAATTGTTCGTTATCAGCAGTTGCGTTCGGTGGTGTGTGTTCTGTTTTTCTTTCTCGGTCATTCGGTAGCAGTTACGCACAACGTGACGCGCTCGTTTTAAGATAATTGCGTTTCATTTGCATATGCATTTGCCCAGCCGCGATTGTAAGCTTTGTTGTCGACTCGGGGCGTTGCTGCTCCGTGTCATTAGCTCGTTGCTGGCATCAAAGACAAAAAACCAGCTACCCCTCCGTCGAAACGACAACCATCACGGCCTGCTGTTTCACCGAACACGGCTGCCACAGAACAGGGAGGATTTCGGCTTCCTTGTAGCTCGTAAACGTGTCAATGCATAGTGAAGAAAGCAAATCCCAAAAACCGCTTAGGAATCCAATTGTCATGCCAAGCCCAAGCCAAAAAGGGGGGTCTTCCCGTGAACCTTCACGACGACATGGCTTACAAGGCGCAGTGTCCTCTCTAGTATACTTACTAAGAAACTCTATGGCAGCGCCCGATCATCGCTAGCTACAGGCGGGCGCTCCTGGCTGCCGTGCCGTAATTTCCGCTTGGCGGTGATTGTGCCTTTCCGTGGACGTTTGTTGAGCACGCCTAATAACCACGGCTGCTACGGACGGCTAATACGAAGGGAAAATTGTTCAAAAATCCCTTTTCACGGCCGATCGCTAGGAACTCGCACCCCGAAAAAGTAAATATAATCAATCACCATTGGGACATAGGCCGACTTCTTTCTTTTATTTCTTGTCCCTTTAAGAGGTATTGGTGTCTAAATTGTACCTAACTTTAAACAACTATTGCTTTTCTAACACGCGTCGCATTTTTGTGGACTTGCCACCCCGAGAATTGCTAGAATTAAAGAAGTGTCTGTACAGCTTCCCCTTGCCTTGCGCAACGTTTTCGCGTTCGTGTTTCTACAATAATCTAGGTTCAGCAACACTGAGCCCGGCCAGTATTTTGGGGAGAACGCTGCCGGAACTGCCCCACAGCACGTGAACTGAGGCATACGAAGATGCATTTTTTTTTTTTGCCCCTCCCGCCGCTAGTAATTTGCGCAGCACCTCCTTCTATCAAAGATTTTCCAAGCCGTAAACAAGACTCAGAACGGCAGCGCAGCCCGGAGCGAGAAAAGGGGTAATTATTCTTGACGATCTCTGGATACGGGAGTTCTAACCAAGAGGCGGCGTCTCGTGCGCGGAAGTTATGGAGCCGAAAATCTTAGCCTCGAAACGTTGCTCTCCAAGTGCGGCGAAGCGTGCCTTTACGATGCAAGCACGCTGATCTCGGGCGATGGGGACGAAAGGAGGACGCCGCGCATAGTTTTGGGAGACCTAAACTTTCCTCAATACGCCACTGATGCGCGCGGCGCTCTGCGCGATGAGCACCGCGAAATTCCCCTCGGCGCCCCTCTTTTCTTAGTCTCCAGAATTCGGATGCTCGCTCGTGGAGATCGTTTCCGCACCTGACGCGAGGCGAAATTAATTAGTCACGCACCTCCCGCGCGCACTCTCTCGGCTTCTTCCGCGCTCCGTACACGAGCTATGCCACAGAGGAGGCACGAAGCGAAACAACGACAGTCAACATAAGTATTATCGCGCGGAACGAGATAAAAGGGAGAAGCGGAGAGAACAACGGAGGCCAGTAAAAAGCATCTTGTGCAACAATTCGCGCCTCATCCTCTCTACCTGCGCGACGGTCCCACGCGGGTGCTGTACAAACCGGCGCTCTCCCCGCCTCAAGCTGCTGCATTATGTCATCACGGGTGGCGATGCACCACCGGTATATAGGCGAGAATCGCTGTTGCCTGGAATTCGCCGGAAATTCCCTGGGGGCGAGGGCCGAGAAAGCGGAGAGAGCCCGACCCGACGCAGCTCAGCGCCGTTCGTAGCTTACTTAGGGCTGCTGTGGGGACGCCACGAATGCCTGACATCCCGAGCTCTTACTTCGTCACGTAAAGAAAGCGTGGCACCGCTCACATATCGTGAACACAAGCAAGGTTCTCGCCCGAGTGAGAAAAACAAAGTGGAAGATGGACAAGGCGGGAAGGAGGAGAGAGGCGAAGTGGCGAACGATGGTGTGTCGAGATTTATGTTGCGAGGTCTGTGAAATTAAATTAGCCTGCCGATGAGCGCCGCCTAATGGCGCCTGAACTTTCTTTTTCTGCATACTTTCTGATAAACCAAGGCTCTGCAGGTGCACAAGTAATGAACTGAAGGATTAATTTACTGGCATTACGCAGTGAAGCCACATATACTAACGCGACAAATTCCCTTCAGTGTCCTTGAAGGAAACAATAGAGGCAAATAATAACTTTGTTGTCACATAACAAAGAACGGAGGTGGAACTGTTAGCTTTCATTTCCGTCATGCCCCCCCCCCCCCCCGCTTTTTTTCCAGGCGTACAGTAAAACACCACAAATAGTCAGCGGGGCAGCGCACTTCGAAGCGGCAGTCGGGACCTCTGCTGCGCAAAGTTCGCAGATGTATTGTTCGCACATGAGCACGCACGTACACGTGAACGCTGCGCATAAACCTTGTTTCATGTGTGGCGTCACAAGTCGCGCAGTTGGGAATGGACTGCGGTGACGCCACCTGTACTTACGTTTTTGTCATTTGCTCCCACGAAAAGGCTGTTGCGTCGAGTATACACCGTATCTGCAGACGTGGCCCGCTAATTTGCTGATACAAACCAACTGGCTTCTTGTCTTCCCTGTCCCCTAAGAAAGAGTTTGCTGGGACACGCATGGTTTCGTAACAAAGAGAATTCTTCAGAGCACACGCACCTGCTAAACAATTCAGGTCAACCAGCCACGTCAAACACAGCCAAAATGTATTCCTGCCATCCATTCTTTTCGTTCAAATAAAAATACTTGTTCAATAAAAATGCTTGCCTCTCGAAACAGAAATAACGCACCTTTCCTTACTATCTTTCGCCACCTGTTCGTCATGTTCCACACGTTTTCCATCACACACACGAGCATACCCGGACAAAATACAAAGACAGCGCAAATAGAAGCAGAGAACACCATACTCTCCCGGAATGCAAGTGCTCCAAAATTGTTTTTGGGTCACTTCCAATAACGAGAGGGAAATAGGGACATGAAAGTGTATATGTGAACGCGTTGGGGATGCAAGTGATTAGCACCGGCTATTTCGTTCGTGTAATCGTAGGAGAAGAAACCAAAAATGATAAAGGGCATTCAGTAAAGCAAGAAAACCTAGCGAGCGTACAGGTCAAGTATGCGTACCTTGACGCGGTGAGAGAGCAACAGCCGCATGGTGAGAGAAAACTGCACTGCTTCATCACTTACCTGTGAAACATCCAACAGCCGATAAGGCACAGTAGCAACTTATTGCGCTAGCTCACAGCGTCATTTAAAATAGACAACACCATTTCACGTTTTACGTTGCTTTGGGAATCTGGTGAGCCGTCCACCAACAACAACATCGACGCGAGCGAAGGAAAATTAAGGGCGGACACAGGAACAGGAGCGCTGAGGTCAACGAGCAGTGAACACCAACTTGTGTGAACGAGAAAAAGAGGCGTTGCTTAGATAGCCCAGTCAGGATATAGTTAATGGGCAGTCTGCGGACTTCTCTGAGGCAGAAAAAGCGGTATCACTACATAAAAGCAGAAGGAATGAAGACGCGCGCCTCGGGCAGTCTGAGGAGAGTCCCAAAGTGCAAACGGTTGCTGCACTGCATTGTTGCACCTTTATGCTACCGGCTAGAGTAGCGTGGGGAAATGGAGCTTTACTCACTGTTCCCGAGCGTCTCCTACCTTCGTGCTTAACGCGGTCCGACCCTGCTTCTTTGAGTCGAAGCCCTAAGCCCACCATAAATAGTGTGCGTATGCTCCGTCAATCAAAGAATTAAACTAACGAAGTGTGCCGAATAGAAATAATAGAAATAACAAAATAGAAATAACAAAAAAACATTGGTTGCTTAACAGTATCTTCAAGAGCAGTAGTCGAGCTCTGATCGCTGCGGAATTAAATAAAGCGGGGACCAGTGGTGGTACGAGGTGGATGCGATCACCCAGTCCGAACGTCGTATCCACTTTCTTTCCTACAGAGTCAAAATAAGCCCCACTCTCCTCACCTGTCGCGCTCCGATCGATTGGTGAGACGCCAAGAACAGCGAACAGTTCTGCTTCCTATTCGGGAGAACGCTATCCCTGCATATCCCTAGATAGACCCACTAGGTGCCAACCAACGCTTTGTCTGGTGCATTTTCCGATACCAATGAGTGCTGAAATCGGGCTTCACTTGAACAGTGCGCGGCGGGACCACCCTAAGTGGTTGTGCCTAAGCAGAATTATTTTTGCACTTACTTTTTGTTGGCAAATTAGACAACAAAACTCGCCCACAGTGAGCGCAGCTACAGTGGGCGGAAACGCTGGCGACACAATGGAAGGGCATTTCTGGTTATCCCTAGGGCGTTCACGCCAGGTACAAAAACATCACCTAATGCCATTTGGGACGCGTATGGTGCACGGAAAGCTCTTCTTTTGAGAGGTGTCGCGCACAATAAAGTTTAAAAGTGAGTGGAGACAAATGAGCTTGAGTCGGTGCGCATTGCTGGCTCAATATGGACTGCAAATACCCCAAAACAGAGCGCCATGACAATCGGCATCCGGGAAAACGTTCGCTGCGCGGAGACAGGCATCCTTGCTGATCCCTAGGGCAACCAGACTAGGTGCCAAAACATCCCCCAGTCCGATTTCAGGTGCCAATGAGGGGCGAGATCTAGCTAAAACTGTAAAATAACAGCCAGCGAAACTAATGAAGCTATCTTGACTATCCCTGGGGTATCACAGGCCAACAGACTCCCACCACGAGCGCCGCCGTACCCAGAAAAATCCTTGCGCTGAGTCAGAGGACGTCCGCCGATCCCTATGTGCGTCCCCGCTGGGTGCCAAAGCAGCGCCTAGGGCCATTTTTAGAACCAAAACGAGTTTTGAGACCGCCATGCCGTAGCTCAGTCAGCTGCGAAGGGACTGATGCGATATCGCCCTTGGTGAGTGCGGAACTTGATCAATATTCCAGAAAAACGCGGACAGTTAGTGCTGCGGGGAGCAGCCGAAAGCTCGTTGCGCAGCCAAACGATCCCTGTGACTCCCTAGGACTGCAACGCGAGACGCCAACGCGGCGCGGCGCATCGCGGTTTCGACCGCGAGGAAAACGCTCGACTGCCAGAGCCAGGGATCCGCCCGGCTCTTGTACGTGCCACCCCGGCGCCTTGCAACGCTTTTAATGGCGGCGCGCCGTAAACTGACTCTCGTCACGCATTTCTCCGCACTCGTTTTTGTAGAGACAATTCATACTTTACTGTAAATGCGTGGTAATAAATTAAACCGGAACACTTCTGTCAGCTTTCCAAGGTTTCAATGGCAACGCACTGAGAGCCGGCGGTGTACCACGCATCAGACGACGTCAAGCCCTCCTGTCTCTGTGCCCGTTTTCTGTTCCCTTCGGCTTGCGTTCGGTGGGGATATCTTACGCAATTGTGCTAAGTGTTTATGAGAATGTCTGGCGCCGGTGGACGTAAGCCTCGTGCAGAGGTGCGTCATTTCCTTGGCCAGACACGCTTGTGCGAGGGCGTCCCCAACACGAGGCCTATTGTTTTTCGTAAACTGTGTTGCGTGTGAAACGGGGAGAAAGAGTCCAGACCGCACCTTCGCTTTTTTTTTTTTTTTTCAATCTTCGTTTCCGTTTATTCTGCTCCACCACACAGAGGGGTGAGAGGCGCTTCGGGATGATGAGGGCACAAGCTGGCCGGCGACGGTCACGCCAGAGTTAGCCATGCGCATTCAGCTAACCCAATTTCAGTAACGCCAGGCGTTTCCACTGCTCGGCAGCAAGTTAATAACTGCAGCTTGTTGACACTTTAGTGAGCACAGACCGAAAGAGAAGGGGGTAATGAAGAGAAACCAACTTATTGCTATTTAAAAATAATGAGACAAAAAAACGCTGGTGATTGCAAAGGCCGCTCATAACCTGTCCTGAACAAACCCATGTACCAATTTACCTCTCACTTAGTAAGATAAGCTCTGATTGATCACCTCACGACAATTCATTTGGGTGGGAAATGGGCACAATGGTAACGATCTGACGGTATGCCTCGCTGGGCGAAATTTTACGTGAAATGCTCTAAATATATAGCCCTGTCATGCTCCCTTTGGGTATATACATAACACACAAGGTTCAGTACGCAGCGCTGCATTTACAACGTTAACAAGCCAGCCCAGCCTAAAACCACCATCATTTCTCTTCTCCTATCTTCTTGATTGATTGTAGGGTCTAACGCGCCGACGCAACGCAGGCGGTGAGGCGCGCTGTAGTGGAGGGCTCCGGATTAATTTTGACCACCTGGGGATCTTTAACGTGCGCCGAAATCTCGTACACACGGGCGTTTTGGCCATCAGAAAAGCGGCCGCCGCGGCCGGGAATTCTCCTATCTTCTTGCACATCCAATATGAAGAATGCATCAACGACCTTTGTTCAGAATAAGTTTGCAGTGCAGCTAGGACAACGTTACATCTCCGACCACAAAATAGGAAAAGGACCTGTATTGACCAACAGTTCGGTAAATGATCGGTAACAGATCTGTAATGATATACAGAGAAATTGGCGCATATTAAGGAAATGCGGAAAAAAGGCGGGTCATTTAAAAAGAGGGTCTGAAAATGATATCTTCTTCCACAGCAGCACAACCTGATTATACAAGGTGACGACGGTGTTCCGTAATAGCTAACAATTTCAAAAATTTTAATTCGGACCTAAGGAATCGTCCCTTGCAAATAAAATTAAACAAAGCAAATAATAAAGAGGAAAGTTTAAATAGCACAGACAGTGTGCGAGAAATGAAACGTTAACACAAAATACGCACCCTAGCACTCAAATTTCAAAATGCCTTTCGAAATCACACACACAAAACATAACATGGTTCGTTTAGCACACTGAACTGGGATAATCAAATTTGATTATTCTAGCCAAAACGGTCTCATTTCAACACCCGAAATCAGAACCTCGAAATTTCCACTTTCGGGTTCACAATTTTCCGTCGGCATTTTATTATTTGCTGACTGTGTTTCTTTTTCAAGATATCGGCAAGCAGTGCAAACACCTTGCTTCAGTGACACCGTGGGCCGCCACACCAGAAGCGGGACATCACGCGAGCTCTAGTCCACCGCGCACTATTACTACAGCCCGACCGAAACGCCCCCCCCCCCCCCCCCCCACACACACACACACACACACAAACAAAAGAAAAAAGAACTCTGCAGGATCGTTTTTTTGTCTTCCTCTGTCCCCCTTCTTGTTTCATGGTGCCCTACACATGTGATGATCGTAGTCTTCGTAACGAAGCCAGGGGTGACCGTGTCACTCTGCAGAGACGGACAGCGATGCGGCCCAGTCGGTGCATTGCGGCGGCGGCGACCGGTGAGTGGGTGGAGGATGGACGAAGCAGGGCGCTCTCACATGGGGGGGCTGAGCGGCGCCGAGCTCTCCGAGCTGCGCGGGGGCGGACTGTAAGCCATGGCGTGCAGGCCGTGCAGTACGGGCAGCTGCGAACGGCAAGAAGAACAGGGAGGCGGCACGTGAGCGAGGCGAACCTCCCTTTAAAGGGACAGACAACCGATTTTTGTCGCGTATATGTTCTCTAGCTCATATGAAAGCCAGCGTTTTATGTAGCCCGGTAACCACAAGCAATTTCTAAACAAATCGGCGGAAATAATTTTAATTTGGCAGCAAACTTCCTGAAATCGGAAGGGTGGCGGTTCGTAGTGTCGAAACTTGGCACTACAATATGTGTCCCTGTCACGTGACCTGCAAACCTAGCAGCTACTGTAACTGCTGAAACGTTTATTTACGTATTGAAAACCTTTCAACACAAGTATTTGTACAAGGTTACATTGTATATGTATTTCTAAACATTATTTTGAAAATTCTATAGGCGCCGCCCGCCGCCCGCCGCCGCTGGGTTGCTTTCAGTGTGGCTAACTGAGCCACCATGCCCAGAATCAACGGCAGCATTCAGTAAACAGACCCCGTGAAGGAGCTTTGACGATTCTCCCTGAGTCAGAGGCGTTTGTTCTGCCAAAATATTTGATTTCAGTTTCCAAATACGCCAACGGCAGCTTAAAAAAAAAGAAAAACGTCGCGCCCGGGGAGAATCGAACTTCCCACCTCCACAACGTGAATACAGAGTATACCTATCGTCTATCCCAACAGATGGCGCATTCGTGCACAATAGACCATTGCATTGAAAAAACACATAAAGGAACAGAAAAGCCTGCGATTGAAACTTTTTTTTGCTGGGGACAAGTTTTTAAATATCGTTTTTCATTTCGCATACAGACAAAAGTATGTTGCTGAGCTACTCTATGTCATGGTTGCCAGCATCATTTTTGGGAGGGACACGTACGGCTCGCAGATCTAAAAATTTCGACTTAAAAAGTTCTAGGGCGTTATCAGCAAAACCGTTTATCGTCAAGGTGCTTTCAGTGATGCCCTTTCATTTGGAGTAGAGAATATATACTCGACAAAAATCGGTTGTCTGTCCCTTTAACTTTCGTGAAGTTCGCCGGGAGAAGCGGTGCAGCTGAGGCGCATGCGGGTCCACGCATGCCGCCGGAAGCAGCGAAAAACACTCCACCGGTGCTCCCGACGAAAGAAACAGTCTGCCCAGAGATGGGGCCACAAGTGGGAAATGATACACGCGACGCAGACACCACATGGCACGCCTTCAACATTGCTTACCTTACGTGGGTGAAAAAGCGGAGCATCTTACGAACACCAGGGAAAGGGGACACGAGGGTGCTGTACAGATACCAATGGCGCTCGCTCGCAAAGAACAAGCGCTTTATATTGCCAGGAATTTTTGAGAGGCGGGCATTTTTAGAACGGGAGGAGGGAAGCAAGAAGGATAGCAATTTCAAATTCTTAGCACAAATATTGAACAACTCTGGTCAAATACCGGGCATTGTGGGGCTGCCGCGGTGAAAAGTGAAAGCTCTTAGACAAAATAAGACAGTGATAAGTGCAAGCATTGACTCCAAGACCTGCATCCAGATGGCAGTCTGAGACATTAACGCTACTTGTTCAGAGAGGCGAATCCCGCAGCTGCTGGTGTTGCTCTCGCACCGTGGCAGTTTTTAGTTTTCAGTGGCCATTTGTAGTTTTCAGTGGCAGTTTTAGCCGGAGCAGTGGGTGGCCTACCGAAGGCAGTAAGGGGTGAGGCGGAGAAGTGGGCGGCACTTCCACCGCCAGCCACTGTGTGTGTGTGCGTGTGTGTGTGTACGTACGTACGTATGTATACATGTATGTATGGTACGTACGCATGTATACATGTATGTATGTATGTATGTATGTATGTATGTATGTATGTATGTATGTATGTATGCCCGTATGTATGTATGTATGTATGTATGTTTGTTTGTACGTATGTATTTATGTATGTATGTATGCATGCATGTATGTATGCATGTATGTATGTATGTATGTATGTATGCATGTATGTATGTATGTATGTATGTATGCATACATGCATGAGTGAAACACTTTATTAAAGACGAAATGCCATAAGGCCCTGCTGGGAAGTGAGGATGGGAAGGGGGAGGAGAAAGCGAAAAGTCACAATTCACACAACGCACACAGTTCTAGTCTTGGGGTCCAATTCACAGAAGGCACAGTTCACTAAGTCATGAGTGGCAATGTCGCTGTTGACATCGGACGTGGATAATTAAGGTCAGTCCGAGAGAGTCTGTGAGACCGCTACACCAATTTGTTAAGACCGTTTGCAAGGGCGTACTGCGTTATTATTTCTAAAGTAGCGGGGTCGTCACGGACACGACTAACGTGCTCCAGTTCAGTCACAGGTGCAGGACCTACTGTTAGCAGCTGATGGCGGTTACGGGCGAATACAGGACAGAGCCAAATTAAGTGGAAGAGATTGGTATGGCATCGCTATTACAGTGGGGGCATCGGTGCAATTGAGAGCCTGCTGGGGCTGACCACTTATGTATAATGTGTGGTGTATACGCTGCATTTGCATACACTTTATTCGCGAATACCTCGCCCGGACGCGAGAAGGGCTTGAGCGGTGCAAGGATGCCAAACGGTGTTTCATCTTGCAAACGCTTCCTGCTTTCTTTCTTGAGGGGCCGTGGCTGAAGTTGCCAATCTGCTTGGAGGGGAGGGACGGGCGTGGCGGGCACCGTGGGAGGTGATTGAAGCCTCTCCCTGGCAGCGTCGTGAGCCATGCGGTTGCCTTGTGCGCCGGAAGTATGCCCCGGAGTCCAAACAATGCGGATTTCGAATCCTTCCATTTGTAGGTCTCGTACTGTGGTCAGGATATTTGTCGCCGTAGTGTTCGCGGAAAACGGACGATTCAATTCACGGACAGGAACGTAAGAATCCGTGATAATGCGAAATTTCTTCGCGGTGAGATGGGCGGAACGGTCATAAATTTGCCGGGTGGCTGCCAGAATGCCCAGATATTCTACTTCTTCTACGAGGCCGAACGTGTTGGAAATTTGCCGGGATCCGTTCAATTCTGGCAAGTCTGTAGATGTCCGGGCAATAGCCGCCGTCATTCCATTCAAAGACGCGTCTGTGTAAATGTCAACTTCGTCGCCTGCCTTGTCATCTAGGAGCGTGCGAACGTAGTGTTCGCGTACTCTTCGGTTACTGCGCCGAATTGGGCGTCGGCGTGGAATACCGATGGAGGGGCGCTGCCACGGAGGGATTGCTGGCGGCGAATCGGTGCTGTCAGAGTCGCTATTTAGGTGGTCCCATTTCTGCAGTCTTTTTCCTTGGGGCGAATGGTCTAGATGATATTGAAAACGTAGTTTGGTTTCTTTGATGAGGTTAGTGCGAGGCGGAAGGGGAACTGCTTCGTGGAGAGTATCTACCCGGGTGAAGGAGGGGAGGCCGCTAATCGCACGGAGAAGGTGCCGATTCATCTTGTGAAGAGCATAATATGTGTTTGTCGTAGATCGGGAAGCCGTAAGTGAAACGTCCATGTGCCACGGCACGGGCGAGCATAGTACAGGCTGCTTGGTGCGCTCCTCCATGTTTATTAGATAAACGTGTAATTAGGTGTAAGGTGGAACGCCAGGATTTCTGAAGGGAGCCTATCCATGGTTTTGGACTATTGCAGCTGCTGACTGGAACGCCCAGCAGTCGAATTGTACCGTTGCGAGAGTCAAGGAGTGTATCCTGCACTTGAAGGGAGGTAATCTGTTCCTTATTTGTGCCACGTTTACCATCGACGCTGAGCAGTTCTGTCTTTGTGGGGGATAGGTGTAGCTGGAATTGGGACAGCGTATGCTCCAAGCTCAGGACTGCTGCTTGCAATTCTGTTTGCATAGCTTCTTTCCTGTCATAGCCGGTGGCTTCTGTCCATACCACAATATCGTCCGCATAAAGCACAAACCGGGCGGCAGTGTCCTGTTCAAGAGTTCGGGCCACTCGGTTAATTGCTAGATTAAAGAGGAGAGGAGCCAAAATGGACCCCTGTGGCACTCCTCTATCCAGTTAGAACGTAGTGGGCTGGTGGGTTCGAGGGTTAAGACAGATCGGTCGATGCTGAAGAAAGCTGTGTATCCAGGCTTGAGCTTTTTGGCTTGGGCAGGCGAGGGAAAGTTCTTGAAGGATTCCTGATTGGCTGACATTGTCAAAAGCGAGTACGTAGTCCGGCAAGGCCTTGCGCGAGGTCCGATTAATAACCCTCCGGAGCAGCCAGAGATAGTCATGGGTAGCAAGGAAGGTGCGCACCAGACAGGTATTCTGGAGGTCGTGGGTTCGGATCCCACCAGGCGGGCATTTTTTTCTCCACTTTCTTTCTTTCCAAATTTTATCTGTTTCAATGCCATTTTTTCTCCGCTTTCTTTCTTTCTTTCCAAATTCTTCATCTGCTTCTATGACCTACCACAACCTTCCCTTTGCTTTCCGAGGTTTTCTTGACTGCCAACCCTTATTTCTGTGTTATTTCTACGAGCCCCTCATTTCCTATTCTGATTCGCTATATATATATATATATATATATATATATATATATATATATACATAGCGAGAGAGACAGAGAGATAAATGGTAGGCAGTCAAGAAAGCCAAGGAAAGCCAAGGGGAAAATGTGGCAGGTCACTAATTATCTTTGACATGAATACAAGTTTTTAGAGAAAGAAAGAAAGTGGAGAAAAACATGCCCGCCGGGTGGGATCCGAACCCACGACTTCCAGACGACGAGTCTGGCGCGATGGCCACTAAGCTACCGGCGGGGATGTGCTCCCCTCTTCCATCTCTGGTATTTATGTCAAGCTAAGTGTTTCCTGCGTTTGGGGGTGGTAGGCAGCAGCAATCCGAGTACTCGGGGAGAAGGGGACCTTCTTTTTTCAACCTCGGGCCGTTACTCAAGCGTCTACGACATGTTGAGAGTGGTCGACCAGCGTTGAACCCTCTGAAGCTACCTATGGCACGAAGACTGCCAGAACAGAGGCCCTCGCTGTGCATGTAGCGAATCAAAATGGGAAATGAGGGGCTCAGTAAATTAAGACAGAAATATGGGTAGGCAGTCAAGAAAGCCAAGGAAAGCAAAGGGGAGAATGTGGTAGGTCATTTATTATCATTGAAACAGACGCAGATTTTTTGAAAGAAGGAAAGCGGAGAAAAACATGGAGAAAGCATGGTTTTAGTCGGCGCCACTCCGAAAGTATCGGAGTGGCGCCGACGCTAAAGTATCGGAACCTAGCTACCACCCCCAAGCGCAGGAAACAGTTACCTTAAAGGGTAGGACAACCGATTTTTGTCAAGTATATATTCTGTATCCCAAATGAAAGGGCGTCACTTAAAGCAGCTTATTTGTTTATTTATTTATTTATTTACCCTCAAGGCAACGCATTACAGAGAGGAGTGGTGAAAAACGTTTTACAAACAACAGAACAAAATGCAGCAACATCAAAACGGGCACGCGTCTAAGGTCATCTTGAAGTTGGTCGTGTCGATGATTATTGCGATGGAAGCAGGTAGGTGGTTCCAACCCGAGCTTGTAGTGGGCACGAATGAGTTAAAATGAAGATTTGTCCGGCTGCTTGGAATTCCAACTTTGAAGTGGTGGTCGCTGTGGGATGAAATGTACGATGGCGGCGAAAATAGCGAGTTACTTAGCGAAGGCATAGAATGATAAATCTTGTGGAAGAGGCACAGGCGTGAAATTTTGCGGCGATGTGATAAGCTGAGTAGATTCAAAGTTGATTTCATGTGAGTTACGCTTGCCATGCGGGAGTGATTTGACAAAATGAAGCGTGCGGCGCGATTTTAAATGGATTCTAAGCTGATGATATGAATGTTAACCTCTGGATCCCATACAGATGACGAATATTCGAGCTTAGGCCTCACTAACGTTTTATAAAGAATAAGTTTTAACTGCATCGGTGCAAGAGAGAAGTTACGTCGTAAATAGCCGAGCGTACGGTTAGCATTATTTTTAATATTGTCAATGTGAGTCTGCCAAGAAAGGTCGTCAGAAATTGTAACACCAAGATATTTGTAAGAGGTAACTTTGCTGAGAGAAGAATTATTCAGTACATAGTCAGAAGAAATATCGCAGGTTCGACGTGAAACTCTCATAATTTAGAAGTGTTGAGGTTCATTAGCCAAGTATTGCACCAAGAAGAAACGTTATCAAGATCAAACTGGAGAGTAAGTTGGTCAGCAGGGTTGGTCAGCACGAGAAGCGGTTTCGCTGATAACGCCCTAGAACTTTTTAAATCGAAATTTTTAGATGTACGAGCCGTATATGTCCTCCCAAAAATAATGCTGGCAACCATGACATACAGTAGCGCGGCAACATACTTTTGTCTGTATGCGAAATGAAAAGCGATGTTTAAAAACTTGTCCCCGGCTAAAAAAAGTGTGAATCGCAGGCTTTCTTATTTCTTTATGTGCTTTTTTTTTTTTAATTCACCAGTCTATTTTGCACGAAGGCGCCATCTGTTGAGATGGACGATAGGTAGAATCTGGCTTCACATTGTGGAGGTCGGCAGTTGAATTCTCCCCGGGCGCGTCCTTTTTTTTAAGCTGCCGTTTGCGTATTGAAAACTGAAATCGAATACTTCGGCAGAAGAAACGCCCCCAACTCCGACAGAATCGTCAAAGCGTCTTCACTGGGTCTGTTTACTGAACGCTGCCGTTGATTCTGGGCATGGAGGCTCAGTTAGCCACACTGAGAGCAACCCAGCGGCGGCGGGCGGCGTCTCTTAAAAATTTTCAAAATAGTGTTTAAAAATACATTTACAATTTAAACTTATACAAATACTTGTGTTCAAAGGTTTTTCAATAAGTGAATAAACGTTTCAGCAGTTAGAGTAGCAGCTAGGTTTGCAGGTCACGTGACGGGGACACATATTGTAGTGTCAAGTTTCAACACTACGAACCGCCATCCTTCTGATTTCAAAAAGTTTGCTGCCAGATTGAAATTATTTCCGTCTATTTCTTTATAAATTGCTTGTGATTAGCGGGCTATATAAAACGCTGGCTTTCATACGAGCTATAGAACAGATACGCGACAAAAATCGGTTCTCCGTCCCTTCAACAAAAATACCCGAGAAAGTGGAGGGGAGCACAGCTCCGCTGGTAGCATAGTGGTCATCGCACCAGACGCGTATTCAGGAGGTCGCAGGCTCGGATCTCACACGGCGAGCATGTTTTTCCTCCACTTTCCTTCTTTCAAAAAGTCTGCATCTGTTTCAACGAAAATATGACTTACCACATTTTCCTTTCCCCACTTGCTTTCCTTAGCTTTCTTGCCTACCTGCTCACCCATATATATATATATATATATATATATATATATATATATATATATATATATATATATATATATATAAAGATCACACACCCATGCTGTGCGTCGCTAGAGGTCGCGGCCGAGTCCGACTAGGGAAGATCGCGGCCGGGGGATAAGGAAGTAGTGCAGAAAGGAGCTCGGCGTCGTCCGGAGAAGCCGATACGCCGGGGGCGCCCATAAATCCCCGTAGAGGTCCCCTCGACGACGGCTGCGGACTCCTGTGGGCGACACCGCGCGGCCGGAGGACAAGGGCTCCTCTTATATAAGCCTCGACGCCTCCCCCTTTTGGGAAGCGGCCCAGGGTTCGTATCAGCTGGCGGCCAGGAGTGCCGAGAGAGCGCCATTACGTCGGCGGGGACGGCAGCGTTATCAAGCGGCCAGATGGCGTGGGTCCGACCGGCGGCACCTCGCCGCGCTCTCCTTAGCGCCGACCGTTGTTGGACCCCCGAGATAAGCCACGGCTCCCCGACTTTTCCCCGCCCGCCTCGTTGGCCACCGAAGCGAGGGCCGCCCCTCGTCAGTTCACCTTGGAAACCGGTATCGCACACTAAGTGCCAGCCAGCCTCATTTCCAAACTGTGCCGGTCAGGCTGGCTGTTGTTGTGACACGTACTCTCCGCCGGGGACGGCAGTTGCGTGCATCGCTGTCGAGACTTGAAAGGAGAGAGGGAGCGACCCCGTACAATTAGGCTGCGCAAGGCTGGGAGCGTTTATTGCGGGCGGATACCGTGCGAGCGGTTTTTGAAACATAACGGGAGTGCGCCAAGGGTTCGCCATTGACCACTTGTCAGTTGGGAAACAAGATCGCCTTCGCGCTTACCAGGACAGCGAACGTTGTCTGGGAAGGATAAAGAGTACGACGGCCAGGAAGTATTGCCAGCCAGAAAAGGTGGAGGGAATTGGGGGATTCTTAACACCTGACAGAGTGCGTGGCCGGAGGGAGCCAAGCTTGGAAGGCCAGGCCTGCATCAGTGGCTTTCGGGGTAGTTCTTTGGCGACGTGCCAAAGCGGCGCAACACCTGCCATGTGCCTTTAACTTTACTTTCACCATCTTTCCCGTACCAAAACTTAACTGATGCGCTGGTTCGCTGCGCCAACGCCCAGAGGCTGGAGAACTCGATTGTTCAAGGCGTCGGTAGCTCACAAACCGCGTCGTTCTATTTGTGGCGCTTGTGGCCAGCCGCATTTCTGTCGATGGCACTGCGTGCTCTCACAGAGACTCAGCGACGGCCAGGTGGTAGCAGTAGGGACCGGCAGAAGGCCGTGTAAGCCGTTTGGGACGTGCGCCCCGCAAGGATCAGGACGTGCGTCACCCCTCGCTCACAGCAGCCTCCAGCGCCCTGCACGGAACGCTGAGTTCCGTGCCGGCCTGTCTCGGGGAGCGATAACGGCGGGAAGCGCGGGACGAGGGACCCCGCGCTAGTCTCCGGAAGCCGTGCCCTCGGGGAAACTACCGTGCGGTGCCAAGAAGCATTGCAGCGCCCAGATTTCTTCTTCGTGCGCGAACTTCCGTCGTCGGACAAGAGAGGGCGGGCAACCCAGAGGTGAATGCTGCGGCGCCGCGAGTCCCGTCGGGGGAATCGTACCACGCATCCGAGCACTGAAACCGCGCACAGAAGGGGCTCTGGCGCGTGCCGCGAAGAGGAGAAGCAACGTTGGAGGGAGGGGGTGCGCAGCTTGAATGCTGCTAAGGTGCGCGTCACGCGGCCTGTGCCGCCCTCACGGACTGCGAGCAGACACCCTGAAGCCCCTCGCGTTCAACGTGCGGGTTGGCTGTAGTAAGCGATTTGGCTGCAGGGTGGCATTAACCGCGCCGCTACGACTGTTTCAGCTCGGCCCCTCGCTCTCACTCCTGCATCACTCGTATCGGAAACAACAGCCATCGTCTCCACAACGCACGCAGAAATCACCTGTTCTTGTCTCTGGCTGAAACAAGCAAATACGCAGCAGCATGTTGCGATGGCTCGAGCACGGTGGCAGCCGTTCCGCCGCAATCTATCCGAACTCATTCGATGCTATGGGGGGACCCGTTGCGAACTGAGAGAACCACTAGATGCCCACGCTGTGGTGGCACACGCCAGCAAGCCGAAGAGCACGCACCCCGCTTTTGCCAGCACGCGTTAAAGCTAGCGAAAGCGAATAGCTTTCTCTTTTGTATTGGCGGCTGTCGCCGTAGAAAACCACCACAGGACAAAACAAGAAAAACAGAGAGCGAGATCGTTTTGAGATAAGCAATGAAACACCGCGCCACACCCCGAAACGCGCGAATGTAGTCCAAAAGAGGGAAGGCAGCCAAGTGGAATGAGTGCAAGCAGGTTAACGCTTCCGAAACCCGTTCGACCCGCGAGGACAGATTGTCTCCTTCCAGGCCTGGATGGCACATAACGGTTTCTCCGGGCAACAAGAGATATGACAGTCGAAACAGGGGACGAGGCGCAACACCAGAGCAGCGTGTCGTCGAAGATTTCACCGCGCCCCTTTCAATTGGCGAAACGAGATAATAACGGGGAGTCTAAAGAGTGCTTAAACAGTTCCCAAGAAGCGACATAACGGGATCATCTCCACAAGACTCCTTTTTTTTTTCGAGCCTCGGAGAAGCCTTCACCCTCCTTATGCGCTTCCGCCTCCTTTCCGCCCCCTCCCCCCTTTTCAAGGAAGTAATGAAGCGGAGTCGGCATCAGGAGAGCCATGCGTCAAGACCGCATGTGGAGGGTGCGCTGGAATGGGCGCTTCGAGGAGGCGCAGTGAGACGCGAAAGATACGAATCGGAGCTGAGCTCGGTACGACCAGGATGATGACAAAAAGCGTTAGAGACGACCGACTGCGCTGCGGTTCCACCAAAGGATTTTCACCAGGACACGAATTTGGTACGGCGCACCGAGCGTTTTCCATCAGACGCTAGCTACGGCCCTCACACGAATTCACTGAGCAATCACGCACGCCCCCCCCCCCCCCCCTCCACTAACACACACACACACACACACACGAACCAACGCAAGGACACAACAAGGTTTGGCCAAGGCTAGCCAGTTACGTTTTAGGTAAAAAAAAAACAAATCCATTCAGCTTTCTTTGTGATTTTTATACAGAATGAACACCACGCCACGTTCTTATGCCACGTGATATGCGAAAAAGATAAAGGTTTGTTGAAAAATCCGACGCAGCGTGGCGGTCGCGAAGAAAGCAGGCTGTATGATGAGGCGGAAATAAGGCGAATAAAGCGACGAAGAAAGTCTACCAAAGACGGGCAGTTATTACTGGGCCCTTTCGTCGTGCCAACGATGCGCGACAAGCCAGCGACGTGGCAAACGCGCTCAATTTTTTTCCCGCCCCTTGTCGCGGAAATGTCGGAGCGGCAAGCCACTCGGCGTGCTGTCACGCAACCGACACTGCCGCCGCCACCACAGCGGCGACGACGACAGGAGCGACCACGCCTCCACTTCTTCCCTCGCTTTGTTCGCTTCCCTAATTCCCGCTCGAGAAGACGAGACGTCGCGGTTCCGTCTCCTCTGTTCGCGCGCCCTATAACGCGCGAACTTCGCTAATGCTGCGGCCTGCTAAGGCGAAGCTGATAGAACAGTGGACAAACAAGGCGCAGCCGCGCTGAGAGGCTCCCCAAACTATGCCGAGACGAGTCCCTCCGGAAGCCAATATCGCCAGCGGGATGCACAAAGACACTCCTCCCCCTCTCCTGCAGAGCGAAAACAGCGAGCCTGTCCTGCGCGAAGCGGGCCTCTTCTTCCTCCAGCAGCCATAAAATTAGCGGCGACGTGCAGAAGCGCAGGATTTGCGTCGTTAAGAGGGAACAGCGAAAAAAGGGCGCCAGCGACCGCGACGACGAGAGGAGCAGGCAGCGAGCAAAAGCTGTCGCTCGCGGCCCAAATTGCCCGAACAAGAAGTGCGCAGCGACGCTCGCTGGCTGGCTGCCTGCCTGAATGGCTGCTGCTTGGATCAGCCGGGGGTGTCTTGTCTCGTAATTAAAGGAAGTGCAGCAGAACATCCAAGTTTGCATTACAAACCCATTAAGAAGGGGGCCCTCCTCTTGCTCGTTCTGCCTCGCGTGGGAAAACTGCCGCCTCCGCCCGTGCGCACGAATAACTTGAGCGCGAACACGAAGGACGTGGCTCCCTTTCTAGAACTTCTTCTGCTCTTTTCCCCCGCCCAGCCGCACTTGCGCAGTCAGGCTTGCGCTGGCGGCGTCGTTCCCTCGCTCTGTCTCCCGCCGCCTCAGTCTACTCTTATTGCTGCATCTCTCCGAGAGTTGGAGGCCGATGTGGAAAACTTTTAAATTTCAACATCTGCGGGGCATGAGTGACCATCTGAAGTGGAAGTCAGGCGCCTAAAATTGGCCAATAACAGGGAGCGTGATATGTCAAGCCACTTTCCCTGCTGCCTCTGTTTTTCTCGCAGTCCCACAAGGGCGTGACAACATACCTCTGAACAAAGCACCCCTCCCATTGCGCGTTTACAGCGTAAACGCGCAATGGGAGGGGTGCTCAGATTTCCTCAGCTCCTTCAACACGCTACATTCTAAGGCAATACAGCTGGTCAGCTTCACCCCAATGCACTCGAGAACCTAATTCATGCCGTCAATGATGATGGTTGGTGTTTAATGGCGCAAGGCCATCGAGGCCAAAGAGCGCCAGAGCAGTTAATGGTTGAAGAGAAGTGATTACCACAAAAAGGTAGGTATAAAACTAAACCGGAGATAGTAAAATCAATAAAAAGATCATTGTGATGGCTGGTGTATACGGCTAGTTTTGATTGCACATGATAGGAAATGAGGTTTAAAAACTTTATATCTGACAAATACTTAAAAACGGCTTTGACAGGGACCATGGCATCGTCACCCAAAAACAACGATGGCTGGAGCGGAACGTGTTGTCTGTAGAGTTGGGGAAAGTGTTTGTGTCGTGTTGTGTCAAGTGTCTTGCATTGTATGAGTATGTGGACCACGGATAGGGCCTCTCCGCACCTGCTGCACTGGTTGAAGATCCCGTGAGCAGGAACGATTGAGTTGCATGGGTGTGCCCTATCCGTAGCGTATACCCAAGGCGACTTCAGTGTGTCTGTTGTGTGAGTCAGTTGTGTATACCGTCCCAAGTGTGGTTTTATTACGTGTAGTTCGTTATCTGTCTGTTCATTCCACTGCGCTTCCCATTTGCTACGAAGGTGTTGTCGAATTTGTGGCTTAAGGTCACTGTGTAGTAGTATTGTTATATCTACTGTGTTCCTGAGTGCAACAATTGCGGCCTTCTGATCAGCAACCTCATTGCCAGCAATATCAGCGTGGCCTGGAACCCAGAACAACCACAGAACAAGTTTTTTGGCATATATAGACATGCTAGTGTTGAAAACCATATGGACAATTCTGTTTTTGCATGGCTTGTGTGATGCCAATGCGCGCACAACGCTCAAGGAATCTGTATATATGATGGACTTTGAGATTTTGTGTTCAAGAATGTGTTGTGCCATGAGTAAATTGTGTGTAAATTCAGCTGAGTAAATTGTGGTGTATGTGCTCATGGTTCTGTATGCATCAGTTTGGCCCATGAGCAGCACAAGACACTATGGTTGCAGTTTTTGATGCGTCACTATAAAACTCTGCACATTGCTACTTATACTGCGAGTACAAGAAGTGCTGCAAAATTGCAGTTTGTGGTACCCTGGTTTTATCAATTTTCGTGAAAGACAAGTCACAACATACAGTTTGAAGCTGCCAGGGTGGTAAAACGTCAGTAAAAGAAAATGTGTACATGTCTAAAAAGGAGATGTTGAAATACGAAGCTTCCTGTCTCACTCTAAGTGAGAACGGCAAAGGAACGGACGGGCGATTTACAAACAGTGGTGATGTGGATGTATCATTAAAAACAGGTTTAAAAGGATGGTTATTCAGCGACGAAAATTTAAAAGCGTGGAGCAAGTCCATGACCGTTCGCTGGTCCTCAAGGCACCATTTGTTACACTCAACGTATAGACTCTTTGCCGGGCTAGTGCGGATTGCACCCGACGCAAGGCGGAAGCCCAAGTGGAGTACTGGATCAAGAATCTTTAGTGTCGTTTTTGATGCCCAACCATGCACGACATTGCCGTAGTCTAAACGAGACCCGACAACGGCGGTAAAGACCCGGAGAAGCAGTTCTTTGTCTGCACCATAGGATTGGTGGGAGAGGACCTTGAGAATGTTTAGTGTTTTGAGGCATTTATGTTTAAGTGCTTTGATGTGTGGGATGAACGTGAACCTGTCATCAAATATGACACCTAAAAACTTGTGCTCCCTTTTAACAGGAATAGATGCACGGTTAAGAATAATCTCAGGGTCCGCATTAAGCCCGCGCTTGCGGGAGAACACAACACAAGTACTTTTGCTCGGGTTTAGTTTAAAACCGTTAAAGGAGCACTGACACGAAAATTTTATGTTACACTTTTATTGCTTTTATCGATGCTTAATGGCCTAGCGAACCTGAAACAGCACTTCAAATACTTCAGCACGTGATAGTGACACTGAACGGCCTGAAAATCGTTTGTTTCAAATTCCCGCGCTTTCATCCCGAACGGCGCATCTGACAGAATCCCTGACTGACCTCAACGCTTTGTGCGGACGTCACCGGCGCCCGCTTGAGAGGGTGTTGCGCCCGCTCGCCACTCGTGGGGCCGCGCACATGAAGTGACGTCACGAGTTTTGGACGAGCGCTGCCGCGTCACTTTTTTTTGGCTTTCACTTGATGATGTCACGCTGATGTCCATTTGCTGAATGCCGCTCCGCGCGCTGCTCCGTCGCCGCGATAAACGAGATCCAATTAAACTATGTTCTTCGCGTCGCAGGCCGCTCATATTTCAGCCAGGGTATTCTGTTGAGTGAAGGAAGCGAACTGTGCAATAATATTAACGCCAAAAATTGGTGTCAGTGCTCCTTTAAGGTCCGCGCAGCCAGCAAGTTTCTTAACACCGAGCTGTACTTGACGTTCGCAAATTGACAGGTTACAGGATTTAAAAGATATTTGCACATGGTCTACATAGATAGGACAGGAAATGGTTGGTGGCAATGCTTTTCGGAGGGAGTTCATCTTAACTATAAACAACGTGCAGCTTAGAACTCCACCTTGCGGCACACCATTTTCCTGCACATGTATCCCGGACAGGGATGACCCAACCTTAACACGAAATGTCCTCTTTGACATGTAACTAGAAATGGTGTTCAACATGTTACCCGACACACCACAGGACTTAAGGTCACTGAGGATGCCATACCGCCAGGCTGTCACATAAGCTTTTTCAATATCGAAAAATACCGTAGGGAAGAACTGGTTATGGACAAATGCATCTTTTATGTAAGATTCCAGTGCAACAAGTTGATCGTTGGTAAATCGCCCCGCCCTGAAGCCTGCCTGGCAGCTCTCGAGAAGACCATTGTACTCCAGAAAGTACACGAGCCTCCTGTTTATCATCTTCTCGAGAAGCTTGCACAGGCAGCTGCCTGTGCAAGCTTCTCGAGCACCTGTGCAAGCTGGTCAGGGCAATGGGTCGATAGCTAGCAGGAGAGGAAGGGTCCTTCCCCTCTTTCAGGAAAGCTACAACTATAGCCTCCCTCCAAGAGTTTATTTGCCCCGAAAGCCATGTCTTGTTGTATAGGTGCAGGAGTGTTAGAAGAGTATCTGAGTGTAGGTGTTGTATCATTGTATATGTGATGTTGTCATGGCGTAGAGCTGAGGGTTTACAAGTGCTCAGAGTAGCCCTCAGCTCATGAAGTGAAAACTCGGAGTTATAAGAGGAAGTTGACTTGTCGTTATCAAGTAAAGACTTGTTATCAGCCAATTGTTTGTGTTGTATGAAAGTGTAACGCACTCGCACCCGTGAGCAGGTGCGAGTGCGTTACATGTGTATGGCCTATCCGTAACCTAGCTAAGGTAACTTCAATGTGCCTGTTGTGCGAGTCAGTAGTGTATTGTCCCAAGTGTGGTTTTATTACGAGTAGTTTGTTGTCTGTCTGTTCGCTCCAGTCTGCTTGCCAAGTTTTACAGATTTGTTGTCTGATGTGTGGCTTGAGGTCTGTGTAAGGTAGTGTTGCCATGTCTACTGTGTTTCGCAGTGCAGCATTAGCGGCCATTTCATCCGCCACTGCAGTTCTGCCAATGCCAGAGTGGCCTAGCATCCAACACACAGTAACCCCATAGTTTGAAGAATAAGCTATCATAACTGATTTGAAGACAAGACTAATAACATGGTTTTTCAATGACTTTCCGAATGATAATGCGCGGACGACGCTCAGCGAATCTGTAAATATGATGGATTTAGGAATATTATGTTCAATTATGTGACTTACAACCAGATAAATGCCATATGCTTCTGCCGTAAAAACACTTGTATTTACATTCACGGTTCTATCTGCTTTAAAATTGGGTCCATGCGCAGCACAAGACACCGCTGTGAACGTTTTAGACGCATCACTGAAAAACTCTGCAGCCCTGTATTTATCCGGCAGATACATGAAATGCTGCAAAATCCCACTTCTTGGTGTCTTGTTCTTATTGTACTGTAAGAAAGACAAGTCACATGGCACAGGACGAAGATGACATGGTGCTACAAGATCAGTGTAGGATGATTTGAATGTGTCTAAAAGGAGACCTCGTCCCTCACTCTGTGCGAGGACGGAACAGAAATTGATGGGCGGTTTGCAAAGAGTTTAGCTGTGGATGTATCATTAAAACCGGTTTAAAGGGATGGTTATTCATTGAAGAGATTTTGGAGGCATATAGAAAGTCAACATAAGTTCGCTGGTACGCTAAGCACCATTTGTCGCACTCTGTGTAAAGACTCTGGACAGGACTAGTACGGAATGCGCCACACGACAGGCGAAGCTCCAAGTGAAGCCCTGGGTCGAGCATTTTAAGTGCTGTTTTCGTGGCTGACTCATACACAACACTTCCGTAGTCCAACCGTGACCCTACCAATGCGGCATAAAGGCGAAGCAGAAGTTGTTTGTCTGCACCGTATGATTGGTGAGATAGGACTTTCAGAATATTCATTGTTTTTAGGCATTTTTGTTTTAGTCGTTTTATGTGAGGGAGAATGCGAGTTTCTCATCAAACACCACAATTAAAAACTTGTGTTCTTTTTTTAACTGGAATAGAATCCCCATTGAGTTCTACGTCAGGATCAGGCAGGATGCCGCGCCTTTTTGAGAATACAACGCAGGTACTTTTAGAAAAATTAAGTTTAAATCCATTTTCATCTGCCCAGCGAGAAAGTTTGTTTACCCCAAGCTGGACCTGACGTTCACAAATGGACATGTTGCATGATTTGAAAGATATTTGAACGGCATCTACATACATCAAGCAGGAGATGGTTGGCCGCAGTGCCTTTCGGAGAGAGTTCATCTTTACTATAAACAAGATGCAGCTGAAAACGCCACCTTGAGGCACGCCATTTTCCTGCACGTGAACGTTTGAAAGTGTCCAACCGACTCTGACACAAAATGTTCGTTCGGACAGGTAACTGTCCGATGGTGGAAAGACTGTTCAGCATGTTACCTGATATACCAAAGGAGTTGAGGTCTCTTAGAATGCCGTAGCGCCATGCGGTATCGTATTCCTTTTCAATATCAAAAAATACTGTCATGCAATATTGGCCATGGACGTAGGCATCTTTAATGTAGGACTCCAATGCAACCAACTGACCATTGGTGGATCGCCCCGCCCTGAAGCCTGCCTGGCAGCTCTCAAGAAGACCATTGTACTCTAAGAAGTACACGAGTCTCCTGTTTATCATCTTCTCGAGAAGCTTGCACAGGCAGCTTGTGAGGGCGATCGGTCGATAGCTGGCAGGAGAGGATGGGTCCTTCCCTTCCTTCAGGAAAGCCCCCACAATAGCCTCCCTCCAAGATTTTCGAATGTGCCCCGAAAGCCATATGTTGTTATATAGGTGTAGGGGTGTATCAAGAGTATCTGGGTGTAGGTGTTGTATCATGGTGTATGTAATCCTATCTGCGCCTGGAGCTGAAGGTTTACATGTGCTCAGGGCAACCCTCAACTCATAGAGTGTGAATGCAGAGTTGTAAGTTTTTTGTTTGTCTTTGTCAGGTAAGGGCTTTTTCTTTGCAGATGTTCTGTGTTTCATGAAAGTGTGTAGTGTGCTGAACTGGACACGTGTTCGAAGTGTTGAGCAAGTGTGTTAGCCTGGTACTCGAGTGTGTCCCCTGTTGTGCTAACCAGGGGCAGGCTGTGTGTCTGTTGTCGTTTGAGCTTACGTATATGTGTCGAGACTTTGTGTGTGTCCGTGTATGAATTAATGTATGTCAAGAAGGTGTGCCAACTCTCTCGTTTTGTCTCACAGCTTACACGTTTTCCCATCGCCTTGGCCCTTTTGAACAATAAAAGGTTACCCGACGTGGGGTACCGACGAAAGATACCCCACGCTTTGTTCTGGCCTCTCGCGCCCGCCTACAGTCCTCATTCCACCACGGCCTCCTCTCGTTGCGCGGAGCACCAGAGGCGTGGGGAATAGACTTTTCAGCGGCGTCGAGGATGTGCGTCGTGAGGAGTTGGGTAGCTTCTTCAACGTGTAGGTTTCCTATGGATTTGTGGTGTAGTTTGGATGTCTCTGTAAATGTATTCCAGTTAGCTCGTGCTTCATTGAACCTGTTTTGGGAAGATGGACTGCATGGGCCTTTACCTATATATGTTAGTGAGGTGGGGAAGTGGTCACTACCATATGTGTCTGTGCCCACGCCCCACTCAAGACAAAGAAAAAGAACTGCGGAGCCAATAGCCAAGTCAAGATATGAGTTTGTGTCGTGTCCTATATGAACGTATGTGGGCTTATTTTTGTTGAAGAGGCATGCTCCTGAAGATGTAAGGAATTTCTCTATCAGGCGACCTCGGGCCTCCGTGCGAGAAGAGCCCCAAAAAATAATTGTGCGCATTAAGGTCGCCTGTGAGGATATATGGTTCGGGCAGCTGGTCAACCAGCACCTCGAAGTCAGAGCTCGAAAGTGCAAAATCAGGAGGAATGTATATGGAGCATACCGTTATCAACCTATTAAATATTATTGTGCGTACTGCTACATCCTCAAGGACGGTGTTCAGGGTGATAGGGTGGCATGCTAAGGATTTCAGGGCGATTATGGCCACACCGCCCGAAAAGTGTGTGCAGCCAACCCTATCCTTTCTGAATACCATATAGCTATTTAAGAAATTTGTATGATTGGAATTTAAATGTGTTTCTTGGACACACATTACACTTGGCGGATTAACATGCAGAATCTCGTACCCGTCGTCAAGATTATTCAGAAGGCCTCTGCAGTTCCTTAGAAAAATATTTTCTCTTCCCCTTTATGATGTGTTAGAGCTACTGGAGTGTGACTATTTGCGTAAGGTCTTTCGGGGCTTGCACTCTTGGGAGGGGTTTTTTAACCTTCTCTGGAGGTTTAGATGGAGGGACCCGCTCCTTCAGCTGCGAAGCAGACAGGAAAAGTCCCATACCCATGTCATCATCAGATTTGGAAGGGGTACCCGGCGGAACGGATCCCCCGGACTTGGCACCCTTCCCGGTGGCTTTCGTTCGAGCCGCGACCGCCGAGGGCGTCAGGAGCGCCCCGGCTGGCACAGGCGGTGCGGCTGGGTTGGGAACTAGTGCGGTTTCCTCCGTCTGCATCCCCTCCGTGCCCTCACCTGTGCTTCGGGCCGGTGGAGAGGAAACAGTGGATGCAGCAGCATCCCCAACGGACGTGGTTGCCACCACAGCCACTGCTGACTGAGCAGGCGGTGTGGTGGCGGGTTGGGCCGCCGGAGGCAACCCGATGGGGGACGGGGGCGGGACCAGGTCCGACTCGCGGTACTGGGTCCCCGCCGAAACGAGACGCCGCTCCAGCACCCGGCGAGCCGCGTCGGCGTACCTCCCCATGGGGAAAGAGGAGAACCTCTTTCGCGCCTCCGGGAAGGTTATGTTTTCTGTCACCTTTATGTTATTATTTTCTTCTCGAGTTGAAACTTCTCGCATTTTCTGGAGTACGCCGCGTGTGGGCCCTGACAGTTAATGCAGAGGAGTTGTTGTGAGCTACAATTATCTGTGGGATGGCCATGTTGGGCGCACTTGGCACAGGTTAGTTAGCCCCGACACGAGTTAGTACCATGCCCGAACCGCTGGCACTTAAAAAAGCGCCGCGGATTCGGGATGTACGCTCGGACGGAGCACCGGATGAAACCAGCATTGATGTGGTCTGGAAGGACGGAATGGTCAAATGTTATGATGATATGTCTAGTGGGTACTACCTTATCGTCTCTCCTTATGGTTATGCGCCTAACAGCCGTCACACCTTGACTTTTCAGGCCTTCAAGAAGATCGGCGTCTGTCTCGTTTGCAAGATCTGGCTCCGGGATCATGCCCTGCGAGCTGTTGAGGCTGCGGTGGGGCCTGACCTTGATGTCAAGATCGGCAATTTGGGTCTGCTTCAGGAGTTTTGTGGCCTGCTGTTGACTATGCACCTCGACCAAGATCTCGCCGGTTCTTTATTTCTTAGCTTTATAGGATTCACCTACAATACTTTCCAGAAACTTCGCAATCAAGAACACGGACTGTAAAGCAATAGGCCTGGCTTGTTCAAGAGATTTAATTACCAAAGAAGTGTAGGTAGTTATCAGGTTTTCGGACTGTCATGGTCGAAAGGGGTGGAAAGGATACTTCGGTGCGGCCCCTTTTCGGGGGCCGATCATTGGGTTTGGGGAATTTTGAAAAAAAAAAAAAAATCCATACAGCATGTATAAAAGCAGGGGACGGGTGTACTTTCTTCGTCAGGCATACCCTGATAGCCAGTAGCGGTCCCAGAGATTGGTTTTGGGGGGGAGCGATTTTTTTTTTGGGGGGGGGGGTGGGGGGGCGAGCCGAAAAAAGAATCGCTCCCCTCCTTGCGCTAATTCTGCTCAAGTCGTGATAACCATGGAGGCGTGTGCGCGTATGCGGTGCAACCCCCGCTGGGATTGAACTTCGCGCAAGTGGAATGCTTAAAAAAACTAAAAATAAGAAACTGAGGACCTCTTTGGGGGGGGCGACCGCCCCCTTCGCCCCCCCCTTGGGACCGCCACTGCTGATAGCTGAAGAGGTCCCGGAGCTCCCTGCCTGGTAAACAGACAGGGAGCCCATCCGCCGTAGCTTGACCTGGGCTCCGACGGCCACCATTTGAGGTTTCTACCCTTCACCTTAAAACTCATTACCACGGTCGGTTACAGCGTGAGTATGGGGGCTCGGGGTCCGCGGTGTCGCCAATATCGTCACCAAGATTACTCAAGGTCGTCGTCAGATGTCCTGGGGGTGCCCGACGGACCGGGCCCCCAAGGTGGGGGGGGCGCCAGAGGTGGCACGGGCGGTGCGGTAGCCCTGGGAGCCGATGCGGGGCCCCCGGTATCCATCCCCTCGGCACCCTCCAAATGCACTGGAGGACGGGGAGGCAGTGGCGGGAGCGGCATCGGTCCCGACGGAGACCGTTGGCACCACAACCGCTGCTGCCTCAGCAAGCGGTGTGGTGACGGGTTGGGCTGCCTGAGGCAACCCAGTAGGGGGCGGGGGCGGGACCAGGTCATACGCTGAACTGGATCCCCGTGGAAACCAGACGCCGCTCCGCCCCCCGCCGAGCTGCGTCGGCGTACCTTCTTTAGGGGGAAAGAGGCGAACCCTTTCGCGCCTCTGGGAAGGTAAGGTTCTCAATGACTTTAACCTTGATGATCTCTTTTTCCTGTTTAAACTTCTCGCATGTTCTAGAATAGGCCCCGTGGGGTCCCTGGCAGTTAGCACAGATGAAGGTTTGCGATGGGCAGTTGTCCGATGGGTGATCATGCTGGGCGCACTTTGCGCAGGTCAGACGGCCACGGTAGGAGTTGGTTCCGTACCCGAACCGCTGGCACTTAAAGAGACCCAGAAAAGCCTCTTGTAAAAGTTACAAAAGGCCTGTATTGTCGCGTAGCACCAATATAGTGATGCAATGCCATTGAAATTATTGATCTACATTCAGTATTAGCTGCGCCAGAAGCAATTAAATGCACCTATCCCCCTTACCGTTCAATTCCTCCTCCCTCTCTGCTTCTTTCAACGCAGCTGGAAACACTGGGAATAGCCATGTGACATCGCGACGCTCGACCTCCGTTCTGCGCCAGCTACATTCCTGCGCCTAGGCACGCGCCAATCGTTGCCAATTGGTCTGTCACTGATAAAACTTCCTTTGTCACGAAGCAAAATCCCTTGCGCTGCCGCAGGCTGATGCCGGCTTTGCGCGCTTATCTACTCGGATCACAGGCCCTGAAATTTTCTGAGTGGGGCATCCCCCCTATATCCCCTCCGCATTTAGGTATTGTTTTGACACCCCTGTTCGCACTCCGCATCGGTACGCACTTCTAAAATTGAGGACTGTACTGTAGAAGCGCCCGGACAGCGTGGCGGAATCGCAGCTGCTTATCCTTTTGTTTCCTATAATTTTCTGAAGTTTACAAGCACGTGATGTTATTGGAAAGTAATCGTAGAAGTGAGCGCCTGAACAAAAAACGTGCACGCAATTTTTTCTTCTCTAAATACTCCAGAAAAAAAATATCAGTAAAATAATGGCTGCCCCATCCGAAAATATCGTTTTCTGTTAGCTATATGTCTACCCGACAATCAGTATGTTCTTAGACTATTTCAGTCCGCCTCCGTCTTTATCTTTGGAAAAATGCAGCAAGTATGAAGCGAGCGACACGTTGAACGAGATCCCCAGTGCGCCACAGAACTAGCGCCCCGTCACGGCTAAGATGTAAGCGAAACAGCCCTTGAAGCCCAACAGGCAAGCTGACAGACACACGTCGTAGAAGTGGGTGCAGCGTTCGCGACTCGCGAGCAGTGACGTAAGGCGAGATGTCCGCCAGCACGCGCCACATAGCGGATCAGTACCTGAACTAAGCGTCCCTACCCTTCCCATTGAAAAGCGCGCGACGCGTCAGGCAATGTTAATACAGGCGGCGTTGTTCCAGCTTATGTTGGGGGCTCGGGGTCCGCGGTGTCGCCAATACCGTCACCAAGATTGTTCAAGGTGCCCCGTGCGGGGAATTCATGCCGTCAACAGAGCAAATCCAGCGAATGACGACAACGTAGTACACATACGATTCGGCTCAAAAATGCCACCTGCGCTGTGGCACTGCGCAATGCAGAACATCGTACTTGCACTTCGTGAGGCCACAGCACAGACCGAACTTTTGAGTCAGATCGTATGTTCGACATCGCCACTGGCCGAAATTTCATTGTTGGCTGCATGAACAAGTCAATTGAGTGCATTGCGGTGAACCTAAACCACAGGACTGCCTTAGAATGTGGCGAGAGCGGCAAGGCAGCATGCTCCATGTGCGTGCGCAAGAATAGATATGTGGTCAAATTGTATGCGATTACACGAGTGGGGCCCGGGCTGTTTCCAGCTTCAAGTGAATACTTTTGGTTTTGAAGCGACAGTACTACTTCTATGCTTCAAGCATTCAACGCGCATCCAAGCATTCATACAACGTCGGAGCCTCGTAAAACGAAAACTTTTCCCGAAAACAAAACGAATACTTCTCCCGAAATAACTCCCTACCACAAAGGGTTAAAAACAGCGCGCACGGCTGTGCTCTTCGTTAAGGTTGAGCATCTGTCGTTTTAGAGGGACAGACAACCGATTTTTGTCGAGTACATTTTCGTCATCCAAAATAAAAGCGCCTCACTTAAAATACGTTAACCCGAAACGGTTTTGCTGATAGCGCCCTAGGACGTTTGGAATCGGAATTCAATGAGCCTTGCGGCAACATACATTTTACTGCACGTGGGATTAAAAGAGGTATTTCAGAACTTGCCTCCGGTTAAAACAACAATAATGTGCAACCTTTCCTGTTCCTCCATGCGGTTTTTGAATCACGCGTCGAAACCGACGGAGTTGTTGGGGCACGTAAGGTACGTTTAGACACTACATGTCGCCACCTTCGGAAATTTTAGTGCAAAAAAATCATTTCCGCCTGTTATTTATAAATGTCTTGCAGTTACCCCAGTGCATAAATCGCTTTCATATGAGCTAGAGGACATGCACTCTACAAAAATCGTTGCCTGTCCCTTGAAATTTGTATCATACTTTACTTGGAGCAGGGCCTTATTTCGGAAGATGATACACCAGCTGGCATGGGCGCCCGCAGAAAGGGGGAAGGGGGAGGGGGGGGGGGGGCTTTCAGGCCAAAAAGATCAGTGCGGAGGCGAACGGAATGGTCCTTATGAGCTCGATATCTCGCCAGCCATCCCCGATGTCACTTGAATGACCCGACGAACAGGACAGTTGGCACAAGCATCAACCATCTTACCTACCTCTGCTCTATCCTGTCTCTGAACATCCTCGTTTCGCTTTTTGCACAAACATTTCAGCAAACCCCGCCGCAGACGTCCGAGTTTTCCCCAATAGGACGGCGAAGCTGCTTCCACAGCGAATCCACGAGCCCGTGGCCCCGTGCGCTCTAATCCCAGGCCCTCGCCTCTACGAGACAGAACAGCGCCCGGGCACGGGCGTGAGTAAATTGCGTGTTGCTGAGAGGCCCGTAAAACAAACCCGCAGCGCACTTGGAACCACTCCCGCCGGCTGACTCGCGAGCACTCCCAGCTCACTAACAAGATAACGACCGTCCCGAGTAGCATCAGCGCGAGCACTCCGTAAGGGCCGAGCGGGGTACTTGGAACACGATGCCCGCTTTTTAACGTCCATCGATGATGGTCGCTCCAGCAGGTCGCCAAAGGAAGACAGGGAGGGCTTCATAAAGAGTCAAGAGCGAGAGGGGCGCAACGATCGCGCCATTTGTGCAGGAACACCCCTTCCCCTACCAGGCAGGCCCGGCACCACGGTTTACGACTTGGGAAGCGCCTCGGAGAACACCACGCGCCGGTGGTCGACGCCTCTTGCTACAGCCACGAACAGGCCGAAGGGAGAGGAGCAGGCTGCGCGCACGAAGAACCGCAGCAACGTGCGGGGAGGCCGGAGGGCATCGAGCCGCTTTTACAGCCTGCTTCCCTGACAAGTTGCGCAAGGAGCATGTCTGGCTCCTGCTGCAGAGGAGGACCGCGCCGGCCACGGCGGCGCGAGGCTTTTATAGGACCGTTTCCGCACTCGTTCGCTTTTACGGCCCGCAAAAGGCGTCTGCAGCAAGGAGGACAGGGAAAAAGAACACTCCCTCCGGCGTAACGAATCACTGACGCCCTTTGCCACAGGAAACGTCCTGCCGATCCCAGTTTCGATGAAACGACTAATCATGACGACGCCCCGTGTGCACGCAGGAAAATCCGATCCATCGGCTGCGTTTCTCTGCCGGCACTTCGCGAGTCTAACGACGACCGCCACGACGCGCGCAGCCTCGCCCGCACCCTGCTCCCATCGTATACGGACAGCCAGCGAAACGGTCCTAGCGGGTGCGCGGTTTTACAATGAACCCCGCGCGACTGGCTTGCTTTTAGTGGTCTCGAGAAGGTATCTACAAAACGTCCCCCCCTCTTTGACACGGGCTCCCCGCCGGGAAAGGTGCTCCGCGAGCCTTATCTCTTCCAGACCGCCTGGAGAACAACCAAAAACCTTCGCTCTTTTTCTTTTTTGTTTTCACCCTTCTCGCGGGTTTCTTTTCAGTGTTCGCTTTTCACGGGACAGCAAGCGCGGCCACCGGCAGCGGAGCTCGCTAGAAGCAGCCGCACAACCATGAAGGGGACATTTGTTTTTCGTCTCCAGCGGTGCGGTTTTATGGATTATTTATGGCCGTGTTTCGTATAGCTGCGGTTATGGGACGCTCCGATTTTTTTACGACCGTGCGCTCCCTCCTTTGTAGCCGGCACTCACTCGAAAAGCCTGCGACGCCAGAGAGAGCCGCGCCGGGAAACCGAAGAACACCACCACACAGTCTTTGCTTTCAAGCATTTAAAAAGAGAGAGAAAAAGAAATGAAAACACTCCCCCTTCTCCCCCTTTCTTTTCGCCGCTTGAAGAACACGCGACGAGGTGAGAAGATGGCCTGTAGGCGCATCGAACGCAAGCTCCGCACACCGCCAGGACCGTAACGACCAGGCACCGCCAGTGTGGGCGCGAATCGGGCAGCGTTTCGCTAATGTGTATGCGAGGCCAGTCCAGTTTTGTTTCCGTCTGCAGGAAGAGAATTACGTTTCCGGCAACGCTATGCTATCAGCTTCCGTTCATTCCCCCCTGCTTCCGGGATCGGCACGTGTCAAATCCGTCAAACCTGTCGCAGCACTGAAACACGGCTGAGAGCGCGACAAACGATTTTGGAGTGGTGACCGAAAGAATAAGTCGGCCGTGAACTTGCGAAGGACTAAGGCTTGCTCGCTCGTGCTGGGTGAAAATTCCATGAGAATGGCACACGCACGTAAGTTCAGTCCGCAACAAAGTTTCACGGGACGAAAAAGAAAGGGCAATGCAAATGAACTGCTGTGTTCTCAGAATGATTTTTTTTTTTTTTTGTACACGTGTAGGCCATTAACCGAGGAGTGAAGGATAGCGTATAAAGACGTTAAGCTCGCGCCGGCAAGCAGTCACTTTGCGAGGCATATCTCCGCGGTCCATAGAATTTTGCAACTGACAGTACTCAGCGGGCACGTGCAGACAGACAATGGCATCAGAGAACACGCCGGCCGTAACGAGTCACTAAATTTTCTTTTTTTAGCACTGCGAATACTACAACCCGCGGGTTGGCCTGTTGTGTGCACAAAACGAGCTGCGGTACAGGGGTGCAGAGGCCCCAAGAAGGCACAGTCACGGCCCAGTTAGCCACGAGAGCGGGTGCTAATGTTTGCGATAGGAGTCGGTGACAAAATGGGAGCTCTTGAAACTGCCCGTCGAATACTCGAAGATCGGTGTTGATGCCACTATAGAGGCTAACGGAATGGGACGAAAGCCAAATGCAAAGACACAATATTTCTGTCTCGAGGTGATTTTCCTTTTCTTCTTTTTTAAAGCTGAGGTGCTCGGTGCTCATGTGTTGTTAGCGTGGTGACTAGTGCTCCCTTTTCCTTGTTCTTTTTCCCATTTCTAGGCGCTGGAAGTATTAGTTTTACATGGTTGGAAAAGCGCTTTTTTTAACACAAGGGACAAACGTAGAGCGAAAGAAAACCAGACAGAACGAGTGAGACTGTCTGGTCCGCGTAAGACTAGGGATTTTTTCCCTCTTTTCCAGTAGCGATCTGCGCATGCGCGGGCTGCCGGTCCGCCATTCTTGGCAGGCGCCTTGGGCAAAATAAACAAAAGCGCGCCCCTCGGTTTCCTGCTTAGGGAGCGGCTATAATCCCCACGTTTTCTTTTTTTTTTTCTCTCTTTGGACTCCTCGTGGTGGGTTCGTACGTGCATACAATAATGGCTTCTAAGAAAAGGGGTGAAAACGCTTGAGACTGACCACGCTGCCAGCACATGGCTGCCAGTGAGGGGGTTACAAAAATGAAAAAAAAGAAAAGAGGGGGGGAAGGCGGGGCGCGTCAAACACAGCAGATTAGTCACGAGAACGTTTGCCTGCTACCGTGACATTCATGTGAAACGTGCGGGTGACGGGTCAGTGCGGGAGGGGCTGCAGGACCAGGATATTTTGTGCACGAGTTCTCCGAAAGCCAAACTTTCTTGGGGGTGCGCCTTACTGCCATTTTTAGTTCGCCATGGCGGCCGCTAGAGGGACCGGTACTGGAAAAAGGTCCATTTCAACCGCCTGGAATTACTGAATGCGTTCGAGCATTTTCAAGAGACTACCCCCGTAGCCGACTGTCTAGCCCACAATCGGGTGCGCAGTAAAAGAACGCCAATCAGCTACATTATGTAAACCTGTCAGCCCTCTAAAAAACGCCCGCGAGTCTGTTAAGCCATAGAGAAGGCCAATCACTGGGACCAAAGCTGTAAAATGGGTCAATGACGGCACCCAGCGTGAGATTTTGCTTGAAAAATGAGGCCTGCGCGTGATAACGCGCAGTGCAAGCATGGCGACTTGCATTGCGCGATGTCGGGTACAAATGACATTTTCTGTTGAAATCGTATATCGGGTGCGTTTATTAGCCGAATTTGTCCCCGCGGACCGGTAATGGAGGGCCATTGTGGCAGAGCAAATTGTGGGGACATTTTTTTCGAGTGGACGACGCCGTTTCGTTCCACTGCCCGCCCTTTATCTGCGACATGTTACACACAATATTCCCCCGCGCTATTGCTATCCATTTCTGCTTCGTGAACACCAGGATACGGCGGATATTTTAAGGCATCTCGGCAGGTGCCAAAGCAAATCACTGTTCTCCTTTAACATGTATAGCGACGAGGCTGGTCAAACAGCTACGGTCATAAAGAAAGTTCGCGGAACACGATTTTATTCGCAATCGCCACTCGACGCAGACGGAGTGGCCGACCGGTACGTCAAACTTGTGTGTGTGTGACGAGCCCAACACAGCAGTCTGCTCCGAGGTGCGGTTTTCAGCTTCTGGAAAGAATTGGGATCTTGAAACCGTAAATGCTTTGAGAAAGTATTTGGTCAATATTTGCTCAAATAACAAAGCCGTGCCACACGGCAAGAGTCGGGGAGAGGAAAACGCCAGGCTAAGCATACCAAATGGCGAGCATTTCCGTGCTTCCACAACACGGTTACACCGTGAAAGAAAAAGTGGTTTACAAGGAACTTCACCCAATTTTCTAACAGAGCCATTGCGGGAGGCATGAAGCGTATTGTGATGAAGTGGAAAAAATAAAAGTTAAAATGGCCAATTCAGAGCGGAAGCTGTGTGCGGCGCCACGAAGGCAACAATGGTCGAGCGCCCTCACCATGAGGCGGGGGAAGGCAGAAGAGGACGAAGGCGTCCAGAATAGGGCGCGTGCTCCGAGTTAGCGCGCAAGTCTTGTGGCCTGTCATAGGACGGCCAGAACCACGGAGTCTTGCGGCTGTCGACCCGACAGTCAGGCACCATATCCCTATCCTCTGCAACGGCCCAGGTTTCACCATCGCGCAACCGTTACCTGTATCCGCCACCATGGCCTGAACCATAGCCCTGACGGGACAATGCCGATGCGTCCACTGTGCCTTTAACTGCTTATCGTCGCCTGATTCTTCAATCTCAGCCAGGCATTCAATCTGGAAGACGTACTGAAACAGCTTTCAGTTACTTTTAACGCGATAGCGCTATTAGGCTCATTTTTTTCGGTTTCTCCGTGGCATATAGCTGTCCGCTATCAGCCGTGCACATGAAGCGTCCGCGGGAATACGTCATCGCTGCCACCTGGACGCTACGACAGAGGCACCCAGATTCCACGGCTCGCCTCAATCTATAATATGGCGCAGCGACAGCTGCAGTGTGGAAAGGACAATGATACTACGGCAGAGGACACGCCTTTTCAGCAGGCGCAGCTGCTGCGCCCAGGCGGAGGTAGGATGCTCAGCAGACAAGTTCGCCATCCGTGTCCGCAACTGACGCCGTCACGCCAAAGCGTCGTTTGAGCGGAAGTAAAAGAATATCAATTTCCTGCACGAACATGCCGAGGCTACACGTGGGCTGTGAGGCGCGCCGTAGTGGAGGGCTCCCGAATAATTTCGACCACCTGGGGATGAATTAATGTCCGGCAAATCTTAACACACGGACGCTTTTTGTTTTCTGCTTCCATCAGGAAAACGGCTGGGGCGCGAGGCAATCGAACCCGCGTCCTTCGGCTCAGCAGCACAACGTTTTACCTACTGAGCCACTGCGTCGTGCTTTCCGCCGGAACTGATGCCGGCACCAACACTGGGTGACCTAACGGAAACTAGGGCAAAAGATTAACACCGCTCTCAAAAATCAAGGAAGGCATTGATTACGAGCAAAAACGAACTAAAACTAAGCACAGTATATAGCGTCTAATAGCGTGAGTTTTCAAACTACTTTTCAATATTCCCGCGATCCTGTCTCCGCTGCAAACTGCGTTTGGAAAACGATGGAGGATGCCATGCGGCCAAGTTAAAGGAGTACTGACACGAAAATTTTATGATCTATTTTTATTGCTTTTATCGATGCTTAATGGTCTGGCGAACCAGACACAGCACTTCAAATACTTCAGCGCGCAATAATTAATTCCATTGAACGGCCTGAAAATAGTTCGTTTCAATTGCCCGCGCTTTCAGCCCGAAAGGCGCATATGACAGAATCCCGGCATGACCTCACCGCTTTGTGCGGACGTCAAAACACTGCGGAGGCCGGTGGGGGCGTTGTTGGAGCTGAACGGCTGAGCTGCCTGAAGGTGCTAGGCCTACCATTGCGGCGGAAATTTGATGACCGCTTTCAATAAAAGTCCTGATGGCGACTTCTATTGCGATTCCGTGCTATATTATCGCTTCCTTTCTAGTGTGTGGAACTTTATTTTTGCCAAAAGTGCCTTTTTGGGCAGCGGTTATGCCTGTGGCTCTGGCTACGTGCACCCGTTTGTGAATGCGCCAGCGCCCAGTCGCCGCTCGCGGGGCCGCGCGGCCGCGTGTGAAGCGACGCTAAAGGCACATTCCCACTGGCGATTTGCCTCGTCGCGCGATGAGGCGGTGTTCGCACTTGCGATGAGCGATGATGCGACTGCGTTCAGCGCAACTGCTTCCCGACTTGTACGACCTCGTTGGTGCGTCAACCATTCGCTGTCAAAGAAAATGATGTTACGCGACAAAAGCCGGTAGAAATCAAACTAAAATACATGCTACTAACCTGGAACAATGCCTGGAACAATGGTTGCGGGAGTAGCAGAAAATAACAAACTCAAGAAGGCTCTTTTCAACATATTATTGCACAAAGAAATGCACACGCTTGCTTTCACGACGGCCCACAAATTTCGCTTCTTTTCACAGACGCAAAGTTCTGACGCCTCCGAACTCTACGCGTGTTTACCAGTCGCCGATAGAAGCACGAAGAGGCTGCAAGTCAACCTACCGTCTCGCTGTCCCACCTAGCTCTATACGATGATTACTTGCTTTCACAATCCATCTACGCTTCTCCACACTGATGAGTTCCACGCTATTCGTTGATTAGTGCACGCGTACGCTGAAGCCACTGATCAAAGAACCGAAGCGCGCGGGAAGTTGCTTGCCGGCCCGACCCGGCGGGTACAGCGATAGCGGGCCAAGCGCTGGCCGAGCGAGCCCAGCGGCGGTGGCGGCGGCGGCGGCGGCTCGCCTTCGCCGCGCCCGCAGCCGTTTGCAATACCGGATGTAAAGAAACGTTTCGTTTCCGGCTACGTCAGCCTACTCCGCGTCCATGATTGGCTATCCGGTTTTGCGTGGCCGTCGCGCGACGAGGACCGAGAGCGATCTGCACCGCCGTCGCAAAGCGACGAAAAGCGACGGCCGGCTCATCGCTTTGCGACGTCGCGTTTCGTCGTGCGACGAGGCGAATCGCCAGTGGGAATGTGCCTTAAGAGTTTTTGACGAGCGGTGTCCGCGTCACTTCTTTTGGCTACCACGGGATGATGTCACGCTGATGTCCATTTGCTGAGCGCCGCTGTGCGTGCTGTTCCGCCGGCGCGATAAATGAGATCCAACTAAAGTATGTTCTTCGCGTCGCAGGCCGCTCATATTTCAGCCATGGTATTCTGTTAAGCAAAAGAAGCGAACTGTGCAATTATATTAAAGCCGAAAATTGGTGTCATTACTCCTTTCAAAGACACTCTAAAATAAGTACGGGTGTCCTCCCAGAGAACAGTCACGTAAGAACGCTCGGCGTGGCACTAGAGTCAAGCGGCAGAGCCGAAATAACAATCGTCAAAAAAGAGAAAATCTTTAAGCAATTGCCCACATTATAAAACGCCTCACCAAGAGAAGAGCGGGAAAGAAAGAAGAAGAAACGGTAAGACTCATTCAGCCACTGATCATGAACCAGATATTGCTGAGCCTACCGTATTAAGCATATAAGGCAGTCATCGACCTCGCAATCGTGACCGTACGACGAACGGACAACCGGTGGACCACCAGGCACAGCGAGAAACGGGTCTGGAAGAAGGGGAAGGTCATTAACGCAATGGAGGGAGGAAATGAAAACATTCGGAGGCAAAGAATCGACTCGAGAAACGAGCGAGGGAAGCGCGATGGGAGAGGATTTCGTCGTGCAGTCGACCTAAAACGGATGTTGATGATGATGACGATGAACAGGTGCTCAAATTGTGTCTCCATAACGCTTTTGAAGAAATCAGAGAAACGACTCTCCTAGCTCAAGAAAGCGGCTGGGAAAACAAAATCAGGATGGTCCATCGTATACGGGTGACAGGCACCGCCTCCGAAAAGAAACGACTGCGCGCCATGATAGACACGTCACCGGTCCAGCCACTCCGCATGAAAACATTTCTCTGCCAAAACCACGGATACAAACCTACACAAGTACAGGCAATAGACCCTTTGCAAAAAGGCGGACAACACTGAGAATTCAGCGGTGGTAACACTGGTGGTGAACGCGACGACGCCATTAGAAAGGAAGCAGGTCGTAGCAACGCCGTTGCGGTTGCACGTTTTCGTCCACGGCTTCACGAGTCAGTTGCCCCACGAATCTGTTACCCCATCGCCGTAGTCATATTTCTCTCCTAAAGTGGTGTTTCGCGCTACCTTTCGAAGATTAACGCTGGTCAAGTCGCTTCCGCTTATCTACCCCGCTGCACAACGGCTCGTCTGGGGCGAGTCGAGACGTACCCTTCTTTTCTCCTATTTCTTCTGTGTTTGATCCTTCCTCTGAAATCCTCTCAACCCGAGTAGAGGCAGTCGCTGCCTCTGCTCGCTGCTGACGCACGCGTGCGACCATCGCTCCCGCATTAGCACCGCATTCACTGACGGAAAAATTAAGCGCCGCAAGTACAGAGGCTGTGAATCGCAAACATGACCTCTAGCAGAGACATCAAATCAGTTTCATTATGCATGCTTTGGTCATTTTTGCGATTAGTTTTGAAAGTTTGAACATACGCAAAGTGAGCGCTCAACAGAGACGGACCCTTCATGGTCCGTTCATAGCGGCCAGCCGCCGCTACCACGGGGCAAGGGCGCATCGATTAAACACAATTAAAACTCGACAACCAAGCAAGGAGGCAGCGCTAAGGCTATCCTTTATTAGCAACAAATCCTACCTTTGTTTGCTGCTGTTTGTCAACACTGACGAACGTAGGACTCTATGCTCACGTATGATCGCTCGTACTCGTAGGACCTTTCAGTGGTCGACCTCGAAGAATAAAAATCCTGAATATGCCGCTCTTCTGTCGAAGGAAGGGCGGCAAAGTTATTTTCCCATCCTGCAGTGGGAAACACCACTTCGTGGGACGCGTATGCAATTACGTGGACGGTGGACGGTAGCTACTCCATAGAAACTCTGTGGTCGCAACGTTTTTGGTTCCTTTCTAATGGCGGCGCAGCGGGTGCACAGTGTTGCCAGAGTGGCTTGCTGCTTTTCCGCCAACGATTTGGCCATTTTGCAAAGGGTCTATAAGGCAAGATCAAGGTCATTCAAGCTAAGTTCTGAAGTAACGAGACCACAGTATACAACAACTCGGGTATGGACGACAGTACAAGGCAGAAATTGTGGTAGTATGCTGCTCAGAAAATGTTTTCGACTGCTGACCCTCCTACATATAGGTACAAAGAAACGCAAGTTGGAGACATCCTCTTGGCAGGCAATCTGACTAGCGGAAGTATCGAATAGAAGTGTAACCATCATTTGAGACTCTCAAAGGGTTTTACACTGTTTTCTGCAGGCAGAAAACCCAAATGCTGTGGCAAGATACTCTCATCCACAATGCAGAAAGTTAACAACGTCACGGGGACACCGGGACACAGGGTCCCGGAAGAGAACCAGGCACCGACCCAGAGGCACGCGAGCAACGACTACCGCACTCCCCTCACCGCAAAACGCTAGGAACGTGTCGCCATCCTACGACTAGGGAGGCGATCTTTTTCCTTGCTACAAGCAGGTCTCAATGCCGAAGAATCGCAAACTCTGTGCAGAAACTAACACAAGTATCTATGAATCTATGTGGGCGAAGATGTTCGGTTGTACGCTCAGGGGAGAGCATCTCAAACCACAGATATTCCACTTCTATGGGAATTTGTAATATTCCACTTCTATGGAAGATATTCCACTTCTATGGGAGGCAGCTTTGACCGGCTAAATAACTCAAGATCAGGGCGAGCTGATTGAGAGGACAAGGGAAGGAGCTGCTGCATCTGACGCCCTAGACTCCAGGTTCCAACCTTAATCTCCCTTCCATCTTCTAGAGCCTCTTTTTCTAAACACTAATTATTTCTTCCTCAACAAGATCTTCGCTCTCTTTTCTTGAATTACTTTGAAACACCGACACTCCCTCCCTCTAGCTTGATCTGACCAACAAGCGGCAGCGGCAACCTTTCAAGCTCACATCTTCAGCCACAGAAGCACAGAGGGCGTTTGTCTCCCCTTGGCAAAACCCTTGCGGCTAGTCCTTCTCATCTCTGACCTTCGGGGCTCGCGAAGCATAGATTGTAAATGCAGCAACTGCGTTCGAAAACGCTCCCTGGGGGTCGAAGTAACGCTATCGCGTTTTACATCTTTCAGAGCCAAACGTAGATGTCACCTGCAACTTTTACTTAATTTAACTTGAACTCTTCAGTTATGTGAATTATTTCCGCGACCCGAGAATTTCAACCATCTTCTATGTTCATTAGTTTTGTGCCTCTCGTCAAATTCATCGTCTCGCATAAATATTCTTCCGTTCATCATTACAAAACCCCGTGCTGCACCTGTGCAACACTCTGACCTGTGCGTCTCAGTACCTCATCTTGAATACCCTTAACCTTATAACATCACACATATACACCCCGAGAACCTTGTGTGTAAGAGTTCACTTTCAAGCCTCCCCCGAGGGAATTTTCGAAGCCAGACGAGCTGCGTACAACAGCGCCTATATACAGACCAAAGTTACCAAAGCTGCTCAGAGCTGCTGAAAGACATGCCATTTTTTAAAGTGCTTCGGCTTCCCTTTACTCGACTTGAGGGGGCACGAAGCGGCTTTTTTTTTTTTTTTTTTCGGTTGCGCCCAGGACATAGAATTCGTTCTGTAGGCAGGTAATTTCGTCGGTAGTACATGTGTCATCCGGAGTTCCCCAGGGTTCGGTCCTGGGGCCACTTTTGTTCTTATTGTATATAAATGATCTGCCTAATTATATACCCGCAAACATCCGCCTCTATGCTGACGATTGCGTGTTATACAATGTAATTAACACGAATGATGATCATATTTTACTAAATGATTCTTTTGCTCAATTTTGCAGGTGGTGCCAGACATGGAAAATGAATATTAACTTTACAAAAACAGTCACTTTATCTTTCAGTAGACGCAGTTCCGTTTCTTTGTTTAATTATTCTTTCAACGGCTCTTCCCTACAGCGGGTGAACGAATATAAGTACCTGGGTGTCATCTTCACACCTACCTTGTCTTGGTCAAGGCACATTGATTATACATGCAACAAAGCTCTAAAAAAGTTAGGCTACCTAAACCGTACATTGCGGGAAGCTCCACTCGAAATGAAATTGCTAACATATAAAACGCTCATCCGACCCATCTTAGAATACGCCTGTACCATCTGGAACCCTTATAAAGTATCTGAAATTAACACACTTCAATCGGTTCAGAAAAAATCCATTCGTTTTATTTTCCGCCATTTCGATTGGAGCTTTTCGCCGTCGTCCCACCTTGCTACACTAGAATTACAACCACTGTCCGAGCGCCGTGAATGCGAATGTCTTAAACTTTTACATATTCTTACTCCTCGCTACTCATTACAGAACAGCTATTTGTCGCCCGATAAACTTAAATCTACTAGAAATAGCCACAAACTCAACCTTGCAACTTTTCATCCACGAACTAATCTATTTAAGTACAGATTCTCCCCGCGAACAACTGAAAAATGGAATCTACTACCAGGTGAAATTAGGTCATTGCCTTTGGAAAATTTTTTTGCAGATTTTAAAATGATTGTGTTATGTCAGTTTTGCATAATTTCAATGTCTTGCTGTACTTATTATCTATTATGTCTAAACTTTATGAATGAGTGAATTTAAATGTGTTGTGTTTTTATGTGTTATTCTGCGCAGAAAAGTGTTTTGCATTCTATGTACCAATCCACTCCTGCGATAGCCCAACTGCGCTGAAGTATGTATAAATAAAATAAATAAATAAATAAATATCGTCGCCAACAGAAGCAGGGAAAGTCGTGCTTGAGCTCACAAGCCGAAAGGAAAACCCATAATCGCGGCCCAAGTTGTAATCGCTGCCTGATATGACCAAAGACCATGTCCCACCGGTGGAGACTGGCCGTGTCAGTCTTTCTGTGAGAAGCAAGCAAAAGGCAATAAAGCAAGTTTCACGGGGTTAAAAGGCGGACGATTCGCCCCGCCGAAGCTTGACGTCCGCAGTGGAAGCCGTCAAGAGGGCCAGCAAGGGGCGTCTACCGAGAAGAAGGCCAAGATACTGCGCTCCGTTCTCCCGGCCGAACCGCGGCTCATAGCGTGCTCCGAAGAACGCGGCTCATCAATCCAGGCGGCGCGCGCGATTTCGCGCGTCTCATGTTCATCGCCTGCAGGGGCCAGACAAGGGGAAATGCGCGGGGGAGGAGCAAGTAAGCCAGAAGCAAACGGGAGGCGAAGGAACGGATGGACAACGGTGCGCGGTCGGCAAGCGAATATCAGGAGCAGAAGAAGAATGCCCATAGCTCACTCCCGCGCTGCTGCCGCTTCTTCCCTCGCTCCGGGAGCGTCCGCGCAGCGCGACCAACAGCGGACGGGGCCCCGCACGCAGGCGAAGCGAGAGGTCAGCGCGGGCCAAAGCAAAAATGAAGGCACGTCAAGGAGGGCCGCATCAACGCGCGCCCGACAATGTAAACACCGCAACAAAAGCAACGACAACAGCGAAACGGGATGGCGAAAGGTGGCTGCATGTTCCGGGGCCAGCGGCCACCATCGGCGAGCCGCATTGGGAGCACAGCGCGGGGAAGAATTTCTAATAAAACCAGGGGCAGGCAAAGGATATGGGGCAAAAAACAACACGTGACATACGCCGCGGCGGCTGCCCGAGGAAAGCCTGACCAAGCGGCGGAAGGATCAGGGCCAGCCCGAGGAACGCATCTCGGAGCGCGCGCCCGGGCGCGTCGCCGCAACGCGCGCGCTCCGAGGGGAAGAATGACGCGAAGGGGGGCTGCCGTGTTTTGCTGCTGCTCCTCCCGCCCTCGTCCCGCTGCTGCAGCGGGGGATGAAGGGCGCCCCAGGTTCACACAGAGACGAGAGGAAGCTGTGGAATTCGGGTTGGACCCGGGGGCGCCGGACGATGAGTAACAGCGGCGATGCGGGTTCAAGTGAAGAGGAGGCCATCGGCGATCGAGCTCGTCGCCATACCGTCCGGCCTGGTTGCTGCGAGGCTCGTGCCAGTCTTCTCGCGAACCAACGCAAAAGAAATGCGGAGAGGCAATAAAGCAGCAGGGCACGGTCGTTTCGCTGCTTAGTTTCTCTGTCTCTAAGACACTTCCCCCATTATCCCCCCCCCCCCCCCCCCCCCCTTCTTGTGACATGCGTATAAAGCACGGCTCACAACACATCGCCCGCTCGCGCTGTATAACGCCGGGTGGCAGAATTCCAGAGAGTCCTGCTCCGACCCCTGAGCGAGCGGCGAACTTTACGAGCTGCTCTTCTGCTCCCTCTCACCGCGTGCGCTGCTGCTGCTGTCGTGTCCTGCTGCGGCAGACAGGCCAGCAGTGGCCACGCTGTACCGCCAAAGGACAAAATAAGAGTCGCGCTTCCAACCAGTGAGACGACGCGACAGCACGGAAGGGCTTAGCGAACGCAGTGTGCACGAGTGTAGGGCAAATGAGGCAACAAATGCTGGGCTAGGCGTTTCCCTCGCAGCTTCCACCGCGCTAGACTTTTGTGGCGCTTTTTTTAACGCCAAAAGTGAGGTGGACACTGAAAGTCCAGAATAAATGGGCCTGGTGATTTTTCAACGGCTTTCATTACGGGCGCTTATCTGATACCCCCTCTCTCTTTTTCGCACGCGCCCCCGCCCGCCCAGACGCACGTACTCACAGACAGACAAACGGACAGACGGACGGACGGACGGATAGACAGACAGACAGACGGGCGGAACCACAGGCGGACGGACGGACGGATAATCATAACTCCGAAGGTTTGTGAGGTTTTGCGATGTTCTTGCTGGGCTATAGCCTAGCAAGAACGTCGCAGTTCCAGTCTGTCCCAGGGTGTTTCAGAGTGTCCAAGGGGGAAACAAGCTAGGTCGACCCCCATTACCGCTGTGTCTCCAGCCTTGCACCACTAGTGCAAGCTGCGCCATTTTTTTTTGCGTTTCAGTATCCAAAAAAAGACTATTACCTTTAAAATGGTACAGCGTATGAGGTGCGCACACGCGCGCCCCTTGTGCTCACACTCGAACGGGCGCAGATAACTGGTCTAACCGAATTTTGAAAAAACCCCAAAATTTGGCTGTAAAGAACTCCCATGTGCACTCTAGACAAGCGGCATACAAATGCTACGCATTGGTGGACAATTCCCTGAATTTCCGAAGACTTTTTTTAAGGTTTTAAGCAACCTCACACCTTTTTTGCATCCTTACACCCATTTTTAGTCGAAACACCTTCTAAAGGTCTCTGCTTGTGTAGCTAGATAAGACATACGTGACCGCCACTTAGGCACGCAAGTGAGCAACGGCGGCCATTTTGGTGTCTGTCAGTGTTGCCAGACTGCCGCTGCAGCGGCCTCGCCGCTAACTTAGACGAGGTCATTTGTAAACAACACTGCCGAGGACGGAGCAAAGCGGCATCATGGGACACGCATTTGCAGCTGAAATACTGCGAAGCGTGGTATCTGATTCTCGTTCCGAACGACGCCCGTCGCGCGCAGCCACGGAGCAGGGAGGGCAAGCAAAGATTGCCACAGTTGATGGACTGAAACACATAAAAACAAAAAGTGGCGGCGACCATGAACCGTCGTAGTGCAAACAATTGCCACGGGATGCGATTTCACTAACAGCGGCGGCCCGGAACAATAGGAGAAAAGAGTGCCGATACTCTGTAACCTTCTCTAGTGACTCTATGGAGTGTGTGCCGTGGGACAAGATTTTGACATCATTTTCGGCCAAAAAGGGTGCAAACAAGTTTAGTGTGAATGATATTACGGCCGACAAAGGAAAAGATGCGTGAATTCAACCGGCGCCGCGCCTGCGCACACAAGTTCGTTCTGCGCTCTGGCGGTGGTAGAATGCTCACCAGACAGTCGCGAGCCGTGCCCGCAACAGTAATCACACCAAAGCGCCTTTCCCATCGTAACTAACGTCGGCACCAACTATCTAAAAAATGGGCAGAAAATTATCGCCATTGTCTCACAAAACCGAGTAATGTCTAGACTGCGAGCAGAAACGAATTAAAATGTCTCCTGGTGTAAGAAATATAACAGTATATAGCGCTAATCGCACTAATTTTTAATTTTTCTAATTTTCCGCGGCTCTGCAGCCGCCGCTGCAAGGCCTGTGTGGCAAACAAGTGATGCCGCCACGCGATCAAAAAAAAAAAAAGAAACCCCGAAAATATGTAATAATGTCATCGCAGAGAACACTCACGCAAGAATCCTCGACATGGCCCTTCCGAGACGAGGTAGGGCCGTTTTCATAATCGCCAAAACACAAAATATTTAACGAATTGGGCCGCATTGTAAAAACCAAGTCAACAGCAGGAATGAGAGAAGAAATGATAAAACGTACGCGGAGTTATGAGCAGAAAATTGTACAGCCTGTCCTACCACAAACTTGCCCACACCGAAAAAAACCAAATATGAACGCTGACAGCAGATAAGGACAGCATATAGGGACATGACCGTGTATAGGGGCAGCAGATAAGGGCAGGACAGCATATAAAAAAGCGCTCAATTTGCCAATTTTAACAGCCGCCGGAAAGGTTCTCAAACCGGATCTCTATAACACCCCTGAAGACACCAGGTAAGCCACTCTTCTAGCGCACAGGAAGAGGCTAAGAAAGAAAGAAAAAAAAAACGGAACGGGCTATCGTATGCGAGATTGGCTCCGCCCCGGAAAAGAAAATGGAAGATGTCACTGATCCAGTGACTCTGATACTGTGACTCTGATCCAGTGACTCCTGATAAAAAACTCTTCCCAACCGAAATCACTGGATCCAAACCTACATAAGGACCACCGAGAAGTCAGGAGTAAATTCGTTCGATTAAAGTACCAAAACTATGCTAACACAGTATATACCGACACCTGATTGTACAAAAGTACTGAGGCAACAATCGTCGCAATGAATATGTATACTCTGGCAATCTTTGTTACTGCATGATCCCCCCATCCGCCCCCCCTCACACACACACACACACACACGAACGGTGGAAGCGGAAATTGGAGCCATTTTCTTGGCAATCCAACTAGCGAAGGAGCACAAACATCCTTAGAGACTGCATAGACACCCGGACGCGAGGGTCTGGAAGGTATCGAGGTTGCTGTCCAGGAAGCACGCAAACTTAGATACCGTGCTCCTTGGGACCACGGCTGCCACACTGTCCTACCCAAAGAATATGGGAAACGTCTTCTGTTTCTATGCCTGGAAATACGATTCTTCGCGTGCAACAAGGGTCTCTCAAGGTTGAAGAACCACAAACTCCACGTAGGATATGAACGAATATATACATTCACAAAACTAGATGGGCAAAGATGCTTGCCGACGTTAACTGGAAACAGTGCTAAACCCGGAAAACATTCACCCTCTTCCACCCAACCTAGGGTATGCTCAGGAACGAACTCAAACATTACATATTCCACTTCTGTGTAGAACTTGGAGGCAGCTATGACCAGCTCGTCCCCTCAAGATCAGCGTGAGCTGATTGCGAGTGCAGGAAAGAATCTGCTGCATCCGGGCCTCCGGACTTTGGACCCCTCTGACCAAACTCCTAATATTTCTTACTGAACTTTCTTTTTCTATCTCTCTCTAAGTAAAAACCAAAACGTTCAGACCGGACAAGGCATAAGAAAGTAAGCACTTTGAATCAATTAAAGTGTCGCCTTATCGCTGAAACTGACCAACACCATTGCAAGCAGCCGCAACCTTTTACGCCCACATGTTCAGCCACAGAAGCGTAGATGGCGCCTGACTTTCCTGATCCCACAGCGAGCCTGGCTGAACTTCAGTGCTTGGAAAGCAGAAATAGTAAACGCAGCAACTTTGCTCCAAAATACTCACTCAGCATCAAAGTCATGCTATCGCGTCATACATCTTAAGACCTAAACTTGGATGTCACTGCAACTTCTTTGTATCATTTCGGGCCCAGCTCCCAACAGACGATGGAAAGACGATGGTCTTCCATACCAAGGTTTGTCGCGAACTCTCGTAAGTTGTCCCGCTTGCGCATGCGCGGCCCGTCGCCGGGATGCACGGCATGTACTGAAAGCCACGCGCTCCGTCGTTCGTATATCGATGTACCACGATTGTACGGTGCTGTCATTCGCTGAATTTGCTTTGTTGGTGGCATGCATTGGTTGCGCAAGTGCACTGTGGAAAAGCTGAACCACGGAACTGTAATAAACTGTGGGTGTTTTCGTCCCTAAGGCTTGCAGGGTAAAAAAAAAAAAAAAAGATGGGGGTGGGGGGCATATTAATCAAACGTCCAAACTGCGGCGTACTAGCAAAACGCCCGAGCTTCGGTGCCCCCAATTGCGGGTTCGCTTAGAACGCTGACTTAGCAAAACGTGGGATCCTGCTGAGCTGGCGTGTCAATGCAGTGAGAGCCAGGTTCCTGATGTTAAAATTACGCCACTTTTCCTCCTCGCAATGCCGGCGACCATGGTGGCTAAATAATAATTTCAAGGGCACGCAATCGGAGCACTTGTGCGGCGTCGTTTCGGAGACAAAGGCACGTTCGCAAGGCTAACCATAAAGCGTGCGGAAAGCCGACCGAAGCGGGGCTTAGAGGTTCCAAAAAGCGACGCGAGGAAAGTCCGGCGAGCACGTCCGCGGCAGCGAGGCGTAGCACGGATGACCGAAGGCGAAACAAAAAGCGGGCCCAGACGAGGCAGGAATGACGTTCCTCGGGGCCAGCAGCGGCGGCGGCAACCTCTTGTGGCTCCTAAGGAGGCGGCCATCGGTGGCGCGGAATCGGCTCGGCCCTAGCGGCGTCCCGATCCCCAAGGACCTCGCTAATGGCAGGGCGTAATTCGCGACGGCGCCTCAAAGGCTCCTCTCGACCCGGCGGCGAAGAAGAGCGCGAGAAGCAGCAGCTTCCCTTTGTGTGCTTCGGCCATCGACCAGCCGGCCTGGCAGCGAGCACAATGGCCACAGCATCGTAAACGTCAGCCGCAGCTTTGTTTACGAGCCGACGCCGGCTTTTCTCGCGTCGCGCGATTCTCCAGAGTCGGCCGAGGGTGCCCGCCTAACAGGCTGCCACCGACGCCGTGGGTGCCGCACGTCCTCCGAGAGGAATGCGGGGAACCCAATGAGGCCCGCCGCCGACGCTGATCCTCCAAAGTCGTCGCGCAACGTCTGTGAGCGATGCCTCCCCTTTGTAGGGCATCGGTTCCCATTTAATGCGCGCCCTTTGTTCTGCGCTGTGAGGCGGCGCTGCGGGGCCACTGGACCAGGCACGGACGACGCGCATCGCACCTGCGGCCTCCACCTATCCCACCGGCAATTTTCTTATGCGTGTCTGTGCGAATTACGATTCCGTGAAGCGCATGCTCTTCCACCGGGTAACTAAATATGGGAGTGCCCGACATAAAAATACGTCTCCACCGAGGGGAAGATGTTACTGCGGGAACATCACGCGCGTTTAGCTCTAGCGGAGGTTTTCCTTGCCTTTACCAACGTATATATTCGCTATATCGTAGTTTTACTGCACTGCGCATATACAGCTTCTCACGATCGCGACGATGTATGCAATTATTACTGCGAATTAATGTACCGCAGCGTGGATAATTTCATTTTTCCATTTTTTGAGGTAAGCTGCCGCCTCTTGGAGATAATCGTACGTCCGAGGTCAGCCGCCACGTCACTCTTTTTGCAGCGCCCGTGGCAATGGAGTAACGTTTTAACAGAGCAAATGGGACTAAACTTTCTCGCTGCAATGACCGCTGCTGGCGGCTATAACAAGAAGTTGCCGCGAAACTATGCTAAAAACTTATGCTTTGAACTCTAAATTGTAGGCATTTGTATATTTTACGCCTACAGCGCGCGGGCTCTCAAGTGGGTCCGAAAATTCGTAGAACGCCATTTCATGGAATACCACTACGTCGAATGCCGTCTTATCAAACGCCATTTCATCGATCGGCATCACATAGAATGCCTTAAGCGTTCTCACTGTTAGTCAAAATGTCCCATGTCACAAGTAGTAAACAAAATTTTAGGCGTTCCAACAGAATTCCCAACACAATTCTTTCCCACACATAAAGGCCACGTGATTTCCGCAACCTGTACAAAATCAGCGCGAGGAAAAAACTTTTCTAATCATGCCATTTTGTTGTACGGACTCTGAATACAACCTGCTACTCGGTAGACTATACCGGAGCACTGTACGAATATATATCTGCAACATAAACGTAAAGCCTTCCGCGAAAAAAGTAAAAGAAAAGAGTAGTAGGTCAAGCTCGCTGCGGCTGGACTCTGCCGCTCATTACGGGGTTTTTACTGATTCACTATAGAAAGAGTTATAGACTATGGCGCCGTTTTAGAAAGGTTCTTGTGTTACTTTTTGAACGGCGACGTTTTTATTTACCGCTGCTTCGATTATTGATGCTCCTCATTCTACACAGTTAATTACGGGATTTCAACACCTTTAAATGTATTCATTTTGGTATACCCCGGTCTCTACATAGCCCCCTTTACAAACAAAAAGAGACGGCACAATGACATGCACATGCGCAGACGATTCCCGCTGCGTCTTCCCCACAACACACTACCGGTCGCAGAATAAATGGTCCCGGAACTTTTTGCAGACGATTGTGTCGTTTACCGCCGTATACGTGGGAGCTCTGATCAACTTGCCCTCCAAAATGATTTAAACGTAATTGAAAATTGGTGTTCTTTATGGATGATGCAACTTAATATTTCTAAATGTAAATATATGCAAGTTTCCCGTAAGCGTTCCAACATAAATTATACTTACCCCTTCAGTCTAACCATCTCGCTCTAGCAGAATCGTACCGATACATGGGTGTACTCATCAACAGCAAACTAACATGGACTGACCATATCGCACAGCTTACGGCTGATGCATCCAAAACATTAGGTTTCATCAGAAGGTCCCTGCCCTGCTCACCGGCCTCAGTTCGTAAACTCGCCTACGAAACCTACGTCCGCAGTAAACTCGAATATGCTTCTCCAATTTGGAAGCCACACCAGTCTTATTTAGTAGACGCCCTTGAAGCCATTCAGAATCGTGCGGCTCGATTCATAACCTCCCAATACAATTTCCGCACAAGTGTTACTACTATAAAATGATCACTGTCTATCAACTCCCTGGATCTTAGACGAAAAATAGCACGCCTTTGTTTATTTCACAAACTGTATTTGAATTTTGCTTACTTACATGGCTCCCTGCTTCTTCCACCAATTTGAACTGCGCGCCGTCTCTTCAATTCTCTGAGTGTCCAAAATTTAAAAGGTTCAACTAACGCTTTCAACAAATCTTTTCTTCCGTTAACAATTGAGGATTGGAATCGGCTTCCAAATGCAATAGCCAATGAGCGTAATACTCTAAAGTTTAAAACCTGACTCGAAACTCATTTGACAACCGCACCGTCGTAATTTCTGTGTGTAACCAGTTGCTTTTTTCACATTTTTATGCTACTTTGAATCGTGCTATTAGTTGTATAACAAGTTCTGTTATTATTATTGTCCTGTAATTCCAATTCTTGAATTGTATCCTACTTTGTGTTCTTGGCCTGCAATTGCCTTTGTGTATGCTTGTTCGACCCCCCCCCCCCCCCCCCCCCCGCCTATGTAATACCCCGTCAGGGGCCCTTAAGGGTAAATAAATGGTGATGAGAACAAATGGTCCCAGAACAAATGGTCCCAACTCCAAACTAGGAAGAAATGGTCCCACTACTACTGCTCCTATACATGAGCGCTTGTATGACGGGAAGGAAGGGGGTCAACGTATTTATTTTTATATGTTTGTATTTGTGCACAATGTATTTTGCATCTGTTGATATATAATATATTTGCTAAGGCTGAATTTACTTGTGTGAAATGCCATATACAATTTTTTTGCCGCACGTGTACGTCCTCGCGTGCTTCTTTTGCCTCGCCCCCCCCCCCCCCTTTTTTTTTGTCAATCCGAATACCAGGCAAACCAGTGGCAGACATTTCCATCAAAATCAGCGTGAACTGGGCAGCCCTCGGCCGGTGTTTGAAGCGAATACAATAACGGGCTGCCATAATTTCTTATTTAGTGGCTCTAAGTGCACTCGCTTCGGTAACATATTTCTTCGCTTGAGATGTCCCTCATTGCCCTCTTGAGGAGAAATTGGCCATGGTGCTGAGTGTCGCGACAGCCTGGCTTGACCAGTGGCTCAGCTGATGCTCGCGATCCGACGCCCGCATGTCTCGAGACTGTGCCTGTCACCAACCTCGCTCACTAGCGGCGTCCCGCGGCAGATGCGGCTTCCTGCAACACGGCCGGACTCGCAAACTGTCTTCTGAAACCGGAAGGGAGCGTGGGGTTGGGCCGGGCGTGGAAATAGTTGCGGTGACTGAGAAAACTTCCGAGGCGGAGGGAGGGGGCAGAGAACTCACCACGCACGCACCCGTGAAGTGCTTGCTCACAAGAAACTAATGGCGCTTCTTTCTGAGACATGCCTCTACGTATTCTGTAAATCATGGATGGAGCCGCATGTTTCCCACGTGGATTCTTTTTTCCCCGTGTGTTTGCAAGTAGCACATTCACTGGTTATAGTGAGAAGGCAGATAATTGAAATAACGATATTTTGATAAACCAAAAAGTCGAAAGCAAAAAATGAAATCATTACAAATATCCGATAACGGAAGAGAGAGAGAGAGAGAGAAATAATAAATAAGAATATTCGTCTTCAACGTATAAAAAACGCGAAGACAAAATTTAAAAAGGCCAGAGAAAAAGGGCAGAAATAAGAATAAAAAATTCCCCAAACGGGCCAATCGTGTAATGCCCTGCACGAGCACAAAAATGCATGGTTTGCAGAAATACCGCAATTAATCGTTATAATAGCGTAAGTTGAGATAACCGATTTAACGGAATCTGACAAACAAAGAAAATAAAAATAAAAAAAACTAAAGAAATTATGAACTGCACTTCAGCAAGATACAACAAATTTGAACAGAGAACCCACGCGGAGTTTTATAGAACCATTTTGCCCGAAGAGGTGCCTGGGACCATTTGTTCTGAGACCATAAGTTCCGGGACTATTTGTTCCTACTTTAGAGTTGGGACCATAAGTTTCGGAGCCATTTGTTCCTACACCCCACACTACTGGTACCCACGCCGACCAGCGCCCCGGACTCCCATGCTCGCAACTTTTCTAATCGAACAGGCTGGAGGCCAAAGGCATGCATGGATAACTCACACCAGAGATGAGGCAGGCGAAGCGCTTGCGAACAACAACAGCTGGAGTGGCAATGCGGCCTCAACAAACGCATCGCCTTCCACATCGGCGAGTCGCCATTGTATAACCAGGGGAAGAAAAACACCGGACTGCGAACTATCGGAATGCTGTAGAAATATTTCGCTGGCACCTGTCCGTAACACCTTCGAGAGAATGCGCTTAAAGTGTATTGCTCTGGATGATATGCCCTGATGATATGCCCGCTGTTTTTCTAAAGAGGTCTGAGGCAATACTACCTAGATTCCTGGTAATCATATTTCATGTTTCGCTTAAAACTAGTTTAGTGCGCGACGATTGGCAGCTAACACGTGCGATTCGGGCATTCAAGAAAAGTAGCAGATTATTAGTTAGGCCGCTTTCTTGTATTTGTTGCAAATTACTTGAATATATTATAATTAAATATTTAAATAGTTCAATGTAATTCACAGCACGCAAGATGTCTTCCGACGGGGATTATCTACTATGCAATCATTAGTAACTTCTCCCAAGTTGTGGACAATGCTAAACAGGTTGATGCCATCTTTACGGACTTTTCTAAGGCCTTCGACAAGTTCTCTCCTATCAAACTAATCAACAAAATGAAAGATATTGGCATTCCGCTGGAAATATTTAACTGGGTCAAAGCATATTTAACGAACAGAAAACAGTACGTAGACATAAACGGTTTCAGCTCTGGTTATTTGGCGGTGTGTTCTGGAGTGCCCCAAGGGTCAGTTCTCGGGCCAGTATTTTTTAATATCTATATTAATGATCCAGTTCAAGCCATCCAGACTGACGTGACTATTCAGTTGTTTGCCGGCGACTGCATAATTTTTAATACCATAAATTTTATCTCTGGCCAGCTTGACTTGTGTGAGAACTTAAACTACATAAAAGAATGGTGTAAAGAGTGGGAAATGGTAATTAATTTCAAGAAAACTGCACATTTATGTCTTCGTAACAAAATCCGGAAATTCAAATTTACTTATGTAGGCAGATACACTATCAGGCAAGTAGAAGAATACAAGTATGGGCGTAACGATCACATTGAAGCTTATCTGGACAGCACATATTCACGGAATATGTTCTGCTGCCCGTAGGCAATTAGACTTTTTAAAACACAAATTGGGTCGTTCTTCTAGTTCACTAAAACTTGGATCCTATAAAGCCATAGTTCGCCCTTCTCTTGAAAATGCCAGCATTCTGTGGGACCCGCATACAGCTACTAATATACAAAAAATAGGAAAAGATACAACGATTAGCTGCTCGATTTAGAGGTCGCGAATCGCCGTCAGCCATGTTGCAAGATGCGAATCTCGAACTTCTGGCTGATCGAAGGCAAACTGCACGGCTTAAGTTTTTCCGCCTCTTATACTTTTCCAGATCAGGATTGCATGCACCAGATTACACAAAAAAGGGCTCCACAACCAGGGCTTCACGTCCTAATTACAGTCACTATATTTGCACGTACATTTACAAGTAATCGTTTTTCCCGAAAACAGTTTCTGATTGGACTGCTCTGCCCCATCATTCCCATATGCTTGTCATGCCGAGGTGAAACTGTGTCCACAACTTGTTCTTGTCGCTTAGTCTGCCTCTTTGTCTGTATTTTTGTCGCTTGTTTTTCCCGAGTGTCTTGTGAAATATGAATTTTGTAACGCAGTGCATGCAAATGGGGTTTTTGAACTGTACGCCCTCTCCTGCATTTCTGCATGAACCAATACTTTCTCTACAGTATGTGAATAAATAAATAAATAAATAAATAAATAAATAAATAAATAAATAAATAAATAAATAAATAAATAAATAAATAAATAAATAAATAAATAAATAAATAAATAAATAAATAAATAAATAAATAAATAAATGAATAAATAAATAAATAAATAACCAATAAACAAATAAATAAATAACCAATAAACAAATAAATAAATAAATAAACATTTCAAATTTCGCGCTACAGTGACGTGTTCACGTAGCGGGACATCGCTACTCCTGTGGCGATGTCACGCTGCAGGAGTGACATCGTATAGGCCAGCACTAAAAACAAAATTTTCAGTGATCTAACTGCAGGTTAGTATTCAAGTGATGCGATCTAACGGAACAAATACCCCTCTACAATCGTCCAGTCATGTGTCAGCCTGGAAGAACGCCAACATATATCTGATTCACAAGAACTGGGACATCATGGACCTTAAAGGGCTGGTGAAGAGCTTTTAAAAAAATTGGTTGGGGCATCACTTTATGCTTTTCTTGACGCTGAATTCGAAAAACATGTTTATTTTATGTGCAAATACCCCTAAACTATCTTTTTTCGTCAGAACAAACGACCCCTGCCCGGGGGCACGGCGAGAGCCCTGGCTGCCTTTCGCGATTGACTGGCGGCAGATGACGTCATATTCGGAAGTGCCGGCGCAGCGGTGACCGCTCGGCCTGAAGAGCTCGTTCTGTTCCCGTTCAGGTACGGGCCAGAAAGTCCTCTGGTGAATGGAAGAGCCACGCAATATTTCCTTAGAAAGAGCCACACAATCTTTCCTTAGAGCCTGAGGGAAGTATAAACGTGACAAGTTGGCTCGCGGCGAGCTTTAGAAAGGGGTTCTCCCCGAACGGCTCATGGCCGACTTCTCTTTCTCGGATGCAGGGAAGTTGTGTAGATATTGGTTCGCCGCTTTTACCACCAGCGCTAGTCACAACTCCTGGCACATTTTTTCGACACACCATCATCCCCTTCTTCGCATGTGCGACTTTGTCTTTACATTCGGACAGGCGGTAACAAGCTATGTGCAGCGGCCCGCATTGCGCGCAAGCAGCACCTAGCGAGCGGCCGGTCGCCACGTCGCGCGGAAATGCTGGTACCGGGTCGCTGCGCGGCCGGTCAGCGGAACGTGGCATTGCTGCACATACGCAGTTTTGGAATAGGGGAACCTAACGTTGGTGGCGGCCCCGGAGGAACACAAACGCAGCACGCTGGCCCGCGACGAGCTTCAGAAGAACGCCTACCCCAACAGCCGGATTGGGTTGCACGGATCGCCGCTGATGTTGGGAACTTTAGGCTTAGCTCCAAGAGAAATAGTTGGTCTCTGTTATCTCTACAATTGCGAATGACTATCCTTAACACAGTTTTTCACCACACTGTCACCCCCTTTCTCGCATGTGGAACCATATTTTCACGTTGATAGTCATTCTAGCGATCGGTGCTGTGTTCATTCTCGGGCGCAGGTAGCGCCATTCATCGGCCTCTCGCCACATCTCGTGCTCGGGCAGGTCTGCATTTGCTGCCGTCGACGAGTCTCCGCGGCCGGTCGGCGCTTCGCATCGCGATTAAAATTCGATCACCTCTTTCAAAATCACCTTGGATGACAATCCCTAGCACAGTTTTTCACCACACGATCATCCACTCGCTTGCACGTTTACTTTGCTTTTCGCGACTGCCTTGTTTCTGGGCAGCAGCGAAGAGCGGGTGCTGCAGCGGCATGCGCGGTTCGAAACGCATCGTGTGCCGTACGGGAATGCATGATCGGCGAGTGTGCGGAGCGCTCCCACACGCAGAAAACGCTTCATGCTTTCCAGCTTGCTTGGTCTTAAAATCTGCCTACTTAACTAAGCGGTCGCCGTAGTCAACAGTGTTGAACGGGAAAACGTACAAGTTCGGGAAACCCAGAGCGCTGCGGTCCCACAAATTTTCTAATCCCCCAATAACAATGAATCAGGAACTCGGGGCACCTCCGTATTTGTTCGAGCCAGTCGATTCGCGTATGAAGCACAGAGCACCCGACGACACGGCCGGCCCCGACTACTCGTGAAGGCAATGTAGTAGCCACAAGCGCTCGGGTAGGAAATCTCTGGTATCTAGGAGTCGCTTTAGGGAATCTCTAAAAACACAATGGCATAACGGTTAAAAATCAACGCCGAAGCAACTCTGGACAATAAAGATAAATAAAGGGCAGATTACACGCCCGCTTAATTCGGAACTTCGCCCACAAAACGAGGACACAGCGAAGCGGCGGCGCACGGCGCTGGCCATCTTCGGAATAAGACGCTACTTGCGGGCGCTGAGTCTCGGTTTCTCGCTCTTCCGGCGAGACGGGAGAGAGGAGTGGGCGGGGCGTAGGGTCAACTTTACCGACGAATAGCTCTGTCCCCAAGCTAAAAATGACGAAAAACACTTTACAGGCATAAACTGACCAATGTATTAATCGCAAAAAATGTCTTTTTACCCCATTCTAAACGCACTTCAGTAGCCCTTTAAGAACTATACACCCATCAGCTTACCATCGGTCGTATACAAGCTGATACAAAGTAATAGTTAACCGAATAAGTAACAGCCCGGCTCGGCGGCCGCCAATCGCACAAACACGATCCCGTGACGTCATAGAAAAGATGCCGGAAAGGGGCCAGGGAGTCGCCAACACGTTTTCTTCAGTACCTCCATCATTTGCTTGGAGTTTGCCACGAAACTGGTATCATTGTTATCGGGACTAAGCGGCATTTCTAATGGACCGAGCTTGTATTTTGTCTCCATGGTTAATTTAAAAATGATACACGTTTTGCCGTTACTGCTTTACTTTCGCTACACTACAGGGGCTCACCCGCGATCTGAAGAGGCATCAGAGTAATCCGCAGGTATCACGATTAAATTAGAAACAATCATGTAAAATAGCAATGTGGGCACCCGCGCAAGGCCTCCCGCTCGACTGAAAGAACAGAGAAGGGAAATTGCGCAGCTAAACCTCACACATCGCTAGCAGGGGCCATTTTCCCGGTGTCTCGGTCACCAGTTAACGTGGCAATGAATGTATACGACGAAACAGAGAGTAGAGGAACGGCCCGTATATAATGGAAGGTTGCAACAGATAATGTGTCCAGCAAGAGCTCGCTCGATAAGCAGTCAACCTGTCAGCACCAAACCGTCCGGCAGCGCAACAAAGCCTAGACCACACTCGATGCAGAATGGCTCTGGTCTGTGCTAGTTGGTACATCTTCGATGGGAATCAGCTTGAATAAAAGGAATCCAAAAGGAAGAGGGAGATACACAAAAGGAGGGAGGGAGGGCAGCAGTGTGTCGTGTATCTCCCTCTTCCTTTTGTGTTCCTTTTATTCAAGCTGATTCCCATCGAAGCACACTCGATGCATAGGCGCATGCTGGAGTCTATGCGTGCATGAAGGCTGCACAAGCGGAGCAAATCTGACCACCTGTGGCTAAGGCGTTGCGCTGCTGAGCACGAGGTCGCGAGTTCGATTCCCGGCCGCGGCGGCCGCTTTTCTGATGGAGGCGAAAAGCAACAACACCCGTGTGTACGAGATTTCGGCGCACGATAAAGATCCCCAGGTGGTCAAAATTAATCCGGATCCCTCCACTACGGCGCGCCTCATCGCCTGCGTTGCGTCGGTGCGTTAAACCCTAGAATCAATCAATCGAATCTGACCACCTGTACAGGTGGTGGGTGCCCAGTCCCGTTACGCACGGTGCACACTATGGGAGTCACCCAGTGAGCGCTTGAGGGTGTGCAGCGATTGCATTTGGGCGTTTCCGAACGCCGCTGCGCCAAGCTTTGCGCTGCGGGCACGTTCCATGCTTCTGAGCGCGAACGCACACAGGACACGGGCGCAGTGTGCGTGCCCATCTCTTAGTGTCAGCCGGTGTCATGAGTCAAGCCGCTGAGCGGAATTGAGCCGACGGCGGCACGACGAGCGCGGGGCGGCCCCGTCTGGGCCGACAGCCTGCAGCACCCGCAGAGCCATACGCGCCGCAACGCTCCTGTCATCTCTCGTGCGCGTCAACGAGGCGGGCCCGCGCGGGGGGCAGCCGTTGAACGGTCGCTTTGGCGCCCATGCAATCACTGTGCACGGCCAAGCCCCGCTTTGCATCGGGCCCCATATGGCTGCTACAGCGCCCTCTTTTCCCCGAAGTTGCCACAAGGGCGTGTGGCGCAACAATGGATCGCCCGAAGGACAGTGCGAGGACGCCTGCCGAAAGCGGCTGCAAAGTGCTCTTCAGGAAAGAACCGCTAGCGCTGAAAAATGTTTCCCAGAAGCGGAGACACACGAAATCCTTGAAGGCAAGCGTGTCGACGTCGAATATAGTAAGAAGCGTTCAAATCCGTTCAACCAGCAGCTCTTCTGTTTGCCGTAAATGCGTGTGCTGTTAAAGAGACGGCAAAACGGACGAGTCGAACTCGTACTTGCGGCTGCGTTGCACAGGTAAATTACGTACTGCATTATTTGACAATTCCTCAATTCGTCTGCAATGGGCTGTATGCAGGAGAAGGTAGAAAAACGAAAGCCGTGTTATTTCATTCAAGACAGAGTGTTGTTTCAGTGGACCGCAGCATCATAATGGATAACGCTATCACACAGGTCGTAGACACCGTAAAAACATTAGGCGTTATTTTCCACAAAAACTTGAGCTGGGACCATCACATAAACTTAGTCTTAAGTAGGTTAGGAAAATCTGTCGGAATACTCGCCAAAGTTCGCTCCTTCTTTCCATTATCTGTAAAACTCCTATTGTACAACGCGTTGTTTGTATCACATGTGAATTATTGCTTCCTTATCTGGGGCAATACAACAAACTCTAACATACAGAAAATGTACCTGCTCCAAAAGAAAGCGGTGCGTCACATAGCAAACGTTGACTACCTTGCCCACACCAAGGAGTTGTTCACGCGTTTTAAAATTGTACCTGTTCCTAACTTATATAAATTTTGCCTGGCGACGCGTTATAAAAAATCTGTTGCTAATTGTGAAGAAAGTTTCTTACAAATGCTATCCCTTAAACCAAACACCGTAACTTACACGTTTCGAAAGCAACAATTTTGGTACCTTCCATTTTGCCGTACTGAGCATGGACGGCAGATGATAAGGTATGCTTTACCGAGGCTACTAAATGATTTTATATCAGACGGTTTCTGCCTACAAGGATCTACTGCTCGCGCTACACGAGAGCACTTCCTGTAACATTTCTTTTACTGTTTTCAAACTGCCACTTGTTATGCCGATTTCGTTTTTCATAGATATTGCTGTTGTGCTTTGCTATATATTATGCTCTATTTCTTGTCGACTCAGATAATGTTTGAGTGTCTAAGTAGTGTCTAAGTAGTAGTGTAATATGGGTTATTTTATAAAGGCAGTGTTTTTATCCAATGTTTTACCAATGCAGTGCATGTACCGCTTGTCACATGAAGCGCCTGTATTGCTGAGGGTGGGAGATGTGCCCTTGATGTATGCCTTGTACCCAAGGGGCGCTCGGGTTTCCTCAAGTGAAACCTGTTCGCTTTTTGCCCGAGCCTGCCCGCATCACTGTGATGCAGATAAACTGATTTGATTTGAAAAAAAAAAAAAAAAGGCACCATGCGCCCGTTCGCCGCCGCCGCCGCCGCCGCCGCCGCCACCGCACTAGCTACCGTAGTGATGTCACACTGGTTTTGTATGGGTTTTCATGCTAGCTCAGCCAGCAGAATTTCCATTTTCACCCATTTGGTGCTTAATGTCGACTTCGTCTTCTCTCATGCGCCGGTTGTAGACGTTAGATATGCTAGCCGTGCGGTAAATTTATCCTCGCAACCGGGCCAGTATGTGGGTATGGCCGAAACGAGCAAATCGACGGGAGGATGGGGGCGAGGAACTTTCAAGCGCACTTTCCTTGCGCCCGGAAAAACTGAGACCATGTCCTACGCGTTCTACGCCGTAATCTGGTGAGGCATTTACACGACCCACTTCAGAGTCCAGCTCGAAGACGCTGTGAGCATGCACGCGTGGCCTACTTGTGACGCTTGCGTCGAAAAAATCGCGCACCCTTCCGTCAAACGATAAAGATGGTTGAACGCAAAGCTTCCTCGTGACGGATTCCACAAGTTTTTCAAACCGCTTCAATCATGTCGAAATGGAGCAATCGGATAGACGCCGGCTTCATAACGCGAGGGACCCTTGCAAGTTTGATTCCGGCCACGGTAAGCGTTTTTTAAAGCGAAGCTATAGTGTTCTGACTGACGGCGTCTGTAGCGTGAATATGCCCTTCAAGAAAGCCAACTTTCTCTGACGATGACAATGACTGTGGGTGAAGTGTAGCAAAATTAAGACGCTTCCCTGCGAAAGCTTTGCGACAGCTTTGCTACGCATATACAGGTTGATCCGCAGCAGAGGAAGGAGATGACGGAGGCGTGCGACAGCCCGACGTAAATAGGCCTAACATCGTTGTGAGGTGAACATCGACAGCCGTTACCCACAGACCAACGTAGGATGAAAATGGCGCAGAGCAAAGGCGTTACTCAGCGTGCCGTAAGGCTGTTAGCCACAAGACGTTAGGCCTAACTTCCCATTTTGAGGTTGAGGACGTTAGGACTAACGTCACATCTTGGTGTTTAGCACCATAAACCAGCACTCACTCAAAAAATTGCTCACTGAACGCCAAACAGCAGGTACCGATTCGCGCCGTAGACACCCCAAACCCAAACGTTAGGCGCACGCGGAGTGCACACCCGAAAGTTGCTCTGTGCGTATTCTAGAAAAGGGGCGCGTACCTCCCGAGTAGCGCGCACTCGCAGTGCGGGACTGGCCAACCGAAGAAAGCTTCGCGTTCAACCTTCGTCGTTCTTAGACGAAGGGGATCACTGTTTTTTTCTTCTTTCACTTCGGCCTGTTCGCGTTACAGATACGCCATTAGTGAGAGCACTAAAGCTTCGCTTTAAAATATCTCGTCAAAAGCGGGATCTCTGACGAGGAGTGGGATACGGCTCCTCGCACCACACCACCAACGGTTCTTCCCTATATTACGGTCGCAACCGCTAAGTTCAGCCTAATACGCCACAAGTTCAACGTGCCGCCATGTGCTTTTGGTTGCTCAAGGGCTTTCTGGCCTCATTAAGCTTTTTGCCAGAGAGGCCACAGCATTGTACCCAATGTTGAAATTAACTTTGATTTGATTTGAGCTGAAGTTAAAGGGGGAAAAAAAACTCACACTGATCTGCCACCAATACGGACAGTTTGACAGGGCCATTCTATTTTTTGTTTTAATTTACAGGCACATTTATTGCGGCACAGCACGTGGGCCAGCGCGTCCATCCACAAGAATAGCCGCTTGTAAATCACGATGCGCAAAAAATGTTCGCTATAGTTCAGGTCTCGAGGTTTTGAATGACACGCAGCGGTTAGTCGCGCATAACGGAGCTGTGCTGTAAAACGAGCGAGCGGGCGCATGTATACGAGTGCGGGGTTTAACGCGCCGACGCTACACAGGCGATGGGGCGCGCCAAGGGCTCCGGATTAATTTGGACCACCTGGGGATCTGGAACACACGGCCATTTTTGCCTCCATCAGAAAAGCGGCAGGATTCGAACCCACGCCCTTGGGCTCAGCAGCGTGCACCGCAGCGGGTCATGTACACCATTGCCCGCGACTCTCCCCGGTCGACCCTCCCCGCGATAATAATTAAAACTCGTGAATTGGAGAAATGCGAAGCGATGAAGGGAGGAGAGCGGTGAAAGTTGTCGGTTACTCTCGTGCCGTTTTAGCTGCGTGCAAAAGCGCTGACAACACGAAAAAAAAAAAAAAAAAAGGTCGTACCAGATACGACCACGCTGACCAGATCTCTCCGGTAACCGGGGCAAAAACTGCAGCCAATTGGGTGCCTGAAATGGGGCACCAATTCCACCGAGTGCAGGCCCAACCACACCGTTTGCTCCATTAAACGTCTATTTCCATTCTCTCTCTTTCATATCAAGCACGGGTGGATTGCTTTGGGACTATAGTGTCGACTAAAAGTTTTAATTCGATTAGTCGACAGGCATTCATCGATTAATTGGCCGGGTAATCGGTGGTCATGGTTTATAGAAATAATAAAAAAGAATAATACCACATTTTCAGCTCCAAGTCTCTTTTTTGTTGCTATCATGTTATCAACGTGGGTGAGTCGAAACCATATAAATTCTCACATTTTAAGGCGATGTCGAGCACGTGTGTGTGTGTTCCCAGTCCGTTCAGGTGGGCTAAAAAGACCCTCGCGGGGTACGGTGATGTGGCGAGAACGCGTTCTTAGCTGGCGCCTCTCTTCGTTGCCACTGCAGGCGGTTGCGGTTCTAACTGCGGTATTATTTGAACAGGTTATTGCTGTGTAAGGCGACGCCCTCAAGATTACGCAGAGTTTTGGGAGGCGGGATATCTGGCCTACCGATTAACCGGTTAACCTTTGAACCGATTCAGAAATGTAATTATGAATAATGCATTGATCGCTAGGTCAATCCATCAATCACGCACCATAGTCGAGACGCTCGAAATTCCAACTTCACCCGGCCATTATTACGGCCGCCCGCGAGGCGCGGAGGAGTGACGTCACCTGGCGACAGCACGGAGTGGGCGCACATGCACGTGTGGATACAGGGCATTTGTATTCCATTGCGCGTTCGTTTCTGCAGTCCTCGATCATTTCGTGACGGCATTCTTATCTTGAGCCCATTGTGGGCGCGGGAGGGATCTGACGCTGATAGTTTCACCTTGGTTCACGAAGCTCACGGGGCGTCGTGCATCCAATCAGCCGTCTCCAAACTACAGATAAAAAAAAAAAAAGGAGCAGGGGAACGCATACGGGACAGACGGCAAGAGATATTGCGACGCGTCAACACTTCCGGGATCACTTTTCAGGGGGAATAAGTTTTCTGGGGGTCCCGTTAACGTCCAGCGGCCAGCCTTTCCCGCGCGCCTTCTTTCATTCTCGCTTGTTTTGTTCGGATCGAGCCGACACCCAGAGCGGCATCCGAAACTCCCCCTCGCCGGAGAAAAACTTTTCCATCCCAAGAATGAGTCGCTGCTGGGAAAAGCGGCCGAAGAAGGAAACCAAAAGGCCGGTCGGCCCGAGGCAAACACAAAGTCGCAGGGCCCTATAGCTTCCGGCAAATCGATGATGTCTCGAACAATAAATTTGCCGCCCCGATCGCTCTTCGTGCTTTGCGTTCTTTAGTATCGCTTTTTTCGTGCCTGATTGTTTCAGGCCCGGTAGACTTCTCCTCCCGCGCTGTCGTCATCTGTGCGAGCCAACTGCGTACCAGTGTTCCCGCGAGCTGCCTCGTTGTTTTGCGCAATTTTTCATCCCCCTCAGCCGATGGCGGACGAACACCTCGGCCAGCCTTCGAGACAAACACGCGGCCATTAAAGACGGAGCCCGTCCGGGGAAAGACAAGAGCGGCAGAAAGCGCCGCTCGCGAAGAAAGGGCGCCACGAAATAAGCCGCGCCCATCGAGCGACCTTTTATACTTTCGGCAACCTTCTTCGGCCCGTCCGCAGGCAACAAACTCGGCCGACCATGGCTCGTTCATTTTTGTAATTAATGTCCCTCCCGCGCACGCTTTCTCTGTCGCTGCCTGCTAGACGGTGTATTTCTTTTCTTTCTTTCTTTTTTTCGCGCTTTGCCCCCCCCCCCCCCCCCCCCCCCCCCCTTTGCGACCAAGATGTGCACTTGCTTTCGCGCTTGCTTCGGCTGCCCACCGGCTATTGTTGCCGGCGCTTTTCTCCCTGTGTACGCAGGCAGGCAGGCCGCGCTTTCCCTTTTTTCCGCGCCCGTCCTCCCCAAAGTCCCCCTTCCGCTCCCCAGCAATCTGTATACCGGCCCAGTCATTTTGTCTTCCCTAATTTAGATCGTAAAGCGTGCGATGAGGATGAAAGAAGAAAACCGCCCCGTACGTGGCCCGGACAGAAACAGAACGTGTGCAGGGAACAAGACGAAGCACGAGCGAAGCCCTTTCGCGATTTAACCCCCCCCCCCTCCCCCAATCCCCTGCCGCGGCACGCAGAGAAAGCACAGAGAGAGGAAAAATTAATAAGAGGACTGCACAAGATGGCGCGGGCGAAGGGGGAAAGGGAGGAGGTAAGGGAGGAAAAAATCGTCCGGAGTAAAATCAGCCCCGGGCGATTATGATATATAATCTGCTGCGGGTTGTCCTTATTATTGTTATTTCTCCCCCCACCCCCGTTTTCACTCTAACCCGAATAACGCCCGCTTTCATGCGCTTTCCCTCCAATACTTTCTGTGCAGTTGGTGCTGGCCAGCGAGCAACGACGCTTCTTTCTTGTTTGGCGTCTCTGTAAAAGAGGGATCACCGTGTATCGCGTCGAGTGTAGTTCTCGCTACGCACATGCCTCGCCCGTTGCTCGCCGGAAAAAAACGAAGCCGCTTTTTGGGCCAGCGTTTTTTGCTGCTTCCTAGTCGCGATGCGTCAGTTTTCTTCGGCTCGTCGGCCAATCGTTGCGACCGGACGGCTGCACAGCCACCGCACGGCGGTTTCTTGAATGATGGCGACACGAGGAGAGAAGTAAGAGGCAGCCAGTGCCTAGGAAAGGGCTAACGCTGTTGCTGCACTTACCCGCGGCATTCCCCCCGCCTGTCTCGCCCCCTTCCTTTGCCTCGTCCCCTACCCCCTATCGTCCGCCTCTACCACACCCGTGCCAACTCACGACTTCTGACCAGCACCGAAATTTGATGGAATGTCGGCAATTTCGGGCCCCGTTGGCCATCAAGCGAGGGGAGGAGGAGGGGGTAGAAAATGATATTAGAGACGCCAGCCTACTTTGCTCACAGCATGATGCTTTTTAGTTTGTCATTGTTTCCCATTTTCTCTCCTCACTGTGTAAAGAGACTTCGCTCGCTTTTTGTCGCGGTATTGTCTTTCCTCTCCTCCTCCTCCTCCTCCTACGCGGAAGGATGGCGAACGAGCCTCGGAGGAGAAACGAGCCGTCCCTTTGATGATTATGAGTACACGGGGTGGAAATCCTTTTTGGGCGATTTTTTTTTATTATCAGCATTATTCGTTCTTCGGCCTTCGACCGCCATAATATCCGATGCCGGGTACGCTCTGTTTGGCGGCGATTCTGGTGCCTGGAACACGGCGGTGTCATGTTCTCGAGCCGTGTCGGCGCTGTTTCGAGAGTAGGGAGGGTTGTCACCGGATCAGCCGCATGAGTGTCTTTGGTCAGACACCGCCATTTGAAGGCGACAGCCCTCCGGTGATGAAATAAAGGTACGAACAAGGACTAGTATAAGCGTGCTGCAGAAACGCACAAAAGCGGAAGGCGCTCGGCGCTGAAACACGACCTCGCGACCGGATATAGTATATATACTGCGTCAGACAGGCTCTGTAGAAAGTCAAGGTTGGGAGACTGAGTCGAGGACATTTAACCGATCTGAAAACTGTGGATGGCGGCTCAAACGGCGCGCTTAATGAGCACCAAGTTTCGTGTTCCATTCCCGGAAGTCACGGCGGCGTTTCATGGAGACGGAGAAAAAGATGGTGATCCCGGAAATAAGTTTTGCTCCCTTAAGAATCAACGGAACCTGAAATAAAATAACAACACTAGCACATGCATTTTGCACTAGTCATAGCGTTGAACACTGTAAAGAATATGCCATAAAATAAGGCGGCGTTAAAATAGCAAACTCTTGTTTTACTTACTTCGCCACAGCGAAGAGGAAAGGCAGAAAACTTTTTTTAAAACTGCGAGTTTCATTGCGCGTTTCCCAGAAAATATTGCGCGACACGAGATGGGTACGAAGTCGGGCACATGTGAGAATGGAGCAGCACGCACTACAGAAAGTCGCCGTTACGATAAAACTGATCCCAAGGTCCCTTTCCTTTCAAGAAAGCTCTCTCCGTGTCGCCCACAGCGCGCGGAAAGAAAAGTGTCCGTAAGGAAGGTTCCCCATCACAGCTCGCCCATACAAAACACTTACAAGCTTGCAAAAGATTGGGCCTGATATCGGGAAGGGGTCGCGGGAGGCAGGGACGAGGAATAGTCCGACCACTCTCGAGTATCATGGTTCGTTAGCATGGGTTGAAATGTTTAATTTCTTCTGCATTTGCCTCCACAAAAAGCAGGGAACCGATTTCCGGCACACACAAAACCATTTTGAAGGCCCCCTCGATGTGAACCGTAAACGCGAGAAGGGGACACTGCTTCCACCGAATTCCGAGCCTCGGTTCACGTCTCTGGTTACCGGAGACAGCAAGGCGGCGCGATATGACGTGACGCGGGCACATGCAGAGCCTTCGGCAACGCCTGTGTAACCATCGCCAATTTCCACTCGCTGATCAGCCAGCGACCGACAATCGCCCTCAACTCGTGCGCGAGCCCCTGTGGCGTGAAACGGCAAAGAAACCGCTTTCGCCCATTTACAATTCCTGGCCAGCCGCATTGGTCATGCGCGTGTCACGGCGTGGGTCGCAGCTCTGGTGTATAATATGAAAGTTTCTCTACACAATGAGAAAGGGAAAAAAAATTGCAGAAACTCGCACGTGGGAACCGTTGAATAAATGCTTAAACACCGAGCCCCTCTAATGTTGGCTTCACCACTGCACATACGTACATTGCTGGGAAGACAACTTATCGGGCGCCACACAAGCAGTCTGATGCCAAAGTAGGAAGGCCCCAGGGTGTTTTATTAAACGACTCCATAAAGCCCCGTGCATCAATCTCTACGAAGCGCTATATACAGGGTGTGCCAGCTATCACGCACCAAGATTTAAGAAAAAAGAGCAACGCGTTACTCGAAGAAAACCTTGTGCATACTGTTTTCAGTACAGTGCAGAGGCGGCCAGTAATTTTTCGGTAATAAGCTTTAGTTAATTAATTTTCATTATTTATCTAACTCGAGAAGTAGTATTCTAATCAGTAAAGTGTCGATGAGGCACTTGTAGGTACCCAGGAGCAGCATCAAATTACGGTATTTTCAGCGATGAATTGCGTACTCATTTATTCTGACCGATAAAGAAACCCAGCGAAATATGAAAAAAAAAAAAAAAATCGCCATCCCGCCCTGCGACAGTGCGTGGCCAGCGACGCTGTTGTAACCACTACAAATGCTGATGAAATGTTTTTCGTCGCCTCGGAGGGCTTGGCGCTTGCCCTCGGCTTCTCATGCAGCAATTCCTGGGCACTGCCCAGCCTGACGCATGCGCTGCCGTCTTGGGCAAGAACTGCTCCATTCAGTGACACTAGTCCTGCCCAGCATTCGAAAGCAATCTGCAAGCACAATCTTCACCGGGAACAACCCTTTGCAAGAAACTGCAGCCCTCGACCTTGTCTTGGAAGCAGAAACAGTAATAAAGCAGATTACACGTGCAGAAAGGCAGGCCGGTACCTCACCCTGCCCCATTCGCCCAGCGATCATCTTTTCTGCTTGTTCCTCAGTTTCGTTTCTTTCAGATCTGCTTTTTTTCGAAGGTGCACTTGTACTGAGTGCAGAACTCGCTACATTACTTCTACTGCTACTCGATCCGGAGGGGAGTACTGCTGGGGACGAATATAAGAGCGTCTACCCTAAAAAGTCCCATCTCATGCTCCGCGCGTCAAATTTCCCTTTCATTTTGTAACAGCATAATATGTTATAAGATTACGCAATGTACCACACGGAACGATGGTCGGGGGTCAGGCGGTACGATGACATACTGATTGTAATGCACACATCCGGTATAGCTATCGCAATAGAAATTGCAGTGGTCAGAGCAATAAAGCAGCAACTGAGCGTTAACTAAAGCTTACTTAACAAAAGTGTGGATAACACATGCGATAAGGTAACAGCTAACAAATTATTCAGTGTGACCAAATAATCTAATTCATTGGTAGTATTTATGTGCCTGTTGTAGGATTTTTCTGTTTTGTTACAAATATAAAAAATGTGCGCCATGGTATTAAGCGCTGGTATTTGAACACGCCAGTACGCAGGCCTCAATTTGAGGCTTCAAGGTTAGCGTGGTGGGCGATTCCAGAGCGACGATTGCGATTTCAACAAAAAAGAAAAGGGCAGAAAATATATCCCTCCGTCATATCTCTTGGCGGTGGCTTTATGAATAGTCGCTAGGACAACAGGAAGTCTGGGCGAGAAAGTAGGTGGTAAATCGTCGCCACTTTATCTGTTTTCATATCTCGTAATTGTTTAAAGTTTGCTTTGCAATTGCGCTACTGCCCTTGGGGAACAGCAGCATTTTGAATTTTTGTTTGCATTTTGATTTGATTGTCATTTTAAACTACGAAATGTTTTTTTTTTCTAATTTCAGCGATAGTTTAGGCTCCCGAACTGGTTCGCGAACCGGTTCGGTACGTGATTTTGTGGAACCGGAACTGAACCGGAACGAAATGATTTGGCTTGGCAGTCAAGAAAACCTCGGAAAGCAAAGGGGAGGATGTGGTAGGTCATTGAAACAGATAAGGAATTTGGAAAGAAAGAAAGAAAGTGGGGAAAGAATACCCGCCGGGTGGGATATATATATATATATATATATATATATATATATATACACAAAGTAGAAGTATGCTCTTCGGAGACTTTATTTCAACGTTTCGACCCGAGACAGGTCTTCCTCAGGAAGACCTGTCTCAGGTCGAAACGTTGGAAATAAAGTCTCCGAAGAGCGTACCTCTACTTTGTGCGTATTCCTGCAGCAACTAAGGACTCCACTTCACGACTATATATATATATATATATATATATATATATATATATATATATATATATATATATATATATATATATATATATATATATATATATATATATATATATATATATATATTCTGGAGGTCGTGGGTTCGGATCCCACCCGGCGGGCATTTTTTCACCACTTTCTTTTCGACTCAAAAAATTCTTCATCTCTTTCTATGACCCACCACAACCTCCCCTTTGCTTTCCGAGGTTTTTTTGACTGCCAACCCTTATTTTCTGTCTTATTTCACGGAGCCCCTCATTTCCCATTTTCTGATTCGCTATATATATATATATATATATATATATATATATATATATATATATATATATATATATATAGTAAGGAAATGAGGGGCTCGTTGAGGAAATACAGAAAGATAGGTCGGCAGTCTACAACGCCAAAGGAGGCATAGGGGTGTGGTTAGGCTCTTTTTTTTTTACTACGGGTAATGAAGTTAACATTATTTTAAATATACGGAAGAAAGAAAGAAAGAAAAAACACGTGCCCAGAGTGGGGACCGAACCCACGCCTTTCGAAAGGCGTGGGTTCGGATCCCACCCGGCGGGCATTTTTTCATCAATTTCTTTCTGACTAAAAAAATTCTTCATCTCTTTCTATGACCCACCATAACCTCCCCTTTGCTTTCTGAGGTTTTGTTGATTGCCAACCCTTATTTTCTGTCTTATTTTCACCGAGCCCCTCATTTCCCATTTTCTGATTCGCTATATATATATATATATATATATATATATATATATATATATATATATATATATATATATATATATCGTATTTTTGTCTGTGAGCGACCTGTGCACTGAATCCATCGAAGTTGTGGCTGTGAGACTCCAGCTGGGCACCCGGAAAGTAAGCATCGCCTCTGTGTACGTGTCCCCACGATCACACGTGAATTTGAGGTATTTCTTGGAAAAGTTGTGTGCCCGTTGCCCAGCTCCCCGGATCATCTCTGGGGACTTTAATGCGCACCATCCGCGGTGGGGTGACAAGAAAATAGATATTCCTGGGAAGCACATCGTTGAAGCTGTCGACCGACTGGAGTTGTGCATTGCAAACGATGGGTCACTCACCTTCTTCCGGCCTCCCTCTTCTACCAGCGCTATAGATTTATCACTAGTGATATACATATCACCTGGAACACTGCTCCAGACCGAATGGGCAGCGATCATTTCCCCATTTTTATTGGGGCGGCTAGGTTTCAACCAAACGAGCGCAGGGTCGGCAAAGTCATCAACTGGGACTGCTATAGAGACAAAGTGAGCACTTCGGGCGGCGATATCTTCCAGTCCATGCTCGCAGGAAAGGCAGCAGCAACTACTACGCTCAAGCTACCGCCGGCCCACTTCCCAGCACCAGACCTCAAGCTCAGGAACTTGTGTGCCGCACGGCGGAGGGCTGAACGTCAGCTAACACGACACAAAAATGACGCTTCTCTTAAGACATGTTTCAACAGGTTAAACTCGGCCATTAGGCGGTACATAAAGAAGTTATGGAGATCGCAAAGGGGTGCATTTTGCGAATCTCTAAGCGTCTTCACCCCGGCAACACGCATTTGGAGCGTTGTCAATGGGCTTTCCGGAAACCAGCGGTCGCACAAGCCGTTCATCGCTCTCGCCCTACGGAATAACACGACCCTTGAAGTCTTGGCTGAGGATTTTGCGGACAGCTTTTCTGGGGATTCAAAGAGCCCGGCCTGCCCATTACCTTTTCATTTCATTTCATTTATGTACTCTCAAGGCACTGGGCATTACAGAGAGGTGTGGGACAACAAAATCAAACATAAAGTAAAACAAAACAGCAGGATTAGAACAAATTACAATTCACTCTCAGAAATGATTGATTTGAACGCATTGGCGTCTGTGATTGAAACGATCGATACGGGAAGGTGGTTCCAGTCAGTACATGTTTTAGGGATGAAAGAGTTGAAGTGCTGGTTCGTATGGCAGAAGGGAACGCCAACCTTGTATATGTAGGCTGGTATGTAGGACCTTCTCTGCGTTCGTCTGTCATGGATGTTCCCTTCACCTTCAGGGAGCTACTGACCGCCATGCAGAGTTTGCGCCGACGATGCGCAGCGGGTCCTGATAGGATAAGCAATCAAATGATTGTCAAGTTGCCTTTAGAGCGCAAAAAAGACTTGCTGCTGCACTTTAACGAGGTATGGGATACAGGAAATATTCCCGCTTTGTGGAAGCTTGCATGGGTAGCACCGCTTCTAAAGCCCAGCAAAGACCAAGCAGACATCGCCTCTTATCGGCCCGTTTCACTCACGTCGTGTGTCGCTAAACTTATGGAAAATCTGGTGAATTCTAGGCTGATGTGGTGGCTTGAAAGTAAGAGAATGCTTCCGGCATGCATGACTGGCTTCAGGCAACGATTATGCGCACAAGACAGCGTCCTCGATCTTGTTAGTCATGTGGAACACCAGCAATCCTATAGGCTGTCAACACTGGCGCTATTTTTGACGTGTCCAAAGCCTACGACAATGCCGTACAAAGCGGCATCATCACAAAGCTGTCACAAATGGGCGTGACAGGAAATCTCCGCTTCGTGCACGCTTTCATCACAGGTCGCTCTATGCAGGTGCGATTAGGGGACGTTTTAAGTAACACTAGAAGTGTATCGCGAGGTGTGCCACAGGGAAGTGTTCTGTCTCCTACACTTTTCAATGTGGCTATGGCGGGCCTCCCTCGAGCCGTAAAAAAGGACTGCAAGTCAGTGCACTTATCAATATATGCCGACGACATATGCATCTGGATCTCAGGTTATCAACACAAGCGGTTGGCTATGATTGCTCAAGGAGTGATTTGCACGCTACAAGCATATCTCTCGTCGGTGGGACTAACAGCCTCCGCGGAAAAGTCTTGCTTTATTTGTTTCCCAGAAAGATACGGAAAGCGACGCGCCTGAAGTTAACTTTAGGTGGCTTGCCAATCCGGCAAGCTACTCGTGTGAGGTTCCTCGGCGTCACCATCGACTATAAATTATTCTGGAGGCAGGCCGTGGATTCTCTTGTCATGTCCATGGTTCCCCTCTTAAATGTGCTTCGACGAATTGCTGGATCTAACTGGGGGAGTCACCCATCTTCTATGCTTATAGTTCATCTCACAACCTACATGCAGCACTGTGGAGGCTACATTGTTGTCCCCCTCAGGCCGCCTAACTCACCGCGAAGGAAGCTACAAAAGGCGCCGGGGCCGTGCGGTGCCACTTGCCGAGAGGGGAGAAGGGAGTGTCCTTTCAGGACCCCCTTCACAGCGGATTAGGCGCCCTCAGTGGGCGCACTATTGATAACAATGTAGCCTCCACAGTGCTGCATGTAGCTTATGAGATGAACTATAGGCTCCACTCGGCGCTCATCTTGAATTAGCTACCTGTTTTATCTCCCTCGGAGTCCCAGTATGCTCGTCTGGAAGCGCTGCACCGACAGGGCGTTAAGATATCCCTAGGAGTTCCCCAGGCGGCGGCAAACAAAAAAGTCCTGGAGGAGTCCCATTTTTTACCTCTTCGCTTGAATACCTCAGCGGTTGCTCTTGCAGCTTGTCCGGCTGGGAGAGTCCGCAGCCGGAAAGGCCTTGCTCAGGCGTCTCCGCCTAAGGGTAGAATCTCGCATACACGCGGCGCTCAACACTCTCAGCATTCTCTACCCGCAACGACGGAAGAACCAACATCGCTTGGAGCCACCGTGGTCTTTCGAGAGTTTGGAGTGTCAGCTCACCATCCCGGGAATCCGCTCGAAAAGATATACACCAGTGGCGGAAGCAAGAATTTTGGCACTTGAGCACTTGGACCGGTCGTACAGAGATTGTGTTCATGTGTTCACGGACGGATATCTGTCGACAGAGAAGGAGATACCAGCGCGGCGGCCTTTGTGATTCCCGGCATGAACGTTTCCTGGGCGGCTCGCATTGACCAGTTGACGTCATCAACAACGGCCAACGCCGCCTGTATAAACAATGCCTAACGCGTGAGCGAAAAATGGCCAAACAGCCACTCTCCTGTTGCTCTCTCCTACCCTTCCCCGCTCCGTAGCCTTCCAGCGTGCTTTCGTGTCCGCCAGCCAGCGCCGCTTCTCGGAAACTATGCAAAATAGTGGAAAGTTTGTTTAGCGTTCCCGAGGCGGAGCTCCTACGCCTTCTTGTTTTTCACCATGCCTGTCTGTCTTGGTCTGTCACTGATAAAACTTCCTTTGTCACGAAGCAAAATCCCTTGCGCTGCCGCAGGCTGATGCCGGCTTTGCGCGCTTATCTACTCGGATCACAGGCCCTGAAATTTTCTGAGTGGGGCATCCCACCTCTATCCCCTCCGCATTTAGGTATTGTTTTGACCCCGCTGTTCGCACTCCGCATCGGTACGCACTTCTAAAATTGAGGACGTACTGTAGAAGCGCTAGGACAGCGTGGCGGGATCCCAGCTGCTTATCCTTTTCTTTCCTATAATTTTCTGAAGTTTACAAGCACGTGATATTATGGGAAAGTAATCGTAGAAGTGAGCGCCTGAACAAAAAAACGTGCACGCAATTTTTTCTTATCTAAATACTCCAGAAAGAAAAATATCAGTAAAATAATGGCTGCCCCATCCGAAAATATCCTTTTTCTGTTAGCTATATGTCTACCCGACAATCAGTATGTTCTTACACTATTTCAGTCCGCCTCCGTCTTTATCTTTGGAAAAATGCAGCAAGTATGAAGCGAGCGACACGTTGAACGAGACCCCCAGTGCGCCACAGAACTAGCGCCCCGTCGTGGCTAAGATGTAAGCGAAACGGCCCTTGAAGCCCAACAGGCAAACTGACAGACACACGTCGTAGAAGTGGGTGCAGCGTTCGCGACTCGCGAGCAGTGACGTAAGGCGAGATGCCCGCCGGCACGCGCCACACAGCGGATCAGTGCCTGAACTAAGCGTCCCTACCCTTCCCATTGAAAAGCGCGCGACGCGTCAGGCAATGTTAATACAGGCGGCGTTGCAACGGCAGAGTGCATAGCGATCGAGGCGGCCTTGAAAAAGATCAAATCGCTTCGTGTGCAGCATGCGGTAATTCTAACGGATTCCAAGTCGACCCTACAGCTCTTGCAGCTTGGATTTCCCGCAGATAAAACTTGCCAACGCTCCCTGCGTCTTCTTCAGCAGATAAAGGAAAGCGGATTTAGCGTTCGCTTCCAGTGGGTCCCTTCCCACGTAGGAGTGCTTGGAAACGAGGCTGCGGACCAGTTGGCTCGTGAAGCGACATCGTGCACTCGTCTTCTGAAGGTGGCCCCAGATGAACGGCGCATTTTAAAAACAATCATACACGATCATTTCCGCTCTCTTTGGCGACCACAACATCGACCTTGTGTTACCAAAGGAATGAAGAGGACAGAGGCAACCTTACTGTTCCGCATCCGGACCAACTCAGCGCGGACACCGGCATGGCTTCATAAGCTGAACATTCTCTCTTCACCCCTGTGCGGAACACGTGTGGTGCTACAGGCGACATCGGTCATTTTATTATGGACTGCCGAGAGCATGCGGATGAGCGGTTAGCTTTGTTTAAAGAACTGCGAAGGATAGCCACTCCGCATGCCTCTTTGAACGATTTAATTTTCCCGGAAGGCCATTGGATCACGACGAGGGACATCTTTCGTTTGATCCTGCAATTTTTAAAGGTCACAAGCCTCAGCGAATCATGGTGAATTCCCGCGCATATCGGTAAAAAGGTGCTGATCGGGTGAGCAATTGCCGGCATACCACGCAAGGCTAGGTCCACCCGTCCATAAACATCCCCACCACCACCAGAGAGAGAGAGAGAGAGAGAGAGAGAGAGAGAGAGAGAGAGAGAGAGAGAGAGAGAGAGAGAGAGAGAGAGAGAGAGAGAGAGAGAGAGAGAGAGACACTTTAAAGTTTCACTATTGTACACAAACGCTTTGCCGGGAATACATTTCTTCAGGGGCAATATAAGTAGTCGTAACTGTGAAGTCCCTAGGCCTTATATTAAATACCTCCATGAAACCCCACGTACCCCTACTACGCGCAATGGTGGGAAGACGTTTTTAGGGGCAATATAACAAGGCTGATATCGAGGTATGATTGTCCAAGAACCCTTCATTTAAAAACTTCTTTATAAGACCCCATGCATCCATATATAGAACGCTATACACAGAACCCTTTAAGGTAGGCCTCACTGCTAGCACTAACACACTGCTGGGAAGAATTATTTCCAAGGCCAATATCAGCGGTCTTGTATGAACACATGAAGGTCATGAAAGCCGTAGAAGCTGTTATCACTAGCCTTTTCGTGTGCGGCGAAAGTGTGACACATTAAGCATTACAGACGGACAGCAGGATGTCCTCATTGGGTCCACACTTAAGCATTAAATTCAAAAAGGGAACAGGGGGGTCAGCGGTGCTGCCCGCAGCCCTTAGCTCGGATGAGCGTTCTGCCCTCGAACCCGTACGAAGCCGGGTGTTCGATTACCGACACCAATTATGCTTGGAGGCGAACAGCAACAATGGCTACGTGTGTATATGTTTGCGCCTCTACAGTTGCGGTAAGCAACAGTTGAAGAACCACTGGATACCCAAGTTAATGTTGAGCTCTATCCTACATCATCCTAAATCATCCTACAAATTTTAGTAATAAAATGCTCACGCGTCGAGGTTAACGTGAACGACACGAAAAGAAAATAAAATAAAAGAGTACGTCATAAACCAACGATTTCTGCATGGCCCGATTTCTGTGTGACCCGTGAATTTTCGCCAGCACGTTTTTAAACTGCATTTTTACACGTGTTTCATAATACGCTTTAAGTTAGTCCGCACGAAATTTAGAGGAGGGCTGGCAACGCCCCGCTGACTACACGCAACCGGCCAATACCCGATCGATGACAGAGGAGGCGCGAAGGTGTCATCCGGACCGTCAGGTCCTCATTCATAGCACTGCACTTCTTTTCTGCCCGACTATGCGTTGACTACACCACGGTATAAATACCTGTGAAAAGTGTATTTCGCCGCGTAATACGATTTATAATCCCGGAAAAGCAATCATTTAGAACAGATTACAGAATAACCGCACGTGAAGCCCAGAAGACTACCGTGCGTCCGAACACGGCTCCAAAACGCAAGGGGGAAGTGACCGGTCGGCGATCTGCCACGAAGTCGGGGCATTCTGACGCTACTGAACGACTTTGGCGGGCGAATCGGATCTTCAATAGGCATCCCAGACCGGCGGCAGAAGTGGTGTGTCAGAACGACCCCATCAGCCCTGACCGTCGATAAGTCCTGAAAACAAAGCGGACCTCCAAGTGGCAGGCAATTGCAGAGTTTGAACGGGTCCACGTCTCGTGGTCCGCGCCATTACCACGACACTTGCCTTGAAAGGCAAATGATGTTATGGTGAAGTTAGCAAAATCAGCTAGGGAAAGCGTTGGCTATTATATGATAATGTATTCGACAGCACGCCACAATTTACTACAAAATGTGGGATTAGGCTGAGGCTGCAAAGTAACGCCAACGTTCAATAATCGCATAAGTTCGTGCGTTCGTCTGTGATGTTCTTGCTTCCATTACACCCCATAAGCCTTATTTTTTGCGGCAGTCGTATACCATTTCCACCGATTCGGAGCGCTGTAAGAGCGGCCGCGAGTAGCCAACCGTCAAACGTCTGCTTGGGCGGCACGAAGTTCGTGATAGCGGAGCACAGCGTCATGTGGTCATCACTACCACGGCCGCTGGATGAAAGGCGCACTGTGTCACTACAATGCAAAGATAGGGATGCCCCGTTTGCCGAGTCAACGCCGCCTGTATAAACAGTGCCTAACGCGTGAGCGAAAAATGGCCAAACAGCCACTCTCCTGTTGCTCTCTCCTACCCTTCCCCGCTCCGTAGCCTTCCAGCGTGCTTTCGTGTCCGCCAGCCAGCGCCGCTTCTCGGAAACTATGCAAAATAGTAGAAAGTTTGTTTAGCCTTCCCGAGGCGGCGCTCCTACGCCTTCTTGTTTTTCACCATGCCTGTCTGTCTTGGTCTGTCACTGATAAAACTTCCTTTGTCACGAAGCAAAATCCCTTGCGCTGCAGCAGGCTGATGCCGGCTTTGCGCGCTTATCTACTCGGATCACAGGCCCTGAAATTTTCTGAGTGGGGCATCCCACCTCTATCCCCTCCGCATTTAGGTATTGTTTTGACCCCGCTGTTCGCACTCCGCATCGGTACGCACTTCTAAAATTGAGGACTGTACTGTATAAGCGCCCGGACAGCGTGGCGGGATCCCAGCTGCTTATCCTTTTGTTTCCTATAATTTTCTGAAGTTTACAAGCACGTGATATTATTGGAAAGTAATCGTAGAAGTGAGCTCCTGAACAAAAAACGCGCACGCTTGTTTTTCTTCTCTAAATACTCCAGAAAAAAAATATCAGTAAAATAATGGCTGCCCCAGCAGAAAATATCGTTTTTCTGTTAGCTATATGTCTACCCGACAATCAGTATGTTCTTACACTATTTCAGTTCGCCTCCGTCTTTATCTTTCGAAAAATGCAGCAAGTATGAAGCGAGCGACACCTTGAACGAGATCCCCGGTGCGCCACAGAACTAGCGCCCCGTCGCGGCTAAGATGTAAGCGAAACGGCCCTTGAAGCCCAACAGGCAAGCTGACAGACACACGCCGTAGAAGTGGGTGCAGCGTTCGCGACTCGCGAGCAGTGACGTAAGGCGAGATGTCCGCCGGAACGCGCCACATAGTGGATCAGTGCCTGAATTAAGCGACCCTACCCTTCCCATTGAAAAGCGCGCGACGCGTCAGGCAATGTTAATACAGGCGGCGTTGGCCGAGTGAAGCAGGCGGGCCAAGGCTGCCGCGCAGGTGGTCGCGTCACGACGGCAGCCTGCCCGCTTGCTCGCTGGCACGCCCAAGCAGCAGGCGGCGCAAGATTCGCCCACCGCACACGGCGTGTAAACGGAAGCCACCCCATACGCGACCGCGGGCGCACTGATACAGCGTCGCGGGTAGGCGACAGCCGCGCCGGAATAAACAACCCACAGCGACGGCGGAGCAGGCGAGGCTTGTCAAACAACGGGAACTGCTCGAATCGCGTCCTCACTTCGCTGGTTTATTTCAGTACAGAAGTGACGTATCTGTAAAATAAGGAAGCTAGGCCGTTCTGAACGTTGATATATATTTTCGTATCGGCGCACGATAGCTTTTAAATACGTGGGTCATGAAGCGGTAAGCGCCCTAGGAATGCCAACGGGCGAGTCCCCTCTAAGACGACACGTGGCTGAGTTGCGTCCACTTACTTTCCACAAAGCAAGCGTAGTTCTCAAACAGATAATGCGACACCGCCACTTGCGCGTCCATACTCAGGCGATGAGCACAGAGAAAAAAATTCCCCGTATTTCCCCGTGGGGAAGAATGTGAAAGTGCGAATGCACGAGTTGAATTTGCGCGGTTCGGTAATGTTCGCGAAAGAGAGATCACACACACACACACACAACTACAAAGAAAGAAAGATGCATTTATTCACAGACACCTATTTGTGTTGTCGTTGTACTTGATTGCTAGAGCGGATCTCAGCTTTGAAATTTCGTCTCAGTACTCCTTTAAGCGGGTGCATTAGCCCTTCTCACGCCCGAATCTTGGCCAATCCCCCACGTGGGTATGTGCCATGTCAGCGGCCAGGCAGCGCGCGCCCATCTCCCCCCGTTGCCAAGGAAGACGAGGAGCGCGCGCACCCGCAGCTGTTGCTATGCGGACGGCGGCGGACGCTTCAGGCTCGCTTAAGAAGTGCATTCGCACTTAAAACTGCTGCACACCGCTAGATTTAATGGGAATTTTCGTGAAACAAATTACACTATCTTTGTCCCCCAGGTTCTCTTGTGCCAAGCCCCATTGTGCCAAGTAACAAACAAGCATGCTAAGCCGCAATTTGAGAGCCATCGCGACACAGGGCATGTCGCCAGGTGCAGGCAACACGGAGGATGCCGAAGCATTCGCTCAACGTGCGGCTCGCACGCAGTGTTGGCGTCGTCGCTTCCAAACTGCAGAACAGAGGAAGAACGCGGGGCGAGGCTGTACCGTTGACTATGCACGCGTATTTCTGCGTCGTGGAGGGCTCCAAATCAGGTTCGACCACTCGCGGATCTTCAACGCACAGAATCATCCTGTGCCTGAGCCGTGATATTTACGGCTCACCGAAATAACGATACCCCATAGCAGTTCCGCATTATATGGGGACCCATCTAATTTCTCTACTGCATCACTCTCAGGTGATAACATGAGATGCGGAGATGTTCTCTCATGAGTTTCACCATTCCATGCTGTATTATAAACAAAATGTATATTAGAATCTGCTTTAATACCTGCCACAACTAACCTTTACTCAAGTTGGACGCTTATAACACCCATTGGTGCCGAGAGAGCCATTTTCCACACAGCAGCGTTCGTTTTCTAATCCTGTTAACTGAAGTTGTACGATGGCATACTTATTTTTTAGAGAGAAGCTTTGAGCGGTACGTCGGCCGCGATCTTTCGTGTCACCCGCCATGTAAGGAAAACGAAAAATAATGGACGATCCTCGAAGGGTGCCAGGACCTACAGCGATGGCCACTGACGCTGACGCGCGGAAGTGGCGAATAGGGAGAAATATTTTTCGCGGAGTGTCATGCTCCGCCGGTAAAAAATGTGAAAAGGATAGTGTGCGCCCAAACAATATCTTATTTTCGTTTTTTTTTTTGCCTCATTGTGCATTTTACATTTAAATTTATAGATTGAGTGTGTAAAAGACATCGGCAAAAAAAAAAATGCCGAAAGGAGGAGAACAGTGCGCCACTTATAAATAAAATTTCTGGGGGTGCTATGACACCGAAACAACGCCCGCCCTTGGCTACGCCCTGGACGTGCGGCTACGCGATTAAGCTGATTCTCCATGTAATGCAATGCTGCACGTCCGAAATTTGTCTTCTTAAGGTAAAAAAAAGAAGGGTTCCGAAAGTCGGCCTGGGTTGTGTGTGCTCAAGTGGGACTAGGGAAGGTGGCACTTCAGATGTACCAGTATAAGGTAATGCCGTCGCCATTTTTGGTCAATTATACGCACATGTATGTGGCACGCAAGATGTATGCATTTGGTGCTATTTCCATTGGCGGTGAAATCTGCAAGCGAAAATTATTTTGCTTTCTCCTCCAAAGCCTTAAAACTGGCGTAAGATGCGGAAGAAAAACTGAATGCAAAACCCGCAATCACAACGTGTTGTCGGCGAAGACTTGCCGTCGACTGGTGATGATATGATACTGGCTCGTCAATACAAACTAATCTCTCGCACAGACCCCACGGAGTGAATGGGAATGATAGGCTACATTTTTTTTTTCATTTAAGGTGTTCATACGGTTAGCGATCACCGCCGTCTTGTTTACTCCAGACTCTGCGTTTACTTTGCGCGCCGGCTTGAATAACGTGGCGTACAAGAGCATACAAGAGGGTGGCGGTAGCATAAAAAAGCACCAAGATCTTCGAAAGCTGTTCAGCGCTCTCTGAAGTGGCGAGAGAGAGGGAGCAAACCTTGCGAGTGGGCCCTCAGTTCGAGTGTGCCGAGATCCCTTCGGCGCGTGCATGCCCCACTCGATGCACTTGCAGCACGCATTCGACAGGAAAGGCCTCGAAAGGCCTACGGCCACAAGCGAGTTCCTGATACGGACAGTAAGCATAACATGACCGACCCACTACGACTCACACCGGTGTAACAGCGTAATTTGGTCAACACCTGCCGCTACGGTAGCATGATGATCGCAGTGAAGCAGTCGAGACGTCGAAGAAATGTTTAAGGTTAACTTGTTTACTTTACTGGTGACATGGGTTGATCTTTAACACATACAAATTGAAGGAGTACACTTCTTACATCGATGAGAAAGACAGTCAAAAGATTAAGAGTACTTAACGGCACATGGCTGACTGGATCGCGGTCTCCCGGCGAAAGGGCCCGACGACGGGCGGCAGAGTTTCTGAAGTGAGTCCGGGTGCAGGCCGCCCGCAATAGCCGGCGGAGCCGCGTTATATCAGGCGTCAAGCGGTCCGGTGGGGGACGTATTGGGGAAAAAGTGCATTCTGGAGTGCGCGGACCGAGGGGAATAAGGCATACCCACAGCCAATCCGCGAGACGCCTCTTAGCTCCAATCGGCTACATTTTCGAAAGGAAAAATGAACCAATCAGGGAAGACACAAAGTTCAAACTCGAAGGCGCCCGTTTCCGGCAAAAGCATTACTGTTGAGCCTAAAGTAGTGTATACAAACTCCAAAGGGAAAAAGACAGGCGGTCGTTTGAACTAGACCGAGAGTTCGCAGCACAGAGTGGCCTGCGCAGACGCAATGGGGGGTGTGGAACGCCTCAAAACCTATTAGCTTAGCTTAGCCGCGGTCACGCTGAAACCCAAGCTGGGCCGATGGCTCGCTCCCCTCAACAGCCGCGTCCTCCGGTCGGTCAGAGCGCCGACACACTACGCATGCGTTTCTTAGAAAAAACGGGGCTAGGCGACCGAAGAGGGATGCTACAAAATAGAAAAGGCAAACTGAACGGGGGCTCCGCGACACCGGCAAGCCATGCATATTCGCGAAGCTACGGCGTCTGTGAGCTAATCGTTCTCTGGGGCACGGTCTGCTAGACAGATGTTTTGATTGGTTGATTATGAGGTCTAACCAGGGACGGATCCAGGTCTTTTCGGAGAGGGGTGTCAGCTTCTATCAGTGATGACGGTGATGAGGAAGAGGAGAATAAGCCTTATTTATTCACCGACATTTCGGAAAAGCAAAAATTCAAGAAATAGAAAAAAAATCATCAACTAGACCTCTTGTACGACCTGAGGGGTCATCTTCTTGGGGGTATAAATAAAAAAGTTAAGGGAGGGGTCAGGACATCCGGACCCCTCCTCAAGATCCGCCAAGGGGTCTAACCCACCGAAGCTACACAGGAGTTGAGGCACGCTGTAGGGGAGGGCTCGCCCGGATTAATTTTGACTACATGGGGGTCTTCAACTGTGTGCGCCGAAATCTCGAACACACGGGCCTTCTCGCTTTTCGCCTCCATCAGAAAAGCGGCCGGGAATCGAATCCGTGCTAGCGAATGTACAGGGCATCTACACATCATTGTATCTTCGCGCGAAGAGCAGAAACGTTGGCCCGGTCCCTTTCCACACATCAGATAGTTTCCGTGATGTGGCACTGTGGACGTGGTACTGCTTAATTAAGCAGACGGTGGTTTTCTGTCGGGGGAACGCACACGCGAGAATCCGCGGCCTCATAGCCAAGGTGGAGCTTTGGTGCGTTAAGACCTCATTTGATCTTCGTCGCTCAAATTGCGACGAGTCGACGACGGTATATCAGCGACGTCAAGCCAGATTCTATTACACGTTAGCGTTCGGTAAAAACCTCTCGAACTAGAGACGTCACTTGACTCGCCTCGTTCCTCGCGTAGCGGTCACAACCGGCAATCAGCCGCCTCCAGCGCATCGTTCACAGCTTTCAGCCCTGCTTCTTCGCGGCAGCCGGTCTTGGGCGGGGTGAGCCGGTGAGAAAACGATGCTTCACGCCGACCGCAAACGCCAACATATGCCAAATAAGTTGAGTCATCACCGCAACGAGTCCTGCGCGCAGTCGGACGGCCCCCGGCCACACGTGTAGAAACAACGCGGCCCAGCGCTTGGCAAACACGCGTGAGCGGTAAGTGAAAGCGACGGCGCCCCTCTCGCAAACGCGCGCGCCGCATTCTTGTACGCTCCCCGGCGGCGGGAAGCAGCGTTTCTGACGCGCCGCCGCGTTATGTAGAGTGTAAACACACGCGCCCGCACACAGTCGGCTGGGAAGGCGCATACTTATGCGGGAACGCACACCTGATATGCCTCCAAGAGGTGCTGAAGACGTCGAGAAGGGATACGGTCCGAGATGCAGGCGCGGGGAAACGCGAAGAGGCTGTTCAGAAGCATCAACAACAGCGACCGCGCGCGCGTGGCTGTTCAAAATCGGCCGCTAATGAAAACAGAGGCTCCCGGGAAGCACGAGCGGGGAGGAAGGGGTGATCGAAATGGCTGGAGGGAAAGGCAGAGCTCGCGAAGGCGTAAAACAAAGACGCAAGCCGCGAATGACAGGGACCGTGAGGCGCGGTGGCTGAAAGCGGAGTTAAGGACAAGAAAAAGCGGCAGCGACGGGAGAAAGCCCCCGCGCATACACCCGCGCGTACACACGCGCGCGCTTCTTACGCGCCTTATTTTGGCTTGTTTGCGGACGTCCGCTGCAGCTCGGAGTAATTTATGACGAAGGCTGCGCGCCGTTCGCGCACCAAGCGCGCGACGAAGGAGAAAAAAACAAGACAACAGCGACAGAGCAGTGGCACGGTCGCAGCAGCGTCCCCGGGCTTACACCTTGCAGTATGAATGTGAAAAGAGTGAACACACGATAATAAGAATGCGCTGCGGGAAATAAAGAGGCACGCATACGCGACGAACTGTGGAAGGCGCGGCTAAAAACTGCGACGCTCCCAGCAGACGGCCAGAGGCGACGCGCGCGTGGGAACGGAAGAGGGGCGTCGGCCGGATCGGCAAGCAAGAAAACAGCCAGAGGTGCGCAGCCGCCTGCCCCGAATCAGGTGTCGCGAAGCCTGGGCTCCGCACGGAAAGAGAGCTACCGGGAGAAGCCGGACGCTGCAAGGCGAGAGTGAAGCCAAGGAGCCGAATGCGTGTCCTTCGCTTGTTTCGCTTAAATTCCCAATTTCTCTCTGAAATTTGTCTTTTACTGGCACGCTTTTCAGTTCGGGAAAACGGGGGGCACAGCGGTGGAAGTTGGAGTATACGCTCCCAGTCGAAAAACACAACAGGAATTTCTGTCGCACAACAGAAATTTCTGTCGCACAACAGAAATTTCTGTCGCACAACAGAAATTTCTGTTGGGACTACAGGATAGTCTGTCGTGCGACAGGAATTTCTGTAGTACAACTACAGAAAATCTGTCGTAAGACAGGCATTTCTGTCGCACGACAGGAATTTCTGTAGTACAACTACAGAAAATCTGTCGTACGACAGGCATTTCTGTCGGGACTACAGGATGGTCGGTCGTGCGACAGGAATTTCTGTAGTACAACTACAGAAAATCTGTCGTACGGCAGGCATTTCTGTCGCACAACAGGAATTTCTGTTGGGAATGCAGGATGGTCTGTTGTGAGACAGGAATCTCTGTAGTATGATGACAGAATGTCTGTCGTAGGACAGAAATTTATGTAGTACAACAGATATATCTATCAAGCGACAGACATTCTGTAGTCCTACTACAAAAACCTTTGTAGTAGAACTACAAAATGTCTGTCGCATGAGACATTTCTGTTGTACTACAGAAATTTCTGTTGTGCAACACCCTGTAGGCACTACGCAAATTTCTGTTGCACCACAGACTGTCCTTCAGCCACCACATTCAGCATTCCGTAATTACTATTATTATCTGCCATTTATGCGACAGAGCATTTTGTACTCCCTTTTTTGTAGTGTGAAAGAGAATTTTAGGATATTGCATGCAATATCCTAAAATTCTCTTATCCTAAAGTCAGTCACATGACAGACCGTTCAGTATTGCTACAAAATCTCTGCTTATACGTACAGTTGTTACTACAGAAATTTATCGTTCCACAGAAAGTATACAGAAACCTACACATTAAAGAATTATAGATCTTTTCTGAGGGGTTATTCTTGAGCATTAATCACAACAGACATATGCCTTGTAAAGACATATACCTTGTACCCTGCAAGAAACTACAGGCCGGCAAGCAGATGTTCTGCCAATAAGACAGCTGCAGTAAAGCCTGTTTGAAAATGGTAGCTACAAAATTCATCACCCAGGGCCCTATTCTCAACGCACTAAATTCACCGTGAACGGTGAATTTGCCAGAAGTATTTTCTAGCTTGCAATTTCGGTCACGTGTTTCCGGTTGACAAAGCGGTTGTGGGTACTGAAAGTGTATAATTCTTGGCCCAGCAATGAAAAACTAGACTAAATACAGCGGACCTGTTTTTTGCTATTCAACAATACGGCTTGTACGTGACCTCTCTGTGAGTGGCTGAAAAGATGTGACATAATTTGAACAGTTGGCAAGAACGTTTACGGCACACATGGGCAACTTCAGCCTGTGTAAAAGTGACACGAGGTTACGTAAAAGCTTGAAAATGGCGACTGCTGTTGCCGTAAAATAGGGAAATTTTACCGACCTTCAGCGCTGTGAAAACCCCGTGAATTTGCAGCAGGCGCAGTTTCGCATGACGTGCGGTTGAAAGCTGTTTCCTACCAAAAGAAATTATAGTTCTGACCATTTCCAAGTCAGCACGATCATGGAGCATACAAATAACGTGCCATATTTTGTTTTTATGTTTGCCAACAAAATAAAAATTATTTTTTTGGTGTAACAGCAACATAAGAGGGCAGTACAAGCCTCTCCATGACAAAAAGAACCCAATGCATGGCATTTGTCCATATTCGATCCTCCCAGTAAATTGCCATAATATAAATCAAGAGAAAAATAGCACTTTTGAAAACTGACTGTTTTATTCATTACTGTGCTGATTGAAGTCGAGCTTGATGAATGAGTGAATCGTTGGCATTTGTATGCTCAGCAGTTATTCAGCGTAGCGCTTCGCTGCCCTTACCACGTCATACAACCAATGGTCACGGCCGTCTTTTTGTGTGATCACACCATAAACATGGAACACAGCAGCAGACGATAGCGTGGCGGTGATAACGCAACAAAGCTTGCATTGAAGCAGAGAGCTCAACTACATTACTAAAAGCAATTGAAAGAAAGAAATATATACGGTAAAAAAGATTGTCTCTAGCTCAACATATTTTGCTACCTTTTGTACCGTTACTTCATCGCTTTGCGGTGTTGATGCCAATTTTAACCTGAAGAAATGTTTCCCTTACCAGCCTGAGTTTGTGCGGTGTTGATGCCAATTTTAACCTGAAGAAATGTTTCCCTTACCAGCCTGAGTTTGTTTTTATATCTTTTGTGTATAGTACCTTGGTTGTGATCTTTGAGTGAAGATTCAAATTTCACTACATGTTGTCATTGCTATACGTGCATTATGTCACTGATTGCTTAGGTTGTGCTCCTACAAAAAACATGGCGAATTCACTGTGAATTTGTGCAGTCGAGAATAGGGCCTCCAGTTGCACTCTGGAACCAGTTTTCAGTCTGTTGTTTGATAGACAATATTTTGGTTGTGATCCCAAAAGAGGCTGAAAAATAGTTTGCGAGGTTCTCTGGCAGCAACCTGAAAAATAGGTAGCTGTACGTATTTACAAGAGAAAATACCACAGCTTCATGGCGTCTTGCTTTATAAATACTCAAGTTGGCCATATTTGAGTGAAGCATACTTTTGGGACCACTATACTTTTTTAAATTAGGGAACTAAATTTTGTATAAAAACGAATGTATACAAAAAAGCACACAGTACCCAAACGAGTACCAGCGACAAAAAGTGTGTTATTTGCCCAATTTGTTTCTTTCTAGAAATAATGTACATAGAAACACTTTTTACGAGTGTACTTAATCACCTTATTTTGGCTGTTTACTCCTCAAATGCTCCACTCAAAATTACAACCTACCGTCAAAGAAACACCACAAAGCAAAGGAGGATAGAGTTTATTTTGATTGCAAGAAAATAAGCTGTATTCACATGATCGATGACAAGACTTGCAATACGCTTGGCTAAAATTATGCACATAAACAAAACAAATATCAGCCCATTAATAAAACCAGGAGGGAAAGTAGACCACATGAATGTCACATACATCAACAATTACGTCACAAAAGTTCACTTACAGAACCAAGCACAATACTAGTGCTTGAAATTGCCGGCATTTGGCTAAGCAAAGGAAAAACACAAAATAACTTTGGTCCCAAGTTCCTTTAAAAAAAGCTCATCAGTTGCAGACATTTCAAAATAGTCGCACTGGGGCTAAACAGTAGAGGACTATAAAACTGCTCACAAACATTTTGTTGCGCAGGCTGTTTGTCTGCTTTAAAGGTACGCGGAAGACATGCTGCAACTTTCTTCCACTGACGAGATTATCACAACGGAATAACATCACATTGGCAGACTTCAATCAACTAAGTAATACACTCGGGCATACAGAAGAAAGGGTGGCCATCCACTAATTACTTCTCACCACTTATGATGTGATGCCTCTCTACTTGGTAATACTCAAGATGAACCGAAGGCAAACAGAATGAGCAGCTAGCTTTACTGCTATTCCACTTGGAGTGCTGAACTGTTGCCAGAAAACTTGCCTATTGCTATGGCTCCTGTTTGTTGCCAAGGTCCCAAATGATATTTAACAATCCTTGACTCAAACCTTAAGTGTTGCCAGAAAACCTCGTAACCGAGAGGTTCAGACTATTTCTTAAAGTTCTTCCTGTCCCCTGAAATGTTCTGTTCACAAAAAAAGGCAGAGCAAACATACCTCCCATTAGCAACACATCTCACTGGAAAAAAGTGCACACAAAAAATGTAATCTGAAAGGGGGCATCAAGGCAAAATACAAGTTTGTTTCATTAAAACGACTGCCTCCTCTTGATTTACAAAAAAAGTGATTTATCACAAACTACAACCACATTTATCGCAAACTCCAAACGATGAAGGTACTAAAGAAAAAATATGACCCCCCTCCCCCCCCCCCCCCCCCCCCCCACAGCCACTTTCCGACAATTTTAATATCACAGTTTTGTTCGTGTGACTAGCGATCACGGAACTTAGCCTTTACCTTACAAAGCACGTTATTTTGCACACACAGCACCAGGCTACCCTCCTCTGGCGTGCCCTGCATCGCTCTCTCTCAAAGCTCTTCTCCAACACCACTGTTTATTGGAGCGTGATCCTCTGCTCGCGCTGATTTTTAACAGCGGAACTGTTGTTACTGGGCGTAAGTTCACCACTGCAGGAAAGAATGGCCTGTTCAGATGCAGGGGACCTGCCCTACCTTGTGGCACCTCCTGCAGCATGAACTAATTTTCTAGTCAATTCTAAAATTGTGAGGTACATCACTTACATAAGAGACATCTGCTTCCTGTATATAAAAACACACAGCAGACACCTCACCGGTTGAGTACAGACAAAGATTTTTTCCTGGAGGTGGTCGGTTACACTTGTGTATGTACTTGACATGTGGGAAGCCAGACTCGGAGATAATGAGCTCCTCACAAATGAACACCACCATTCGCACATCCAGCAAGGCAGAGCATATATGGGTCACCAGGCAGTACTTCCCATCATTTACTTTGACACAAGACGTGCACGTTTTTACTGGTCTTGCATAGTGGTTTGTGTGAACATTGATGCCATTTAAACAAGCACGGGCATAGAACGTTATGCTCGGAAGCAACCCGTACTTATCAACAAAAAGTTGTTGCACTAGGCTGTCAACACGCACTGACAACAATGGTGCACCTAGAACTAGAACTTTCTCTGGACTGAACTTACGGGCACTCACAATTTTATTCTTCCTGCCTTCTAAGAATGCACTCAGCGTAACAAACTTTGCCGCTGTGGCCAACCAGGATTTCATCACACATCGTTCTGCAATTTGCAGAGGAACACCTTGGGCAGCTTTCACATGCTTAAGAAGTTCCCCATTCGCACTTTCAAAAGGAAATGTGGAGGTTCCCCATAGAGGCCCAACCATTTCAACACTCTTCGACAGGTGAAGGAGCTGGTGAACGTTGTAAGTAGCTCCACTTGGGCCATACAACGTGTACATTCTAGAGACAAAACACACAAGCAACTTCTCAGCCTCTGCTATATCCCTATCATCAACGGATTCCTGCATAAGAAGAAAAACTGCCTGACAAAGCAGAGCAAAGTGCGTCAAAAAAACAACTGGCAAAACACCCTTGAGGCATGGCAGCGAGTAAAAAAGAAGCCAGTAAAACCACTCAGATGCTTTCCACTGAGCTCGCTCCTTAACAGGCCGTGGAAGGCGGCAGAACGTGTTAGGGGGCTTCAGCGAAACAATGCGCTTGTCTAGGACTTTCTCATGCTGCCCAATGTACCAAGTATTCCCTGTTGCAGTCATCCATAAATCTAGCAACTGCTGCGTGACACCTTCAAGAACACAGTGCATCACATCTGGGGGCATGCAACACACCATGTTGAATCCCTTGAGCTTCATTAGCGGTGATGGGCCCCTCATCCCACGCACATCACGCTCCTGGCTGTTGAATGCTGCTTGCATGTCCTGCACCATGCTCCTATGCGTGCGTAGTGGAGCTGCTTGTCTGGAAGGAATCCAACGAATCGTGCCTGGAAAAATACACATCGCAATTAGGCTGGTAACATTTACAGTTTAAAACTCTCATAGCACATAAATGTGTAATTTGTGCCCATGCAAAAAATATATTTGCTGTAAATACATACACACACACACACAGACGTGCACGTGCATGCATGCACACACACACATACACACGCACACACACGGTAGAAATACATGCATGCAGTAATAAGCATAGACTCCAAACGGCCAAGTTTGCCGGGAAAATGTGTTAGAAGTGGAGGACCTGCACAACTTCAGAACGGCCGAGCCACGCCGCCGCCTTAAGCGTTGGTGACCGCTATTTTGCAAAGGTGAGTGGCATAACGTCACTTACACACATATCTGCTAATAGAACAACAATAGCAGACACAAATGTCATTTTAAGAATCCTCTAACAAAACCACGTGCTGAAGCCAGCATATCGCCCTTGCTTATGAATACAGTACGGTGGCACAACTACAAAGGGTGTCGCCAAAGCTGTGCATTGTTTCGTAACTTTTTTTTTTATTTAAGAAACTCATACCGGGCGAGCGTATTTTTATGCTGATGTGGAATGCAAGCAGGCTGTTAGCTGGCTATTCTCCGTGTTTGGTCGGTTTAGCAGATTGCTGTAAGATACACATACCGGGGGAGCAATGCAGTATGCTGGACTGTACAATATTTGGCAGGACTTATGAAACAAAGGTTGGGCCATGCAGCAGTGATAACCAAGATTTACGTTAATGGACTGCTGCACATGGCTTCACTTTAGGCAAATGAAATAACGGCTGATGAGCAATTACCTAAACACGTGTAATTCAACCATTAATGAAAATTTTGAACTTACGGTCTACGGGAGTCCCCTCTTCAAGGCACCACGGGCAGCCGTAGTAGGCGTTGTATTTCATCATGTTCAACATCGATGCTCTTGCAGGTGAGTCGACACAGCAGCATGTTACAAAGAAGTTTGACTTCACAGGAATTCCCTCATACTTCCACACTAATGTTCCAATCCGGTTGAAGGCTTCGACAAAAGCTTTCAAGAAGAGCGACGCTGGAGGGTGCTCCTTTGCAAACCAAAGCCCTCCGATAAACACTTCTCTGAAACGAAGGTTAAACTCCAGCTCGTTCATCATCATCAAAATGGGCCACACACTTGCCCTGGCCGACTTAAAGACAGGTGCACCATCTGTATTGAGGGTAAGTGTAATGTCACTCCACCTCATCTGCAGCTGCTTCCTGATGCTGAGATAGATGCGTCCATGGGTAATGTCTCGGTATACTCCACCCACAGGTGATGCAGCATTCTTCAGCCTGTCGTAGAGGTGGCAAGTGTGGCGTGATATGACGTCATACAGCTGCCTTCTGAGGTCAAAAATAAGAAAAAAACTTCCCTTCTTCATTAGCTCTTGGTCAGCGCTTGATGTCCGGCATATAATGCAGTTGAGATCCTCAGACCTGTTCGGATTCTTTTCACCAAGGTACGCTAGGCACGTTTTGCAGTAGAAGTGAATACCAATGGATTTCATGCGATCTTTCCACAGTTTCCGGAAAAGAAACTTCGAATCAGGGACTACACTGCAGCCGCAGAGAGTGTTAACGAGCTTCAATAGCCCCTCCACTTGAGACCAGGACAGCCCTGCGTAGACAACATATGACAGGATGAGTAGAAGGGCCTGAGCCTTTGACATTCTCTGATTCGGCAAGGTTTCCTTTGAGCACTCCTCCAAATAGCTGCGAACATCTTCGTCGTTGAGGTCCTCACTGCACTCTTCAGCAGGTTGTTCACAGCCTTCCGAGTCGTCTCCGTCAATCCAGGAACCATCTTCAGCATGTGCAGGTTGTTCACAGGCTTCCGAGTCGTCTCCGTCATTCCTGGAACCAGCGTCATCCACACCACGAGCTGCACAATCACCGTCTGAAGCACCGACAGAAGCTCCGGCAGTGCACCCTTGGTTACCGCTGGACGCCTGCATCTGTTGCTGCTGCTCACCGTTCGTGCTGCCACCATCGCAGTTGTCAGCGCTGTCATCTTGTCCTCGCTGTTTAGAACGCTGGTTATGGAGCGTCTGCCTGGGAACCTCACGCGGCTGACCGGGCTCCAAGTAACGGCGGTACCGCTTTCTCGGTGCTGCGCTCATTCCTTCAAAGTTCAGCTGCGTGCCCGAAAAAGGACTGATGCGCACTTGCCTTCACAGAAGCGACGAACAGAAAACAGGGGTTGGGAACGGAGTGATTACTGTAGTGCCTTAATCCAGTCTCAGGCAGCGTAATTACAGTTGTTCACAACGCTCAGCAAGCAGGAACGCAAAAACAAAGCACCGCAAAAAGTACACCATGGCGGAAACAGAACCTCACTCCAAACGAAGCACACCACAAGTTCAACTCGGCTCACAAGCCATTCTGAGTAAATGTGAAACAGTAAAACAATAATTACGTGCGAAACAAATCCTACGTTGTATGGGTACAAGATAGAACGCGCGCACGCACAATTCAGATCGCCAACACGGTTGAGATCGGGGTGGGGTGGTCCGCAGTCAAGGCATAGCCGCATAGCCTCAAAACAAGAAAAAAAAAAGGGATAGTGCGCCAGTTGTTGTTAAGCATATTGATGTAAAATTCAAAAAAAAATTTGCAGCAAAGTATTAGTATCAAAGTACGCATTTACACATTTTAATAAAACACTTTCTTTAAATATAGTTTTTAAACAACCAACCGTAACCCAAAAAAAAAAAAAAAAAAAGGGGGGGGGGGGGGGGGGGCTGGAGCGTTCAACGGGCCAGCGTATCTACGTTGACCAAGTCCTCCTTTGAGAAACAGGAGAGATAGCGCCAGCCATAGGACACACACAATTCCTTTAGCCTTTGTTTTTGTAGAGCCTGTGCTGCTGTTTCTCATTGTCCTCCTATTTTTGTTTCGTGTCTCTTTGCCCCTTTTTTTTGCTTCTCCTGGTTTCACGTTCGTTGTCACCTTGCCCGCCAAACATGTAACCGACACATCCACTGTCAGACCTGCTCCTGAACCATGTGTAACACTCGGCATGACGTGTATATTTATGTGTAAATAAAGTTATTGTTTCAGAAAAAAAAAAAAAAAAAAAAAAAAAAAGTCGGTTATGGTATGTTTGGTTAAATTACATGCGGTTTCTTCCACTTCATGGGACCGAATGTCACTAGTTCGAATCGAGATCGTATTTCGATTTTTTTTTTTTTTTTTTTAGTGGCTTGAAGCCGGTATTGCCGAAGTTCAACCATCGCCTCAATGCAGGAGACGATGCTTCAACCCGAGAAATAGAGCCAAAGCAACTTGATAACGCTGAATTTGTCTTTGTGTGAAAAGTTGGTGGCCGCTGTTATCAGCCCAGAGACCTCTTTTTCTTTTTTTCTTTTCTACCGACGAGGCTTCCTGTCGTGGTGTGCCGGTGCTTCTCTCTGCTTCACCGGCCAACTTATTTACACACGATGCAATGGTGTACCAGTGCTTTTTGGGGTGCCGGGCCAACGACGGTTGGATGGGCCCACAATAATTTAGTGTGGCTGCCATGTTTGACGACTTTCTCTGTTGGAGTTGCTAAGCAGCTGCCCAACATACGGTAGCAATTTTTCAACTAAAAAGGTTTACACGAAAAGGGTGCGGGCCACAGCCACACACGCGCTACTTAGAGAGGCCCAAATTTCTGGGATATGGAGTCACGGGTAAAAAAAAAAAAAAAAAAGATCGAAGGTGGTCCTCGTGTAAAAATACACGGTTCGTTTAAGTGAAGCAGAAGTGTCCTGCATAGCTGGCTCTCGTAGCTCGTCCATGCATGATGAAAAATTAATGAGCGACGACGATCAAGCGTAGTTCAGGTAGGAATTGCACAACTTTTACCTCTTGCGTCACATGAAAAACGTGGCACATAGCTTAAATGACAACCTGCACTTTGCATTACGTCTGCACCATGCGGCCTTCCTGGTCCTCCAGGGGTTTTTTTTTTTTTTCGCCCTCGCTTGAATGAATTGCCTTCATTAGTTCATTTTTGTTGATATGTAGGTAGTACCGCTCACACGTCTTGTCCACATTCACCTATTCATCAAGGAAAACACCCTTTACGCCGGTGCATTTGTGCCTGGCAAGCACAAGTAACTTCATTCGTTTCCAAGTGCTGAAGTACGTACGTCCACCAATCGTTCGTCAAACGCAGAAGGGTGTATGAATGGCTGAATGGCTTGTTGGTACACTGTAACTCCAAGAAAACAGCTCAGACGTTGGGATTAAGCAAGAAACTCACAACACAGGTGCTGTGTTGCGTGTTTCTTGCTTAGTCCCATCGTCTGTGCTGTGTTCTTGAAGTTCCTCAAACAGTTTCTTTAGCCCTTCCATTCCTCTACCTTTTTATACGTGACACAGGCCAATTAGTGGCACAGGGCAAGACAGGGCAAAACACCGTCTCACAAGTAGGCTGCCGGGACAGCGGGACCACAGCCGCAAAACCGGGACTGGTCCCGCCTAAATAGGGACGTCTGGTTTACTGCAATCGATACGGTATGATGGAAATGAGTGAAATTGTACGCCTACGTAACCTGGAACAACGTGTTCTTAGAGTGCGTGTGTAGAGAACGAACGAGTGATTAACATGAACACTGCTGTCTGTTTAGATATGGATGCAAATCGGACATGTACGTCTCTAACCCTGGCTACATCACGTCCGTGACGTCCGTGCGGCATGTTCGGCCGATTAATTCTACAAGTGTGACAATTTCTTTTCAGGTGCTTGCACGTCGTAGCCACAGATTGACGAGCTTGAAGGAAAAAAAAAAACATACAAGGCTTTCATATGATTAAATGCTTTGAAAAGTTATGTTCTTGGGTTGCAAAGTAATTAATTGAAGACTTGCTTCAAGCTTGATGATCTCATGTTGGGAGGAAGACGGACTTAAACATTTTCCGATCGTTTATTCAAGCTGCAGTGTTATTATGCGTGTAATAAGGCAGGATAAATTCATTCCGTGGTGTTTTTTTCAAAAAATGAAAGGGGCAAAAAACTATACGTTATTGAAAGATAACCTAGCGCAAATTTTAATTTGGGTGAGTAACAATGTGCACACAATGCCTACATGCAACGAACGGCAAGGTGCGACGGTGCCTACAAGTAAATCTCTAGGATGTATCACTCCTCCGGACAGCGCAGCAAATATTCCTGCACCATGATTATTTTGTGTTATCTATACGCGTAAGCATTTGATATTATAATGAAATTACATCAGAAACACCTTGTAGTGCCCCAGTTTATTTTTATTCAAGAAAACTACAATTCCCAGCGAACTACTTTCCACGCAGCGGAAGAACAAACTGTGTGGGGGCAAAGGGGTGCGTGTGTGTGTGTGCGTATGTGCGTGGTGTGTGGTGTATTGTGTCTGTGTTGTTCGCGGGTTAGTCGTGGTTAGTCGGCATTTAGTCGGTTTCTCGACACGCAGCCATGTATCTCGCGATACAATATGAGGGCGAGTCCGAGAAACACGTGGTAAAGCATGACACCGTCAGTAATTTTGAACCGACTGACATTGACGACTACGACAAAGCCAAGTTCTACGAGGCGTTTTGGGAGGGGGACGAAAAGACGCAATGCGGGTATTACCGCTGCAGGATTTTGTACATGGCAGGTGAGTTGATTTTCGTTGGCGTTACTTCGGCTTCAAAGCAAGTGTTTTACTTTGCATGCAAGTGGATCCTTGTAGCCCATGTACCACTTTTTTTGCACTTTTGAAGGTGCCAGACTAATTGCAGTGAATGAGCCTATAATTACCGTTTTGAATAAATTATTGGCTGGCGCAAACGTCGAAATCACCCGCCACTCTTGTACCTAAGGCTGGGGCACTTCGATTTGCAGTCGCGGACTCTCCGCAGACTCCGCGAGAAGCAGTCCGGCGTTCGATTTTCCCATGTATCCTTATGGCTTCGGGGAATCCTCGGTCTACACGCGGCCCGGCTGCCGCCGTCGTGGTATGCGTGCCGTACTCTTGAAGCTCGCCTACAAAATCGCGTCGGGAAATTGCTCGCTCGTTGGCGCGCGTACCGTCTCGCGGCCCTAACTCACGCCCTCCGCCGCGGTTCTATATTTCATCCTGGCACAGTTCCCTGCTCTTTAGAGTAAAGTTCATGGCGTAAGTCATTGTCCGTCAACGATAAATGGAAGTGCATTGCTCAGTCCACCCCTATTTCTTATGGCGGCTGAAGCAAAATACGTGTTCATCAGTCAGCTGGACTCGGCCAGAAAGGCTGTTTCTGTTAGAGTTCGCCGGCTTTTTTTTTTTTTTCGTTCAGTCTGTGCAGCTTGGCTATCCTTTTCTAAATGTGTCTTACGCATGCAGCTACAGTTTAAAAACTGACGATAAAGATGGGCCACGTTTGAAAAGGCGGCTTGCTTTCTAAAGTATTGTTTTTTAAGCAGAAGGTCGACTTCCTACGAAAAATGCGTCTGCGGAACATGTACTAAAGAGATGAACTTTCAATATTGTGAAGCAAAAATTGCCTTGCACTGTGCCTTCAATGTCATTGTTCATCTTTATCACAGACACCACACGCGAAGTTGAGCTGTGGATTGAGAACCGCGGCAAGAGCCGCAAGCGTGTAGGACAGGGTCCACTGCAAGCGACGAAAAAGGTGAGGTCACCGTAGCTGCCATGTTTGTGACCCACAAGCAGGGCGAAAGGCTGCCCACTTATCTGGTGCTCTTATCTTTCGGAGCACTTAAAAAGCTGAAAGTGGGTTGCAAGAAAGAGTCGTGATGATGTCATGTGTAAGCTATGTATAGTCACAGAGGTGGGCCTTAGTGCTGGCAACGTTTCAGTCTTTTTTATGGGGCCATATACATAGTGTTTGTGTGACATAACCTCTGTTGCTATTGCACTTTTACTAATCCCTGGGTACCTAAGCATGCCCGTCACGTGGTTCACGCACTGCAGCTCATGCTGGTGTGCTGTGCAAAAGAGATGCTCTATAAGAACTCTGATCTTGTAGACAGCCATTTCCTGCAGCCAGGGCTCCAAATCATACATATAGCATTATCCAAAGTAAAACTAGAAAATGGGCCTTGTGTGGATGTTACAAGTCTCCCTGTCTGCATTATTCATTAATAGATGCGCCGAGACAGACAAGAAGGAAACAGATTGCTGAAGCATCTGAGAGCAGAGGCAGCACATGAAAATGAGGGAGACCTCATGCTTGGAGCAGACCTGCAAAATGAGCCGGACCAAACGGAAGACCCTGACCAAGAAGTAAAACTACTGCGGGAAGCGGTGCAGGAGCTGCCAAAGCTCAAAAGGGACCTCGAACAAGCACGGGAGGAGGTGGACACGTTGCGCAAGTTGAACAGAGATCTGCAGCAATTGCTCTGCGAAAAACTTTTTCACCATGGTACGCAAGCGATATCTGGCCTAATGTTTGTTTTTGTGCATACTGTGATTTTCTTCATCTATGTACTGACCTGGCTAGTGCTGGCTTCTAAGTAGAATTCGCTGTTGTCTACGAGAGCACTAAGTTCGTTACTTGCGTTGCTTTTCATTCTAAATAATACAGACTGTTCAGGCCTTTTAGATGCAATGCTGAGAGGAGCATCTCTTGCCGGCGGCCCTGTCCTGCGTCTGTTGTCGTCGTCCGCGTCCGCACAGCTGCGTCTCTTCTCCGCTCACCCACTCTCCTCTCGCCGTGATAGCGCGCCCTCTCCCCAACATCTTTGGCGCGCGCAGTGTGGCGCGCTCTCTCACTCCGCCGATGGGTGGCGCTGCGCGCGGCGCAAGCGCGCTGTGTGCATGTGCAGCGCCCTCTCTTTCCGCGGTCTCCTCTCCTTCAGGCGCGCTGCGCATACAAGCAGAGTGCCGCGCTCCGGCCGGTCTCTGTCGACGGTCGCCCGCACTACGCTCTCTCTCTCGCATTACCCGACGATTGCTCACGCAATTCGAGTAATCGACCCAATGGAAACGCACAATGGAACCCCCTTCAGCGTCGCATCACACCAGGGTTCCCGCGAGGGGAGGTGGGCGTAATTTTTTTTACAATTAGCTGTTGGGAATGTGTGAAGAGTTTCAATGTATGTTAGTGTCGCTGCATTAATGTTTTATCAGCACTCTGGCGTGTGACACATGCGCTTGAAATTAAAGAAAAGCATGAGGGGGAATTTCAAGTTTGGGTTTTACGTATTGAGGCTATTTTGGGCTGTAAGGTTCATGTATCATAGTGCAGGCCTGTAAAGTACTTTGGACAACATGCCTCAGGTTCTTCACAGAGTGCTGAAATCTTCCACACTACCGTCCTGGTTCTTGCCACCAACAGAAAAAAAACAAGTCGCTTTAGCTGGCAATGAACCACCATTATTTGTTCTGCTGTGCCTTTTGCTGGTGCACCTGGTTATGATAAGAGACGGAATGATGAAGGTATTATGAAATAAGCATACAAGGATTGAGAGTCTGCAAAAGTTCATTGTTTGGTTTGGATTGGACATTGTGATAGCTGTGCATTTCAGAGAAACTGCAGAATACAATCTGCTCAAGCAGTATTGTACACTGACATTGCCCATGCTCCTGCTATGCTGCAGTGCGCACTATTACCTTCGACGAACCGGCACGTGTCACTGCAAACTCAAGCACCTCTGGCTGCATGTCAACCCGTCCGAAGGAACCCACCAGCAGCACGGCACCTTCTGCACTGACCGGTAAGGTTGCAAATGCGACTTTCTGTTTTTGGTCAGGGGGAATTTGTTGCCTTGATATCTGAGAATGTAATTTGAACCTAACAAGATTTTGAGTGTGTTTGTTCAGTCTAAGTACAGAAAGGGCATTTTTAAAATGGCCACAAAGACAGAAAAAAAGTTAGTTCATTAAAAAGTGTTTTATCCCAATAACAATGATGCCACTCTTATCGCAAACTTCAAACAAATAACCTAGATTTCGGTAAAATATATGCAGAAGTTTCAACTCCCCATGTGGCGTCACAGAAAATTGTTTGTTATTGGCAGCTGCCGACCTAAGCCTCTGCTAGATGTGCAAAATATGAATTTTGAAATGCAGAAATGAAAACGAAACCGATGTAAACTTTGTGAATGGTCCCGTTGCAACATGGCCTAGAACGATGTGCTATGGCAGCTAAACGGCCTAAAGTCAAAACCTAACTTTGCAAACGGGCGCTACTTAATATTTTTAACCAAATTTACTAAACATTACTGGCGCAGAGCAACCTGTCTCCCAGTTCAATATTGGTGCCATGATAACTGAAATGAGACGTGTATTTGTGAGCAGCACAAATTATTCTCCAGTAGCAGTGACGTGCGATGACCACTCACCATTTGCTCACACAGTTCATGCAAGTTAGTCCCAGAAATTACATTTCTGTTTGATAAATGAAAACGAAACGTTTTTTAAAAATTCATTTTTTAAGCTATCTCAAATAGCTTTACCTGTTACAGAAACGCCATGAACAGTATGAAAAAGGGCGCCAAAATTGTCGTTTAAATGGAACGGTTTTTCATAGCCGCAGTAATGAACGAGTGAAAGCTGGGTGTTTTCGCTCAGTAAATAAACCTATATGACAGTGCAGCTCTGAAAAAGGTGACCAGCAACTTGAGATGCGAAACGACGGAGAGAATTGCTTTATTTCTTTGAAAGCTCTTCATTTTAAACTTCAGTAATGCGAATACATGGATAATTAAAACTGTACAATTTGGTCCGGCCAAGTCTCCATAGAAGTCTATGCATAAGGAAGCCTGTTAATTTGAACACAGGCAGGTTCTGCCACGGGTAATTGGAAGTACGGGCCATGGTGTCAGCGACTTGGCATCTGACACATGGCAGGGAAATGCACTCGCTGCCTATGCACAAGACTGTGCCCCCTAGTATTGTAATTAAGGAAGAAGGAAGAGAGAAGATGAAATGGGAAAAAACAGATTTTCCAGGTAAAATTGGGTAAAATTCTAGTCTTCATTGCTGATGACATGGCTGTGGACAGAGTGCGCTGGTGTGGTGTGTTGACAGATGACATAATTGCTCAGGTCAGAAGCACCTTTTGCCGCCACTGTATATTTATTTGCTTGTTAGATCACAAAGTGCTGGATGTCACCTTCAAGGGCAAAAGGCAGACACCAATTACGGACCTAAAGGAGCACCAACACGAAATTTCAAAGCTGAGATAACTACTTAAAAATGCTTCCTCTTTATCAGGAGATATCTCCCAGCAAGTTTCAGCAGCAACCGTTCGGCATAACATATTTTAAATCCACTTTAATCTTCGCCCGCACAAGAAAGCCCAGAGCGCCCGGGCTGACATGACATCATCTGCTACTTGCCCCATACTGTCGATGTCAAGGCTCCCGTGACGAAGCCGACGTGCTGGCTGTGGTTGGTGCGCACTGCTCCGGCGTGTGTACACGTCATGGTTTTGGGACTGGCGTCATGCTGCCCGGGCATGTGGGGACGGTGAAGACCTCGGCTGGTCTGGGTGCACGCGTGCGCTCGCATGCGCGTCCAGAGCGGCAGCGGTATGGCAAGAATGGTGGCCGCTCGGTGTCCGTTTTGTTGAAACCGAAACTGACACGAATAAATGACGCCGTTAATGAATGCTTCTGCTGCGCTCGACCGTCCAATGTGTCAGTATATGATTAGTGGTCTGGTAGGCGAAAAAACTTAATACCAAAATTTCGTGTTGGTACTCCATTAACCAAGAAATTCTTTGCCTTTCTGCTTCGCAGTTGCAGTTGGTTGTATTCAAACTTTGACGGCTTCCCTTTACATTTGAATGAACAAGCTTTCACTGTGTAAGCGATGGTGTACGTGCATTTCAAAATTGGAACCGAGAGTATGTAATGAACGCGAAATAGTGCAAGGTCACTACAAATTGATAGCTGCAGCTTACACCTGCCGTACTTTACAGTGTGAGCATTGTCCGTGTGCTTCTGCTAAAGTGTGTGAAAATTTTCAGGCACATCTGCTGCAAATGATCGTGGAAAAGGTGAAAGCGCAAGTACACCGGCAGAGGCAACATCAAAGAGAGCAGCATCACTCTCACAGTTTGGTAAGATTATGAATCCGAAATTTTTTTTTTTGTGAAAAATGAAATTCCCCTTATATCCGATGCGCCTGCTTGAACCCAACAAAGTAGGTTCTATCCAGCTCCACGAAAGGTGCGCTCGTATAGAAACACTTCAGTAGACGTTGGCTGTTGTGCTTGTTTTATTTTTTAGTGAACAATCGGGGCAGGAGGAAACCGGACTGGTTGATTCTAGAAATACTGACATTTGCAGCTTGAAAATGTAGTTTTTCGTGGGAAGGTTGGAGGGGAAGGCATTGCAAGTCTGGAATGGTTGAAGTGATCATGTGCAATTTTTGCAGCATTTTCTGCACGTGCCACTGGAACGGGGGCCGGATTCCGGAATGTGCCACCACCCGCTGTGCCACCACCAGCTGTGCCACCACCGGCTGTGGCACCACCGGCTGTGGCACCACCTGCTGTGCCACCACCTGCTGTGCCACCACCTGCTGTGCCACCACCGGCTGTGGCACCACCGGCTGTGCCACGCAGTGATGATACAGTGCCTACACCATCTGGTAACATCATTGCTTTGTCTTAGTGCACCTGTGCTGCTTTTCTAGAAACTATTGTACCGAATGCTCAAAGCCAATTAATATCAGTGTTTTTTTCTATTGTCACAAAATGGATAAGGGGAAATGTCGAACAGAACTAAGTCAATAGTGCCATTCGCAATCTGTGCTTGTGGCTTTGTATTTTTAGTTAAAGGGACCCTGCAACACTCTTTGAGCAGTGCAAGTAAACCTGCGCGACGCTTAGATTACACTGCCAGGAATACCTGAGCCAAATATTACACGTGCACGTGAAGCGGTGAGCGCGCAAATCGATGTGAAAGACGTGGAAAAACCAACCGCTCTCTCTTCAGTTGTCCTCATTATGCATGGCCCGAGGGACGTCACATAGGCCATGGCTGCCCGATCGGCTGTCACTGGTCAACTTCGCGGCTAGATTCTCCCATTTCCGTCGTCGTCATCGCTGCGTACGAACCTCTTCTATGCCTGAACCTGTAGGCACAGTTTTGCCGTTTCTTTTGTGTTTTGAGTGCGCGCGGAGCTTGAGTGATGAGCTCAATACTTCCCTTTCAACAGGACCACTCGACTACAAACGTTTATTTCTTCAAAAACGACCTACCAGCCCGAGCGCGCACTTGCGAGCAGGCCCCCATGCCTGCTTTTTTGTGGCACCAGACCGGAAATAGGCCCCTCCGCGTTGCGGAGAAAAGGAGAAAACTATCCGGCATGTGATATATCGAAGGCCGCCGAAGAGAACGCCGCGAGCAGCCCCCCTCTCCGGGAGAGAGCGCGCAGCTTTCGTCGCGTTGCCCGCGGTCGAGTTGAGAGGGAACGATTATGCGCGATTTCTCATTGCGCGTAGTTTCGTTAATTGTGAACGGATTTTCATAATTCTTGCGGGAGGAGATTTCTGGGACAATAGACTTTATCCCAAAATACATTACTAGTAGTCGATGGCAAGTGTTGCAGGGTCCCTTTAAGGGTGACGTCAGAGTTGGTGGCTGCCTAGCTGTTTCAATGCTTTGACCTAACTAGCTTTGACCTTACCTCTAAGTAAAATAACTGCTCAAATTCCATTTCACCGTTACATTGAGGCTCGTTAGGTAACCCCTTTTCAGCATGCATTAAGCACCATGAACCTCACCTCAATCTCTCTTCACTGCTGTCTTTACCCCTAACTTGACCTCACCTCATCCTCCAGCACCAAATTGGTTTTCTCCCTGCAAAAACGCAAAACGCACCCCGAAAGCCACAGGCGCGCTGACGCAGCCGCGGAGACCACCCGCGCTATGCGGGTAGCTCCAGCGACCACTTCTAACCTCTCGCTGAAACGCAACTCGAGGGGCATATGAGAGGGGCATGCGAGAAAAAAAGCGGATAACGTGGGCGAAAATTTCATTGTAAAACGTGACGCGCTGCTTACGAAAGCGCCCAACAAATATCCTCCGTGGTTGTAAGCCTAATCGCCTCTGGCGTTGCCGCCGCAAGCCGCCGCTTTGCACTTCGTTCGAGTTCGCTCATGCTTGTTGGGTTTCGTCGTCCCAGCAAGCATTTGTGAATCTTTATGAGCCTTGCACGCGCGTTTTTTTTCACACCGGCGTCCGCGATTGCGTGCCGGCGGCGGGAAGTGACTCGCGCTGCGTGCGGCAGCCTGACCAGTTTCGTCATGGTTTCGCCAATGGGGAGGCGCGAACCCTATGGCGGGAGCTTCGAAGCGCTCGGGGATGCCGGCTGGCTAGACGATAAGGCCGCCGCTAAGGATATTTGATGGGCGCTCTCGTAAGCGGCGCGTATGACGGTTTACATTGAAAATTTAATGCTTTCCTGCTCACCTCATGCTGTTCCGCTCCCGTCGCACTCCTCCCATGATAAACACACTAGAGGTTTGCTCAAGTCAACGTAAATTTACCACGGCACCAGGCCGGGTGCCTCAATGCCAGCACTGCCGTACAGCAGAGACACGCGTGGATCAAGGCGCCCTACTTCAAACGTTTCCCTTTACCCTCGTGCATTCCAAGCGAAACATGGAACCTTTCATAACTGTTGCCATTTGATTTCTTAAAATGCTACCAGAAGCTATAGTGGCAGGGGTGACAGCAGGAGATGGAGTGAATTTATAAAGGAACACTGTAAATATCACTTATGTATTAATTTTTTGCCTCATATTTGCATGTGTTTTTGTTCAACAATGTTGACAAGTACAAACATTGCCACCGGACTTACACATTAAGTTTTGGCTGTGGGTATGTAAATCTATTGCACAGCTTCTTTTTCATTTTGGCCGGCTGGCTGAATCGAGTCATAGGCAGACAGGCAGACCAAAATTTCTGCGTTTTTGGTAGCCCAAGAAAGACTATTGTCTTTGCATAATTCAAAGCTTTCTCGAATGACAATCTGACAGTGGCATATGGAAGTGGGAAAGGACCCATCATATTCCCCCCCCCCCCCCCCTTCCTTTTGAACTGTTTGCTAAAGGGGATGGCTTCGTGACAAAAAAAAAATATGTGTGGCCTTTAGGCCCTAGTCAGCTATATATGACAAAATGCGACATCTCAGCCTACGAAAAGTAGTCCTGGAGCATTCCGGATTTTCAACGACTGCAGTGTTCTTTAAACTGAGCCGTGCGGGTGCCAGCGTAAATAGCTTAAAAATGCCCCAGTCAACACCATGACAGAAAAGGGCTTTTATTATTGCACAGTCAGTTTTACTGTTTTCACTAGAGATGTCTGCACTTATCACAGCATTTATGTTATTTTCTCAGGATCAGCACTGGCTGCTTCATCCAGCTGCACAGTGAGCCCTGCTCCCACAGCAGGAAATGTGGCGGCAACAGCCTCGGCTTCAATTGGTAAGATCTAAAACCCTACTTGGAGGAAAAGTGCTTGGAATGTTCTATATTCAAGCCTGCGTCGTATTACTCAAAAATGATCATGGCGTGCATTATAAATATAGTATTTGCAGCAAAAGTTTATTGTTTAAAATGGTCTAACGTTTTGATTCTTTGGTACAAACTTTTTGCGGTGCGGAAATTTTACCCACTTTCTGGCCATTCCTGTCCTCAACTATTTTGCCAGTTTCTAGCGTCGCAAAGGAAAACAAGGAAAACTTATAGGATATCTATTTTTTCTCTTGCATTCTGCTTGCAACTCTTTTACCGTTGTTTGAGCTGCATGTGAAACCGCTAGAAGCATTCTCCTGGGTGCAGGTTTTTTGCAGAAACCTCCAGGGTTTCTGCAGGTTTTGGAGAAAAACAGTCCCTCATGCCTCCTTTTGTTTTTCTATCGCTACAAACAGCACAGTCCTTGCTGCTTCAGCCTAGGAGCTTGTAGATGAAATGGCACGTCCCATCTAGCCTTTTCTCGCACCTCATACATGCACATGGGCCCCGCGTTTGGCTCAAACCCTCAGATCACCCACCAGCTGCCAATTCAGGCTGCGGCAATACTGCAAGTTTCGCTGCTCTTTCTCGCCATGATTCTGCAGCTCTGTGTGCCTCCAAATAAAGCTGTTGACAATCAAAACCTCTAGATGACAGGAAAAATGGTTCTATTACCATTTTATTGTCCCTCTACTAGATGCATAACTCGCAGAGTAACGATCCGCATAGGGCTGTCTCCCACCACCGTCACAGGTCTTCGTTGCATGCTTTTGTCGAATAACTCGCCACTAACTGATAATGGCACGCAATTCTCTCCCTCGTAGAAGTCATTGTCGCCTTTACTAAGTGCACCCCTGTAGAATGCACGCAGCGAGAAAGTGGCCATGCTTTTCAGTGAACAGCGCACATTTGAAAGCGCTCTAAAATCCAAAAGGCCCGTTCTGAACATTGTGCTGCACTCTAGTGTGAAAAGAAGAAATCTTCAACAAATGTCACATATCCCTCAAGAGATGGCACATCATGTATATAAAGAATGCAGGCACATCACAGCGAGAAAAACCGTGAAACTTAATCTTGAACGCCCAAGCCAGATGTGGCCCGACAGCGGACCGCTACGGCCGTAATGCGTTCTCGGGCAGGACCTGACAACAAACTACAAAGGGTTAAGGACCATCTATTTCTGTTATAAACTTTACAGTGATGGGGCTGTACTTGAACTTGGATGTGGTTTTGTTGTTGCTTTTGTGCTGCACGTACTCCAAAAAAATGTGCACCCATAATAAATTCTTATGGGTCGTCGTTTTAGCATCTTCAAGGCCGCATGTTATTTAGTATCTCAAATGTAATTTGTTCTACTTCCCCACCCCCATCTTTTGAAGGACTTGGCACTGGACTGAAGGCCCCTTTGCTGTCAAAGAAAAAACAAACAGGTATGGGCAGCACATATTCTTTGTAGAAAATCCCACTTTTCGTTGAGGTATACACACATAGGTAATTGGCAAGGTTAGTGGACTGCTTGCAGCCTGGGTGGCTGAGTTCAGTACCTTCCCATCTGTATATGTGCCCAGAATGCTTTTTGCGGCTCAAACTCTTTCTGTTCATTTGTTTACGTAGCTTTGCTACGAAAAAAACTTTTTTTTTGTGAAAGACGGTGCCACATTTTAACTAAAAAAGCATGGAGCAGTAGTGCGTTATGCTCAATCAGCCGTGCTGTTGCCTTTGAGGCTTCCTTCTTCCTTTATGCTGCCTATTTTAAGCAGCCTGATCTGCATATTAAAGATCACTGAATGTTTTGTTTTGACGTACATGTGAAAGTTTCCATTTTCATGCCTTATGGTGGCATGGGGGCAGAAAACTCTTGAACAGAGTGTTCGTAATGCCATTGGTTTGTGCACACAGATAGCTGGGCTACACAATTTTTTATCACTTCTGCTGCTTCACAGCGTGATAAAGCGCTCACATGTAGTTTGGCCGGTGCTTGTGGGTTACTGCTGAATTTTGGTGGGCTGTACGGCCCTTGATTTTTAAATAATATCATGTGAGCGTCAACCGGCAGGTGATCAGTGCCTTATCACGGTGAGCAGCAGTGAAATGAGTGAGAGTATTTCGCGTGTACATAACGATCCCGCCAGTGCATCAGTCGTCTGCTAGGCTGCTCCCACAAGCATAACACAACCCCTTTCTGCTGGTACTCAGGTGGCTGTGTTCATCATCATGAATAAAGTTCACGCATTTCGAAATCGTAGTCATCGCATAGCAATGAAGATAGTTGACTAATTATGACCGCCGAAGCATTGAATGGCACCCTACACATTGAAAGTCTTTATGCCTGCCATTGCTTTCACTCCCAACCTTCTTTGTTATTCACCTGGTTTAGTTACTGCATAATATTGTATATATAACCTGCTGTATATGATTTGTGCCGTGAGGGTTTGTTACTAGAAACTCAAAAGTCTGAAATTTTCATTTTGTACTTCTGTTCCCTACAAAACAGATTTCTTTCTTTTGTGGTCTGCTAGCAGCTACGTTGTGTTAGAAATGCCTGTGTGTATCATGCTAACAGTTGCTGTTTTTCACTTTGCAGCTTTGGGAATTCCTGATGACATCGACAGCACTTGTGGGCAAGTGAACGAGGCTGGTGATGTAAGTGTATTGTTGGTTGTTCCGATGTGTTTCTGTTGTTTGAAATGTATCAAAGTACCAATTAAAATTTTAATGGGTGCTATGCTATACCTGACTGCTTATGCGAGCATCTAGTGAAGTGTGTTGGCATGGACGGGCTTCAAACGGGTGGTGCTAGGAAAATTTACTATTTTTTTCTAAACTATTTTATTCATAAATTCAAGGGTGGTGTGGGATATTAGGGTGTTTTTATTCTGCTGGCCCATATGATGTCACTCCTGCCCATAGAACGTCACTTAGATGCGAAATATAAGTGTGTTAACACTCCTCCCATATTTTCAGTTAAGTGCCGTACTTGGTTTGAATGGAGGTGGGTGAGGTACTGGAGCCTAGTTCTTTTAAATTAAGCAAAGTTGTATTTTGCTTTTATGGTCCCTATAACTTGTAGCTAGGGTTCGCAGTGCTTACGAATAGTTATGCCTGACTTGGTACGTCTTTGTTTTTGCAGTGGATTTGTTTCATTCTTGTGACAATCGTGTGCACCGCAGTTTCAATTCATTTATGGCATCCTTAAAGCCCTGAGGGCATTATATAAGTTCCAGATTACTATATGTGATCATACCTTCCGCGATGGCTCGGTGGCTAAGGCGTTGCGCTGCTCAGCACGAGGTCGCGGGTTCGATTCCCAGCCGCGGCGGCCGCTTTTCTGATGGAGGCTAAAAGCAAAAACGCCTGCGTGTACGAGATTTCGGCGCACGTTAAGGATCCCAGGTGGTCGAAATTAATCCGGAGCCCTCCACTACGGCGCGCCTCATCGCCGGCGTTGCGTCGGCGCATTAAACCCTACTATCAATCAATCAACTATTTGTGATCATGCGTTGACAGCTGCCTGCAGGTTTGGAATTCCTTTGCACATATTGAGCCACTCCTGGTTTGCAGGTACACCTGGGGCACGGGGTCTACATCGGCCACTCAACGTGGGTCAGCCTTATGTCCACACCAGCGGACAGTACGTTTTGTAAACGGCTTGCAGTGGCTCTTTGGGGACCGGAAGTCCTCGCAAAGAGGAGCCTGACGGGCAGCGCGTCAAACAAAGCGGTGTCCAAAGGCAACAAAACCACTTTCAAAGCCCTCTCGCCGCTGAAGCTGGCTGGGATGTCATGTAGGTGTATACAATTTTTTTTTTGTTAAAAATATCAATGTTCGCGCTGTGTCTATGTGCACCCATAGCATGCACCAATTCTCAACTTAGCACCAATTAAAAATATAAAATAACTATTGTTTTGGGCATTGAGCCAAGTCATGCTGGCTTTGTTTCTTGCTTACCAGCACTTAAACAGTGAATATTGCATGTGCATGTTTGACGGGTATTTGAATAATTTTTCTTGTGTCTTGTGCTTACATTGACTATGTTGGGATGGTTTTATTGTGCCCCTAATTGTAAAGCACAGTTAAGTAGAAAAATTAAAAAAAAAAATTTGACGCTGATTCTGTGGCGTGTGTGCAAAGCATTACACCGTGTACCTGGCAGAAGATATCTTACTTGATGCACGCAATTGTACCAGCAAAAATTCTTCGTCCTTCATAAACTTTCTTATCTAGCTCCTGCTGGAATTAAATATTCAGTGCCTTGACCTTCATAGTTTTGAATGCGAGGGGCCGTTGGTTCATTCTCTGCTTATTCGTGAATACTACGTGGAAGTGTTCGTGCTCTCAACAATGTTTATGCTAAGGGCCAGTGAAACCTTGCGTGAAAATATAGGTCTGCTTTATTTACGCAAATCACGTACCCATGTCTTCGGAACATGCACTGACAAAGATCTGCTCTATATGCAGTTGTACCTGTGGAAGTATAACCACTGAAATGGGGGGGGTGGGGCAATTACAGTAGAACACGTGGAACAATTGGCTAAGGTATGTCCAGAAGGAATGGGCATATCAAAATTTATTCCAGGATGTATATGGATTGTTTTGGATTAGGTAAAGTTGGATTTCGGGAGGAGTTCGTTTCATAGCAATGCTGCTGGTTGCTTTGGAGCCAGCTTCGGTGTGGCGCTCAATAGTAATGCACGCACAAACTTGAAGGCTACATTTAGGAAAAGAGGTGCGCATTAGAATCATGCAAATGCAGAACATAGCTGGCGCTCTGTTTTTTGCTTGCCTTTTTCAGCGGCTTTCTGGACCTACCTGGAGGAACAAAATTGCCCCACCGAGGAGCGCTTCAAGCGGCACAAGCTTCTGAGCCGGTATCTGGCTCAGAAGTGCTCGGACCTGCGCCGCTAAGTTGGTAAGGAATGCTAATGCCCATGGTGTTTCTTTTACCAAAAGTGCTTTAACATAAACTGTTAAGGCGGGGAAGCTTTATGCGTTTTAATGTTTCTTGGTTTCACTTTGTATTGATTGTATTGCTCGTCTTTTTTTTAAGTAGCACATAGTGGGGCAGTGTAGTTGCAGAAAGCGGCCCTTGAATGAGCCGCTTTTTGCCCAAAAACCGTGTACCACTGAAAGTCATTTTGCACACCTTTATGGTTAAAACGCTTGTTTGTTTTTTAAATGCAGGGTTCATGGTGCAAAACTGTGCTCGACAAGTGAAGCCATGGCAGTGCCCAGAAACTGTTGTAAAGAGTGGAAAATAAAATGAATAAGTACCGCAAACTGCTTTTTTTTTCGGACTGTGATCAGGCATGTGCAGTCTGCGTAACATCTAACTTTTGGATTGCATGCGTGAATGTACCACTTTTTGCATTGCTTACATTGCCTTTTGGTACAGCTTCCTGAAATCAGTTATTCACTGAAAACAATTTTAAGCTTCTACCAGAAAGGCGAGAATGCCCACAAATGCTTGTTTCTTGGACATATTTTTATTGAAATTGTTACGCATATCCTGCATACTTCAGGTACCTAATAGAAAAAGCATCATGGGAAGTAAATTTCTTATGCGAAACAAGTTGAAATTCGAGACATGACAAGATTTACTACAAAAACAGACATGACAGGATTTACTACAGGACAGGATTTACTACAGACTACAGGACAGGATTTACTACAGACTACAGGACAGGATTTACTACAGACTACAGGACAGGGTTTACTACAGACTACAGGACAGGATTTACTACAGACTACAGGACAGGATTTACTACAGACTACAGGACAGGATTTACTACAGGACAGGATTTACTACAGACTACAGGACAGGGTTTACTACAGACTACAGAACGTCCCATTCCCTCACAGGATTATTGTGTCGTATTTTTCTGTTGCGTTTTTCGACTGGGCTAGAAGAAATGCTGGGGAGAAGTACAGATCAGTTACGAAGGGACAAAACAACAACCCCCCAGCGAAAAGGTAAAGAGAAGAAAAGAAAATTTTAGTCGCCACTGGACAAGAAAGGGAGGGAAATTCAGTCCTTTCCTTAAGGCGCCTATCCCTTCCCTGCCTCAACCACTTTCGAGGGAAGACGAATACTGCGCGAGGAATTTTATCACTGCATCGTTGTGTGGCCATTTAGATTTTTTTTTGTTTCATTTGCTTCGGTCCCATCCATCCGCACAAGGTTCTGCCAGTTCTCGCGCACTCGCGTGTACCGCTTCCTTCGTGCTGTTTCTTTGAGCCTCTACCTTCCGCCAGCCGAGTCAGTGCCAAGCAGCGAAACGGCGCAGATTAAAAGCCCCCACGGCCAAGGATGGAAACAAAACGCTGGGGGAGGGGAGGCGGAATGGAGGCGCAACTCATACATCAGGTGCATAACTGAAGCAGGAACGGATCAGGTACGCCGGGACGCGAAGGGGAGCAAGGATGCGGAGAGCAGCGGGGATAGGTGCGAGCGCTGGAGAGGAGACGGAGGGAGGCGACAGGTTTCGGAGGAATTCTTCGCTCGAGGAATGCAAAGAAAACTGGAGTAACAGCACGGGATCGGGGCAGCCGCGAAAGAAAGCGAGCGAAAAGAAAGTGGGGACAGTCAGAGGTACAAGACTGCAGCAGCACGCACGCGAGGCCCGCAGCTGTTCCTGCCAGCCACGCTATACGTGGCGCGTATTAAGGGAAGCAAAAGCAGAAATCCCCACAAGCAGAGGAGGAAGGGAGGGACATAGACAGATAGAGCGTAACTGAAGCTGGCGAGGAATAAGAGAAAAGCGAGGAAGACTAAACGAGTCGGGAGCTTTACGTAATTTATATTTTTGACAAGTTAATTTTACACACCAATGAGCAGCACCGGTGGCGGCGCGCATGGAGCCGCGAGCGTCGTTATGCGCGCCGCCACCGTCGAAGAGAGAGAGCCGCACCGCGACGACGAAGTGGGCGGGGGAGGCAAAAAGGGAGAGATTAAACAAAAAATGCTCCTCCGTGGGACCGGGGGAAAAAACGAGAGAGAAAGAACAGCAAGAACTACGCGACTCGTGGAATGAGAAGGAGGGGGAAAAAAGCAGAATATAATAACTGCGCGGACCGGAAAGAATGGTCCCGCCACGAGTGAAATGAAAAACGAACCGTGAAGTTAACAAGGATGTGAAAGGAAAACGATAAGGGATAAGATGGGAGAATGAAACGGAAGAGGAAGGAGCGGGAGGGACACGAGCGCGCTCACGGCTCCGCCACAGCTTCCCGAACGTCGGCCACGGCCACCTGCACTTTGTCATGTGTGGCGAAGAAGATTGTGTACACCAAGGCGCTCGCCACACATCTTGGCGCTTGTCGCCGCGGCCACGTCAGGGAAACGAGACGACGGTGCAGAACGCATTACGGTGGGACGACAAAAGCAAACTCCTACCGGGGCGATAGTTCGGTTAAATCTACAGAAATTAATAGAATTCGAGGGGAACGGTATGTTCGAACTCGGTGGGCAGAATCATAATTATGGTTGATGTTGCACTGAAGCTACACCCACGCCGCTAGGATCTATGGACATTGTTTAGAGCCACCTGGAGCTCTCTAATGTGCGCCGAAATCTCGTTCCCACGGGCGTTTTTTGTTCTTGTTCTTGGTGAGCAGCCGCGGTAAAGCCCGCGACCCCTCCGGCAGGAGCAGAACGAGCCACCACAGTGGGTCAAATCTCGCTGTTTATCGAAACGCGTTCGAATCAACCCACAACTTTAATCGCAGGTGGGTATAACGTTTCGACCGCTTTTGTCATCGCAACACGCCTGACAAAGTACGCCAGTTAAACGAAGAGGACAGATGAAAGGGACTTGTAGAAAAAAGCCGAACAGAAAATCCCCTGCAGAACACGCAAGATAAAATAGTGCTAACCACTCGCTGCTTAAATGCCAGCTTAGGGTTCCCGTCCAAGACACCCAGGTACAGAGCCGCTGACCATCACGTTTGAGCGACATTTTTTTTTATACACTGAGACTTGTTTCTGGGTTGACATAGTACCACTTTTACAGTGAAGTTGTATATGGCTAGAACCCCGGGTTTCTCTGCTGGAGGCGGCGATTTACTCGGCACAGCTACTCTGCTCTTCCTCGCCCCTGCCGACGCCCCTTGCACAAGTTTTATACTCCTCGTCACCACCAATCCCTCTTTCAGCAGTTGCACTTTAACTCGCCTTGTGACGGGCGCGTGTCGTTCTCTCGGAGGAAGAAGAGCGGGAATTGAAGGAGCGTCAGCACGCACAGAAGCGCGAACGGGCGCGAAAACAACGGAATGCCGCTGCCGCAGAACGTGCAGCCGCCTCCGTTGCCACCTCAAGACCTCGTCCAGTAGCTGCCAATCCCTCCTGAATGAAGAGCAGCATACCCGCTTGGAACGCCCGCGTGATCCAATAACGATAATATATAAGCCCCACCGTACCAAAACCCACCGTAATTACAGCTCCGCTGGCTTCCATCTTCACAGAGTAGAAGGGCACTGAATTTTTTGTTTGCGTTCTTCTCCGGGATCACAGGATCTGACAGCATCATCTGCGTCAGCCTGTTCCGTCAACGAACGACAGCAACGCCCAGTGAGGTAAAACTCGAAGCTGACTCTGTGATAATGGCTAGTTTAGTTTCTCATTTCACGTCTCAGGACTACGATGACCATTCCCGATGACCATTCCCGATGACTGTTTCCCTATCCGCACTACGGATGGCACGAAACCACTATAGTTCATTCCACAAGCCAGGTGCAGCACTGTGGAGGCTACACTGTTGTCAACAGCCCGCCCCCTCAGGGCGCCTAACTCACCGCGAAGGGAGCGACAAAAGGCGCCGGGGCCTTGCGGTTCCACTTGCCGAGAGGGGAGAAGGGAGTGTCCTTTCAGGACCCCCTTCACGGCGAGTTAGGCGCCCTCAGTGGGCGCACTGTTGACAACAATGTAGCCTCCACAGCGCTGCACCCAGCTTGTGGCATGAACTACAGCAGCCGTCTCTGTCGACGACGAACGAGTAAGTCGGCGCATAAGATCTCGGTGCCAGTTTAACCAACTATAGTTAAGGCATTTTTTACCGACGGCTGGCCTCTGTTATGGTAGTAAACATACAAATCTTCTGCTTTGCTCCTTGCTTTCCCGACCCGGTCACGATTCCAATAATTTTGCCACGACACCGTCAGTGTCATGACTCGGAGTAGCTCTATGCCGTCGGCGATGAGGCTATTGTGACCAACAATAGAAGGCTATTGTGTCCAATGCATACTTAGTTTGCGATAAACTGGTTTTTCACTGTGTCAAGCATGACTAACAGGCCCGTAGGCCAATGTTAATCTTATATTAGGGGTGGCGAGGCTGTCAAGCAGTCGTTAATGGCTGCTTTTTCCTTGCAGCCATCTCCAGGTTCTTTGTCAGCAAAGAAAAACTGGAATAAAGCGATCGATTGATATATCAGAGGTCACAATATTTCGCCCAGGACATGGACATGAAACTATTTCACAGGGATAGGCGACGTACGCGGAAAGAGAAGACCAACGTCAGGTGCTAGCCTCATTTGTCCGTGTTAACGCAAAATTTTGTGGACCCAAGAAGCTTTGTAGCTCTACCAAACGCTATCTTTGCATGGCGAACGATTCAGGAAACAGACCTTAGCGACACATATACACGAATAATTGCGTTTTTTCGCTGGCTCGATATTTGAACACAGCATGCGTTTATACTCGCTTTTTTGTAAAAAAAAAAAGCGACATATCAAATCATCACGTTCCAGCGGCACAGATACAGCTAAAGACAGAAGTACTAAACCCCCCTGGCCGGATTCCAGCCCGGAACACAGAGATTTCCAGTCGCACACACTGCCCGCTGAGATCTAGCAGTTGGTGCTCATTGATGCGTTAGCTTGTATGGCCGCTATGGCGTCACGAAAACGTCTCAATATACACTCTTAGGCAAAAAGGACTAAAAGTTCGTCCTTTGTGGGACTAACGGCCTTTGCCACAATCATTACTCCCTTCGGGGACTAAATGTGAGGGGACGAACGGTTAGTCCGCCAGCCGGTTGGTCCGTTCCGATACTCCCCAAGGACGAACTGCAGAGAGTCGCAGAAAAAAAGGTCGCCACCAGCAGGGATCGAACCACCAACGCCCGCAATCACACACAAGGAACCCGACGCGCTACCACTACACCACGCCGCCGGACGGATACTGCAGTAGATAATAATATTCAAGTGTACAGCGAGTAGCGCTGTTCCAGGTGATGGATTCATCACAAGTGGTGCCGTCATTTCTATCCGTGCAAGCGCCCGTGACCGTGATTAACGCTTAGAGCTTTGCTAACTTTAGAGACTATTGTTCAGTTCGATTGTATGTACAGCCTCACAATTACAGTTTTTTTTTCTTGTAAAGAGAAGTACTCAACTCGTCGCCTAGTTGAGATAGATGGCTGGGTGATCGGACGGCTCATTTGTTTCGGCACAAATTAGCGCAAAATAAGTGTATTCTTAGTGTTCGATACATATGTAAGTGCTCTAGCGTGTGTGAAAGCGGTCGTCTGTGTGAGTCTCAGAATAGGGAAACAGACCATATTTTCCTGCAGCGGCGAAATCAAATTCGGCGTTGCTTAGCCTGAATTCTTCAAGTTAGCGTCGCTAGACCATCGAAACTGGGAAATGCCACCGGGTTTACAGCAGTTGCAGCATTGACACAGCTTTGGTACACAAGTCCATTATGTACCGATTGTAAAAGATAACTTCAAGACGCTTACCTGTAGCGAGCATTTTTATTTTGCAGTTGTTGTCATCAGCCACTAATGCGTTTTTTCTCGTGTTCAACATATACATATTCATTGCGCTTGGGGATCAACGTTTGATATTGTCACTAATATTTGTGTTATTGTTGACAGACTTGAAATCTTTCATTGACCGTTATTACCTCGCCTGAATCGTATGCAACACAGCGTATCAACACAACCTCACCGAGAAGCGTCTGTCGATCGCGCTTCGCCGCTCCTTGCCATTACCCCCCGCTCGATTGACGCTAAGCACTTTTCTTATAATTAACATCGATATTTTCTCCCGTGGCACCATGTAAAGGACCCACTGACTGCAAAGACTCGTGTTTTGGAAATCTGAAACTCTCCACAGACATATGCGCGAAATGGCAACGACGACGCCATTACAGGGGATCCGATCCCCTGCAATCCCGATCTCTCCAGTATGCACGCATATGCTACTTTCAAAAAGTGCATATCCAGGAGTTCATATCCGGCTAAACTACGGCGGTGACGCTCGTGCCGCCTGTCGGAGCACGTAAAGTAAAAACTAGTTGCTCTCTTCGGCGATGCCATAGTATTTGCACTTCACATTCGCGAGAATGCTGCGGGAGAGGCGCCTGGCGGTAGAAGGATGTCAGGTTACGGTCCAACTAACCCCCGCAAAAGTTTGGCCTAGGAAATGTCACAACAACAGTCGCAATGAGGCCCCAAAGGAAGCTGCAGCCCGAAGGAGCGAAAGCATGGATGCAGTAGCAGGCACCTCCGGCGTATTAGGCTTATCCCGCGTACTCGCAGCGAGCGAGCCATGGAGAGGCTATTTCCCTGCCAGGAGGTCCCCATTCATTCCCAACTGGTCCCCGCGAGGGGAAAAAAAGGTGAGGAAGAAGGAGGGAGCGGACAGGAGGGGCCGGACACGGCACGGATATCGGGTCGGTGGCAGCGGCAACGTTGCAGACGCGGCGGGCAGTTGAAGGCGAGCCTGCATGCGCCTCTTCCTCCGCTCGGGGAGAAACAAAAGGAAGTCCGGCGGCCAGCGACGCAGGCAGAAAGAAATAATCGGCACCGAGACGGCGGGGAAAAGAATGGCCAAGCAAAGGCATAAATCCCCATTTCCCGAGCGCGCTGCAAAACGATCTTCCCCTGATCCCCCTCCCTTCCTCCCATGGCGAGCAGGCAATGCCATGTCGCCTTTTGTTTTGCCCGTTTCGCTGCGTGCGGGGAGCGCCTCTTCGCACCGTCCTTCTCGACACCGCCAGCCTTATTTATTCCTCGGACTTATGTCGTTGTTTCGCCGGAGCGCGCAAAAATCCCGAGGAGTAAATCATTAGAAAAGCGCCTGGCGGCTCCGAGTACTTCGCCAGGGAGCGCAGAATCACGAGGGGGAAATGAAAGAAAGAAGAGCGCCTCCCAAGCTTTGGGCTGATCCTTCGGCCGGCATTCTGTTTTCGACCCCTTGCACGGCGGCGTCTCGAAGACAGCTAAGCGGGGACCGGACGCGGGAAAGAGACTGGGGTGTCCGGGTGTCCCAGCGGGTGGCCCCCTATCACCGCCGCCCGGCGCGATGAAGCCGAGGGCTGTTGGAGAGATACCCCGGGCTGCTGCAGCGAATTCATTCGCGCTGACGGGAATTTGGATAATTAAGAACATTCTGCGAAACCGGGTCTGTCGCGCAGCTCATTCGAGTTACGACGAATTTACTGCGAGGGGAGGCGAGCGTGGACAACAAACAGGCCTAGCGTTAGATATCACCTCCATTCTTAACTTGCGAACCCGCGGCATGCACGTCTTAGCGCGCAGAATAATCGCAGAATCGAAAACAGAACGAAAATTCCTTTTTTTTTTATCATACGGTTTGTTAGCTTCGCGGTATTTTTCTCCCTGCAGCGCCCCCTGCAAATGCGCACGTGTGTATTCTTTTGCGCCTACCGTTCTGCCTTTAGTCCTCCCGTTATTTACAGCTAACATTTCAAGCAGCAAGCCTCGTATGGTGCCATGCTGACCTCTTTAGTCCTATTAAAGAGTCTCTCACAAATAAATCAATAGAATTGGCTGGCAGGACGCGTCGCGCCCCGAGGTGCAGAGCGAGAGAAAGAAAAAAAAAATTGAGGAAGATCGCTAAGCTAACGCGGCATACTGCGGCCAGTGCGGATGTGCTATTCAAAGGCTAAATGGAGGACACCTGGCGCAGCCAGCAATCAACCAAGGCAAAGTTGGAACATAACGCACCGTATGACGGACGTACATAATCCGGGAGGACATGACAGTACGTGTGCAGCCCTGTGGCGGCAATGTCTTCATGTTAGTATAAGCGCCCTCGTACACGACAAAGGGGCTGGGGAGAAAAGTCCCTGTGTTGAGCCGAAAAGTGGTTGCACTATCAATGTCGCCCAGGCTGGGCAAGCCTCACGCGATGGGAGTGATGTCCTTTGCATGGGTTTCACTTTTCTTCTAGTGGCGACTGACATCCCATTTTAGCGTGCCTGACCGGCGCACGCGTTCCAGGTACGGCACACCCTTAATTTTGCCCGTTAATAAACTTGGAAGAAAACACCTCCTTATGAAGCAAAATTATTTCAATTTTCTACGCCCGATATACGCGCTGGTTCTCCACGTAAATACAAAGTACCGCGCTTAATCACACATGTGACGAAATGTTGCTAACATACGCCTCAAACATACGCCGCTGAGAAGCACGACAAACAAAATTTCTCTACGAATCTACCGCCATTATCACATTGAAAAACCCGGGGAACCCTCTTTTTCAACTGTTACCTCTCGATCATAGAGCTTCGCATTAATTTACGTATACTGGAGGGACAACTGTCACTCAAACGCCGTGCCGCCATGAGGGCCACCATAACAGCTGACGGTGTTCCATTCTTGCTTGGCCTGGCTCACAACACCGCCTCCTGTCGTTGCTGACAACAAACAAAATCAGCAACCCTTTTAGGGGCAAAGTACCTTAGGGGCTCGGGCGGTCGGCGTTTCACGTAGTCACGGTACTAAAACGCCGGGAAATTCGGTTTCCAACGCCTCGCGCTAGAACGTTTTATCTCCATGGGCAAAAACGCGTACTAAAAGAACACACCGGGACACTCGTTTTCCAACGCGTTTCGCTGGGAGGCTTCATGCTTCAAAGATACGAGGCTTTTACAGCAAAGCTGTATACCCCTACCGACCAACGGTTTCATCTCCGTGGGCAAAAACGGCAAGGCCTAAGACGCCGAGCGCTCAGCATCGAAACCACATTATACACTTCATCATAACTTCGAAACCGCATCATACACCTGTACACTGCATGCTTCGCCCCTCCCCAGGTTTCAGGTGAGCGGACATGGCCCGGTTTTTTTTCTTTCTTGTTAGTCTTGTTTGAAGCTTTAAAAAATCCCCGAAGAATAAATCATTTAAGGACTATCATTCTATGCTGATAGAGCTAGTTTAAATAGTCTTTTAACAACAATATAGCGTTCCCTTGCAGCCACAGGACATTTCCGGGCTTGTTCGAAAGCCATGCCAAGCAAAAACGGAACGCTTCTCCGCAGTACACGACGGCAGGCTCAGTGAAGCGCGGCTCGCAATGGCACTATAGCGCCAGATTTACCTCTAGCGTATAGTCGTATGACACTGAATGCTCTCGACGATTAGGATCCTACCACCAGATGCTTCAACTCCGTCTTATCCAAGCCGTGCGGAGGTTTTTCGGCGAGGCTGGATGGATGATGCTCGCGAACAGCATGCAGACAGGAACGGCAGTGAGGTGCGACAGCGGGAGGAGGTCGCAAGGACACCTGTTCCCAGAGTAACATGTGTGAAACGCGGCTTCAGGACACACATAACCTGCGCGGAGTGGCGACTATAAATGAGCCACTTTAAATACTTTCCTCGAGTTAGCCGTGAACTCAGTGCCACTGGAATCTGTCAAGGTCGCATCTATGGCTTATTAAAGAACGGCGCAGGCGACACATATTCCCCGTTTTTTTTTTTTCTTGTAATTGAGTCAAAGCCAGTTTTGGCTCTTGGCCGCTACATTTGCGGATTTAACTTACTCCTACGCAGGCACATGAAAAGAACAACTAACTAAGCAAGACGGCTAAGCCTGCCACATGCATAAACAAGAACCAACTCTCATGCCGTCAGAAGCAAAACCTTGACTGCACGTACGCACGTCCCGACGCATCGTCCCACCACGATGTTCGTGATCACAATCCGCCAGTCATTTCTGCTGGCCGACAACGGGAGTCACGTTGATGGGGAGCGGAACGACGTCCACACCGTTCATGCACGGGAGGGGGACAAGTGAGCAGGCAGAAGAGTACACCCCCGAATCCCCCTGAATTCCCGCCCTGTCATCACATTCAAAATGACTGGGGCTCTATACGCACCGAGGCTACGCCTGGGCGATGCATGCGCGCCGTAGTGGAGGGCTGCGGACTGTAATTCAGACCACCTGGGGATATTTACGTGCGCCGAAATGTTGACATTCGCCTCCATAAAAAAAAAAAAGGCCACCGGGACCGAAGCTGTGCCCTCGTCGGCCTCAACAGCGCCTGCAATTACATTCTACGTCGGCCGTTTGAAGTGTCGGCGCCACGCCAGACAGTTACCAGCCACTATCTTCCCACACCCCAACAATCACTTTCTTCTTCTACAGTCTACGTGGCCAACTTTTCCGTAGAATGAGCAACTAACCCAGTTCGTGCACTTTTCTCCCTCGACGCCTTCGGGAGTGCACGACGGGCGGCTGAGCATTGATGAAGAAGGGAACCCAACTGGCACGGTGATCAGGGAGGTCCCATTCCACCCCCTTGCATCTTCTCTCATGGCGCGTGAGTCGGTTTCAGCAAATGTGGGTGGCCAGAAGGAGCGCTCAAATACGGCTCCAAGATCGTTCGTCGTTGCATACAGCTGTTGCCGCCCTCGCTTCCGCAGTAGACGGGGAGGAGAGGGCAGAGGATCAGAGAGCAAATATGGCCCCGGAGCCCCGCGAACGGTTAGATGGACCGTGGAGGCCGGATCCAGCCGGAGAGTCCGCTCGGGCAACGGAGCGAAATGGGGACGGAGGGGAGCGATGCGACCGGCGCCTCGGTACTCCCCATCACCGGTGTGGTCGCGGCAGGTGCTGCGAGCCACACGGCGGCTTATCTGTCCTCGGGAGTCCCTCAGGGCGCCAAAAGAGGGGTCCGCGTTTACGGGCGAGATCGGTGTCCGCGCTGCGGCGTCCCGATGCCCTCCCGCGGGCGCCGTCCGAGCAATCTTTCGCTTCCACTGGACGGGACAGCGCCCGCGATGCTCTGATGGGATCCGCTTCCGCCAATGCTGAGCCAGCGGCTTCCGCGCGAGCCTCTTCCCTGCGGCCGCTGTGCACAGATGCACCTGCAATAGGCGCCCCACCCAGCACGCTCCGCTGGGCCTCCTGATCCCCATTGCGCTGATGCGTTCAAGAGCTGGCCGGCAGAAATTCTTGGGTTGCGTTGCTTCAGCCTCGTCCCGTTACGGTCTAGCTTAGGTCGGCATAGAGAGACCAATGCGCTTCAAAGCGTGTTTTCACAACTTAAAACCCAACCTTGAGATCGGACTGCTGCAGTATCGACATTTTAAATGGGCATCATCAACGGTGCTGGTAGGCTAGCTACCAACTGCACAGTTCGGTTTTTAAAGGGGCCATGAAGACAAAATGCAAGTTTGGTTCATTCGCAAGATGGCCTCGTTAGAATAACACCGACACCACTTCTAGCGCAAATCTCGCTCAATCAAGCTATACAATCAGAAAAACGGAACATGCACGCAACTCGCCAGCCACTTTCCCGCACAGAACTTTGAACGTATTTTGGGCAACTAGGTGCGATTGGTTGACGCCGGCAAAATCCAACGGAAATTTAACAGGTATTACAAGCTCGCAAAGAGCTACTTCCGCTTAAATTGAGTGCAACAGTGGTGGCGTAAGCAATGTGCCGGCCGACGCTGCGACGCTTCCTAGCACAGCCGTCTGGCGCGTTTATCTTGTCTGGCATAAGCGACACCGTCACTTGTGTGACTGTGTTTGTTGAGCCATACCAGTGTTTCACGAAACGATTACTCTCAAACGCAGGAAAAATACCCAGGTACCATTCGGGACAAAAGCAACCCGAGAGCAAACAGCGGTCCTTGACTGGTATCGCTGCGCCATCTAGGAAGGCGGACGACAACCAAAGTACTCGCCGCAGTGGCTATGTGGCTAAGGTGTTGTGCTGCTGAGCCCAAGGTCTCCGGTTCGATCCCGGCCGCGGCGGCCGCTTTTCTGATGGAGGCGAAAAGCGCAAACGCCCGTGTGTCGAGATTTCGGCGTACGTTAAAGATCCCCAGGCGGTCAAAATTAATCTGGGGCCCTCCACTACGCCGGGCCTCATGGCCCTGGTGTAGCTTCGGCGCGTTCAAACCCCAACGTCTGCACACTTGAACGATAATCAAGCTAACGAAAAAAGCGTCTCAGAAAACACACTAACGTTCCTTTTACGTACTTGCCCTTAATACGTCATTGCTGACGTTGCGAAGCATATATGATGCAGTGGGGGAATTTAAATTTTGGCCTAAATTGTTTATCTCTCATTGAACAAGGCATCGATTGTTGCCGTACAAACGCTTAGCGCACTACACAACATCAAATATTCAAAATAAAACCTGAAACTTGTATTTTGTCTTCACGGAGCCTTTGAGACGGGTGCTGAGTCTGCTGACTATGTTCGCCATGCTTGTCATGCTTGTGTACGTCTTACACGGCTTCCTAAGTTGGTCCGGTAAACAAAATAAACGCTGCATTTTGATTAGAGCAAAAGGTAGTTACGCCGCTCGTGCAGTTATGTTGTTAGAAACCTGCAGAACTATATATAGTTCTGCGGAACTCTAAAGGGTTTGTACATAAGCCTCGCAGCTAACTGTGTGCATGCTGCTACCTCCACGCAAACGCGGTAATTTGCCACTCGCCCCTTGCTTTGTTGCGGTTGCTTTGAAGTGACAGAAGGATCGCGCTAACCACATAGTCTCCATTATTTGAAACTCGAACTCTTAGAAAAATCAGTGTTTAGGTTCCTTCCACTGAAGCTTGCCCTAAGCAGCTTCTGTAGCTACCCTCGCAGCTATGCAGGGCATTTTAAAGAGGCGTGACATTTCGGCCCATGGACTGTGAAGTAACTGCTATCGCACCGTAATTTAAGGTTATCGCTAAAAGGCTGGAAAGCAGTAAAAGAAACAAAAATTCTGCGCAATTTGTGAGTTGTCACAAAGCACAGGCGATGGTTTGGAACTATAGGAGCGCTCAAAATGCTGAAGGAGATTACAATACCGCATAGCCGGTTGTGAGGAGCCACCTGATAGTGAAAACAATCTAGAGCTATAGAGATAAGAAAAAAGTAAAACAAAAAAGGACAACAGTTTTTTCATTCGTCACCTAATCGAGGCATGTGTATCCCCTGTGAAATTCCGGACACCACTGAACACATTATTTGGACATGCCCTCAATTTCAAACTGAAAGACAGGTTCTCCGACACCCTTCCCGCTAACTTACGACCAAATTCCTTAAAAGATCTCCTCTGTCCATCCTACCCACCTAATTTAGCGAGGGCAGTGTGGGACACTCTCCTGCATTTCATATCCCGACCCACTATTTTTCCCTTGCTATTTCCCACCCATACCCGTCGTGAACCTTAACTTATCGCTACACCTAAGGGGGTCTGATGCACTAGCAAGAGACCCCCGGGTGTTTTTTCTACATTTCAATAAACGTTGAAAAAAAAGGAAATGATTCCTCTGTCACAGGAATCGGTAAAACACTAAAGTGAAATGTGCAGCGAAATCTGCAGCTGAGCATGATTTGAGGGTCGGCGGCTGTCTTGTGGGTGTGCTTGGCGAGCGACCTGCTGGCAGGTCGCTTCGGCAAAGGTGTACTGGGGTCATTTCCGTGACGGATATGACGTCAGTGAAATCTTGGTGTATTCAGACATAAAACACTTTCGGGTTAAAATATAAAACCCGAAAACCAACAACCCTAAGTATTACCAGAGTCCTTCAAAGCATTGAAGGACTCTGGTATTACGTACTATTTAGTACTAAAGGTTGCTTCCCCGCAAGAAGACCCTGTGTGCAGGGGTGCACCCTTTACAGGCCGCTTGCTTCGTCGTACTGGCGTCACTTCCGTGACGGATATGACGTCATTGAAATCTTTGTGTACCCCGGAATAAAACCCTTTCGTGTTGAAAAATAATAATAAGAATAAAGGTTCTCGGTCCGCAGCCGGTGCATGGCAGGCACATGCGGAGAAGTGCATTCAATTGCACTTTAGCCCGCGTACGAGCGTGAAGGGTTGTGAGGCGTGTGACCGGCTGTCAAAGGTGTGGAAAATGAGGTTTCAACTGCATGAGGACCTCCAATGGACCCCACCATTTGAGTTGAGGCCAAGTCTGAAGCTGCCGCTTGCAGAGTGAGTGAGTGAGGTCGGATGTTACGGTTCCAATATCAGCCACCAAATTTCAGGTTGGGGTTAGAGCTGTTCTCAAAGTAAATATCCCAAAATGATGAGCGTGCTTTTTTTTTTGTGGCCACTTTAGGATCTTATTACGGCTTTTATTGTGCACGACAAAATCTAACATACTTTTAAACATCCTTTAAATCTTAGGCACAAAGTTTCCAGTATTTACCCGCCACAATTTTGAATAACCATTAACTTCTAGCAGTACACATGCCGCAATCCGGGACGCACGTACATTTCTTCATTCTCGCTTTAGATCCACGTTTTATGATATTCATATAAGCAAGTTTTTCAAAAATTTCCTTCGTAACAAATTTAGCAGGCTACTGAAAATTAGCAGCGTGATAAACGTAAGACACTAACGGTTTAGGGACATTCGCTTCGTATGCATGAAGTGAAATAAGTTGTAGAACTAACTTGAGATCAGTAAACAACAACTTTTTGTTTAAGCTTGTGGCTCAAGCTTCATGATTCAAGCTTGCGGTTCAAAACAGATTGTGGTTCAAGCGAGGTCAGGCTTGTGGTGAGGCGAGGTTGAAGTGAGTTTCATGCGTTTAAGCCGATGCTGGGGTTGGCTACCTTATAAAAGCGGACCAAGAACACGTCTCTCGGGCCTGAAAGGTGTTGAAGCTCGACCTTAAGGGTCCTCCACGGCGAGGTTATATAGCGTGACGGAGTTCGGTAGAACTTGTTTCGATAGAACTTAAATCTGATCAGCCCATGCGCCTGATATTGGGCATCGTACCAGAAATGGAGAAAGAAGTGTTGACACTTTTTACCATCTGTGTGAGCGATATTTACACATTTAGACTTGTATACGTTAGGACCCGAAAAGAATTACAATCACTAGATTTAGAAATGTAACTGACCAAAGGTATCCTTTAGTTCAAAAAATATCGCGGAGAAAACCTGACAAGAAACCGTTAGCTTCATTACATTGTTTATGGCGATAGCTTAATAGAAGCACAACCTAATGAGGCTCCGAGCTGCTCCAGCTTTACTCTTACTCAAAATAATTTATTTTTCTTTTATCTCGTAACAGTGAGACAGGTGCCGCTATAGGAAAAAAAAAATATTTCCACATTCATCCGCGGATGTGAAAAAAACGTGGTCGATCGCTGTTAATCGACTACACAAAACCACGAACGAGTTACCGCGAAAGTTGCGCTCACAAAGTAACGGAAGACAGGAACATTGAGGCAGGATGTCTGCACGAAACGAAAACTTCACGCGCAGTTTCAGTTTCTACCGACATCATTTATATTGTCTCGTGTTGTATAAGAAAGGGCACACGCAACGGTCGACGACGAGGCAGAAGAAACAGAATCTTCGTCTTCGGATCGCGCGCGCTGGGGCCGGTCCCTCGGTTCTCGAGCTTTAGGTTAGACCCTTGGCTGTCGCTGTCTGGTCTTTTGTGCCTCATTAAAAACCCCTACCACCCGGAGCACGCATTCGCTGTACGCTACAATATGCACAGTTCAAGTATTACATTTTTTTTTTTCAAGCTCACCAACTTCGGGCTGGATGAACTTGCAACCCTGCAGTGCCTTGGTTTCACTTTCTCCGGTGGTAGAATTATTCACAATAGAGGTTCTACACAATATGGCCTCTGAAATACGTACTTAAAGCCGCTTTTATAGCACTCGACAACGAGGGTTTTTTTTCTGCTATTTACCAACAGTGCGCTTACTAAGCGAAAATCCACCGGAAATTCCAAGATTCATATTCGTACTGATACGTTACGCTTCAGATTAAGGGCTCGTGGCCTATAAAACTTCCCACTGCGCCAACTAAATAGGACCCTTTTGGGCAGTGGAAGAGAACGAACACAGGAAATAGGTTACCGTTGAAACTGCGAATAATATCAAACAACTGTGCGATGGACTTTCATTTAACAGCGCGCACGATGCCAAGTATGTGACAGTATTTTTTTTTTTTTTGAAATGAAGTGTTGGAAAGCCCCACACAAAGAGAAAAAAAACGGGTGAGGGGTGGCGTGGTATTCATTGCTGTATTAGTGCATTCTGGTACACCAACTTTAAAGCACATATTTAAAAAAAAAAAAATGGAAAGCCCCGCCCAGCTTCTAATGAGGTCCTCTGGAACCCGTACATCACTCCTTCCCGGCACCTGGCTCGGCACTCCCGCAGCCGCACCCCGCCAGAGCTGCAGCCCGTCAGCGGCCGAATACAAAGAGAGCCGCGGCGAGCGAGCTTGTTAACTTTCATAGAGCGGCTCCCCGGCAGTAAACAACGCGCCTACGCCGACCCGCGACAGTTCGAACCGTGGCGCGAGGTGCAGCAGCTAAACGGCGACGACCCGACGAAACGGGAATTGCGTGCAGTGGTCGCGAAGGGTGTGCGCGCCTGGATTCAAACCCGGCAACCTCCTCCCACGCGTGGTCCTCTCTGCCCGAGTGCGACTGGCAGTGCAAGCCCCCTGTGGGATAACGCGCCGCTGGGCACGGAGGTGTTTCGAAAATTACGTGGTCGCAATGAAGGCGGCCGCGCATCATGCCATGTCCCGCAGTTGATCGTATTGAATTTATATTAAGTCGTCCTTCATTTAGATGACACGAAAACGCTTGGAATAGGCCAACCCGGAACAGCAATGGTCAGCGCGCTGTCCACCCTAAAGCTACGCAAAGCGGACCAGTAGTGCTGCGAGGTCAGGCTCCACACAAGAATAGGAGATTTATTTCCGCCCAGCGAAGTACCACTTATTACTGCGTTTCCACCGCCATTGTTATAATCTTCCCTGTTCAGTTTCTGCTGCTTATGCTGAAATATGATGGCGTCAGGAAGACATTTCTTTCCTTTCGCATGGATTTGGGTGGATACTATGCCACTGTAACAAAATGCGTCTAATATTTACGTTTTAGGCGCACAGACCAGCTGTGATTTGCCATTACCACGTCCTAATAAAGCTCCCAGTCATCAAAAAGGCTCATCATCAGTCATCATTGATCAAGGCTCAACCCATACTGGTGCTGCCTTTGAACTTTTTGTTGAAATTCCCCGTTTTAACATCGCCCTACGAAGCGCGGTGCACCCCATACGGCGTTTCCGATCCGATGCATTCGCTATCTTTTTATTATATTAAACAATGTTATACGCCCGGTTTCAGCAAAAATCTCTTCTCCAGGCTGCACTTCGTCTACACTTGCACGGAAGTTTAATAGCGTAGCGTTTTTGCTTGTGCTGCCCAGTGCAAGAATGCACTCGCAATTTCTGCTCACATACTGCGGATATCTGTTTCCCTCGTTACCTTTCACCCCCACCTCCCGTTCCCTTGATCTTTTTTCACAGCTCGAAGCTCTGGTTTGAAATTAAAATAATATATCTTCAACACACCGAAGCTTCCCTCGGGCTTCATAGCACGCGGCAAGGAATGAATTTACACCACCTGCGCTCCTTCGGTTAACGTGCCCAGATATAACGCGCCCACATGCATTTCTGTGAACTGCATCCATTAAAAGCACAGAAATCGAACCGCGACCCCTTTAGCCAACCCGCCACGGCGGCGAGTGAAAACCCCGGCTACTCTCTCGTTCACGCAAACGTCGCCAACCGCGCCAAGGGACGGGACACGCGCAGAGCACACGACATCGGCATCGAGAGCTCAAACGCCAACTGCCGGTCGGATAGGCCAGTGGTCCTTGAAGTCCCTCCGTTGTGCGCGGAGACGCCGAGAGAAGCGGCCTGAGCGGTTGATCGCATACCTCACTGCGGGCGGGGGGAGTCAACACCTAGGCCTACGTGCGCCTCCCAGGGGATAAGCGGCGTCTTGACGACGAGGGAGCCCGTTCGAACCACCCACCTCCAGCCACCAAGTACGTGCGTTCCCTCCGGCTAGAAAAGTGAACGCCGGGGCATTGAAATATCGCAATAGTAAAAAGAGGAGGGACGCCGCGCTTAGGACGTGAATCGCATGGAAGTGGAACGACGCAGACCCTGTCAGACTTCCGTTGTTTTTCGCGGCGGCGCACAGAACTCCTCCCGGTACAATATATCCAAAACGACGACAGCACTGCGTTCTTCGGAGAAATGAATGCCGCAAGCGCGCCGTGCCTGCTATCGGCAAGGGAAAAAGTGAAAAAGCGAACTTCGTGCCGAGCAGCCTTGATGGTGTAGAGGCTACAGAGGCGTACGTGCGGGCGACATTAACGTCGCGCAGAATTACTGAAACCAGCGACTGCGTTTAAACAAGGCAGAACACGCGTGCGCGTCGTGACCGGCGTCGCCAGACCTTGTGCGAATGCCGCAGCGATAGCCGCATTAGAATGTCACAAAACAGCGCGTTTCTGAACTTAGCTTCTAAGGTGTCCCTTAACGAAATGTTTTCGACAATTCAAAGAGGAAAGACCCGGGCTTTCCAAGGGAAGGCGCCGTATGGTATATTCAGAGTTCAGCTTACCGTTTTTAATATGAAGTGATTTGAACGCGCGAGTCTCGTTTCTTAGCGTGATATCAATGGTGGCACTTTGAAACCGCCTGCTTTGAACTGACGTTTGACAGGTTGATATATAAACTTCACTCAACTGCACAGCGAGCACTCCGCGCGAATTACGGCCACGTACTGGCAATGTAACAAGAAACAAACGATAAAGCGCCCCACGTAGATGCACATCCGGGCAAAAATGTGCGGTGGGCCCACCGACATATAAAAAGGATTTTCAAGCCAAGCATTGCTACTGACGGACTGACTAATCAGTGAGATAGCCCCTGCACAGCAGCTCTTCAAAGCATGCAGGGTCGATTATTTACACCGTAAGATACCCTGACTCGACACAGCACGGAGTGAAAGAAACACGTGGCGGTAGACGTCCCCCGTCTGAAGGTGTCACTGTCAAGCTCAGCTGGATACCCGAGACATACAATCGCGAAGGACAGGCCTGCTGGAGAGGCCGCTACAGGTCTGACACCCATCCAAAGCAGCAGGCGCGCAATGAAACGCCCCTCGGAAATGATCGGGCACCAAGGGATCGCGCAGCAAACGAACAAGTACGTCCTTGTCATCGGCACGCGCTGGCGAAAACGGGCCGTCGAGAGGCGTCAGACGTCCACACACGCGACGCGGAGGGCCGCCGACTTCTACGCTCCTCAAAACGCGCAAACGACGTCAGAGAAGGAATTACGCTTCACCAGAACAGCTGCGAACGAACGGGGCGATGACGTACTGCACCTCGGACAGGCAACGACAAGTGCTGCACGCGCGCCCATCTCCGTCGTCAGAGGCAGAGGAAGTGGAAGCAGAGCTGGCGGCAGCAGGTGTGCGTCTACGGGGTCCGTCTCTGACGCCGGAGCAGGCGGCGTCAAGGGGTCAGCGGGCACTTCGTTACGCCTGCGCCAGGGCTCCACAAAGCCACAGCGGCGGCACCCGTTCGACGACTTTTGATTACGCTGCATGCAGTCAACTGGTGCGTCACGTCCGCAGCATCGTTCACGGCTCATGGCGGCGCCAGGAAGGCGCCTCTGCAAGGGGCACGTAGCTGTCTCAAATTTTCTTGCACTCGTGCCAGGCAATCAGCGTATGTGGATTGCTGCCGCTAGCGGCACACGCTGACGGCGTGTCGATTTTCAATGGCAGCGGTCTTTATGGGTTGCATTCCAAATTATGTCCCCCAAATTTTATGCCGAAATCATCAGAGAAGAGCGCAGCGCTCAGCTCGGCGGAAGCGTTTGTTGAGGAAGAGTACCCAAGGCCATGGCTCTGCTAAGGACGCTCTTTAATGCCCTCTTCTTTCTCCACTTGATCATGGTGATTGCCTTGGAACACCGTTTTGGTCCTTTTCCGCAAAAGCGTTGTCGCGGTAATCGGCACGAGCTTCCGTCGGTAGAAGCAGCACCAAGCATGAGCACCAAGTCCCTAAGCCACAGAAAAACTATCTGTACAATCACGGCTAAATCAACTAGAACAGAAGTCGAGGCGGAAATAATTGCAAACACCTCAATTATAATTGCGCTCTGCATTGTAGTTTGATTAGTCGCGATTCTCATTTCGAGTTAGAGACCTTGAGTATTGGGCCAACACCATTTGAACAGCTAGGGTACTTAGGACGCGTTTCGAGCAAGCATAACGGCGTTAAGCCTAGGGAAACTCGTGAGCCAAAGCAGTGCTAAATAAACTGTGCTTGCAGCCGTTCAGGAAGAAGCGGATGAGCGGGCATCTTGCAGCACGATTCGGGAAGACAGTGCCACCATCCATGGCAGAGCGGCGATGCCCATCAATGAACGGACAGACGAGAAGCGGGGGATGAAGTCTGAAATCTGCTTGGGATGGGGAATAAGGGAGGCTGGGAGTAAAGCTGAGGACAGACGGCGCAGACGACGCAGCACGAGAGTCGAGAGGGGCGGCCGTCCACTTCCTTGCCCTCCCAGTGCCCTATTCCCGCTGAATCCTCGTGGCACTTAATCATGTGTAAAGAGTCGGAAACTAAGCCGCATGGAATTTCACGCAATAAATACGTTTTTTTCAAATTACAGTGCCATTCGTGATGCTGAAAAGCACAAAGCTCCGTCAAGCCGTCAGTCGTTTTTGTTCCGTGTTCAAGCCTTTTCCACGCGGGAAAAAAATTTCCACGGGAAAGCAATTGTAAGGATGTTCGGCTGGAGAAAAGGTAAATAAAAACTTTCGCTGTTTTCAATATACTTACATTGTTGCAAACCACCGCAATGAGGTAGTTGGTTGGTTACGGTGGTACAGAACACCAGTGCTGAAGATTATGACTATATGACAGGTACAAGACGTTGGCTCAAAAGTAACGCTCAACCGGGCCTGTGTCGGTGGTTTAAATTCGTTCCCCTGCCTTCATAAAATGAAGTCGCTGCATGCAGGACCCTTGCCTGTAACCCCGTGAGCCTGCAGCTGGATATTTACGCGCGCAGCAGAATAGATCCCTGCAATTTCTTTCAAGTGCAGAACACCTTAGGCTTGTAGCCGTAGCTCTTTCGCTGTCACGATGTCTAGCCACCGCCAGAATCAGGCGAAGTAGCGACATAACGGACCCAAACAGAGCCCCGCGGCGTAACGGCGTAACACAGAACCTTCGAAAAACAAGCGGTTTATATAGTCATAATCACAACCGTTCGAAACTCCTCAACCGCTGGCGCTTGTCATACATCTCCCCGTTATTATGTCGCTACGTCGCCTGATTGCGGCGGTGGCTAGACATCGTGACAGCGAACGAGCTACGACAAGGCGCGACCCTAAAGAGCTCTGCACTTAAAAGAACAGAACTCCCACTCTTGCTGTTCCAGGCAGAGGCCGCCCTAACCCTTCGAAGGCGGGAAATGTGAGTTGCGTTGGGCAAAACCTCTGTTCAATTCACAAACAGAAGAGTGAGAAAGCGAGGGGAAGAGCGTGATGGGTGGTAGCAATGAGCGGAGAACGGCGCCACAGCCCATCTTGGCGAATCACTGCTCTGCACTTCCGACAGCTTTCACGTTGTGTGGAACTGCTTTACTGTTTTTTGTTTTTTAATTTTTTGGGCATGGTTCCAAATAAAACTGAAAAACGCTTTAAGGAGCACGCGTCAGAGCTTTGTACGGATTCCGTGAATACCGGGAGGTTATCTGACGTCACTCATACAATGCGTGTTGTAGAATGTTTTCTTAGCTCTTGTCGACCGCCAGGTTCATGCCAGATAATCCCGATGCGGCTTTCGTAGGACTGATGATGTACCTGACTTCTGTTTCATCTATTATTATTATTGTTGTTGTTGTTGTTGTTATTATTACTATTTGCTCTTAGGTTCTTCAGAGGCCCACGGTGCGCGAAAAAAAAAAAAACGGTGCGATTCGCCGACCTCCTAAACCGAACAATTATTTCCTGCGTAAAAATCATTAACGACGGCGACACGTGACAAGGAAACAGCGAGTGGCTTTGGCTCCTTTTAGTCACGAACTTCGCAAGTGTTAACTTCGCCACCGGCGACATGTTAAAAGCAGGAACCGCCCAGCCTGGATGCGAGCCATTAAAGGGAGAGGGAGAGAGATTCGGAGGGAATATGAGGAAAATTCGCAGGAAGAAAAAAAGCGCATACGCACTAACAATAAAATTTGTGGGAAACGGCGAGGAACACACACATTTTCCCACAATCACGCACATAAACTCACGCGCACACGCACACCTATACGCACAAAAAGGAAAATTTCTACCAGCAGGGGAGGAAATTGGGAAACTACTGAGAGAGTTCCCGCATCAAGCAAAAAATATACTGCAGGGATAACGTGGACTTCCAACAACGGGCATCGGGCCGGGATGAGGAGGAGGAGGAAGAGAATAAGTGAAGCAAAAAAAAAAAAAAGGCACGTAAGGCCTGCGGCAAATCGGCGCGATCTGAGAGCAGCAACAGGGGGGAGGCGGCAGTGCAACGAGGTATAGGAGCCTCGGGGTTTCCTGGGTTCCCGGATAGAAAAGGCGCAGTGTGAGGTCGGGAGGGGGCGGCTCTGACGTGGGCGACGGAGCGTATAACTCACCTTGTCCTTCATCCCGAAAACCCCGCTATCGGGACCGACACATCGCGCCCGCTCCGGACACGAGGACCTCCTCTCCGCGCGCGTCTTCCTCCCCCCACATCCCGTCTTCCCGCGAAATCATTTCAATTCCCCGAGGTATCAGAAATTCATAACGTGCTCCCTACATTGAGATGCAGCACGGGCGCCCACTTGCTTCACCCCGGAGCAGCACCGGTGGGTCTTTCGGCCCCGCCGCCCCCGCTGTCCCACCACCAACAACCTTCGGCCGCGCGTTATGATTCATTCGGATTGTCTCCCGCCGGCGAAGAGGGAAAACGAATGGCGAGGAAGAAGTGCGGGAGAGAAGCAAAAAAACGGGAACAGACCGCCCCATCTCACATTGGCGATTCGTCTCACGCACTGCACTCGGAGAACGGAGACAGACGAGGAGCAAAAAGAGTGCGCAGCATCGAGGGGATGGCCTACGAGTCTTCTCCTGCTCTTTTCGCTCTTCCGTCGCGGGCCGAGCCCGGTGTTATAATACGGCGACAAAGTGTTAAACAATGGCCGACTGCAAATCCGAACGGACCAGGCGCGCGCGGCCTTGGACACTGGGAGGCGTAGGTTTGCCACGTGGACGCACGACGGCAAGCTCTGCGTCACGGGAGCAGGCACGCAGCGTCCACGCTAATCAGCAGCCCTGTAATCGTTATCACCCACGGAAGGTCGAATAAAATGTGCACAGAGTTTGCGCGCAAGAGAGTCGACTAATTCTGACGGAAAAAGCCATAGGGCTGTTGCCCGTAAACGACCATCTAGCGACAAAGCACGTCTGCAGCTCTTTCATGCTAAGCTTACCTAGCCGAATCCGCAGGATTTTTGGGGCTGTCCTCATTTCAAATTTCCCACCGCTCCCCGGAATGGGTCGTCGTATGGTTGAAGAAAGACAGTGCCTATTCAGTGGACCAGTGGATGATGATGATCATGAACACAGGATAATGTGCAGCATTACTCTGTGGACCGGCCCACGCAGGCAATGTTCAGGTTTATTCTGCACAGGTTTATTCTTATTCTTATTCGCCGAAAGCAATTTAAAACATACCAATTCGCCCTTATTTACATAAATAATGCGTAGAATTGACTTAAGAGAACAGGGTGCAGCAAAAAAGTTATGTGTTAAAAAAACTACATAACTTCTTGGAATTGAACCCAAGGCGTTAGCGCGAAAACCCCAGTGTCTGTTACTGCGCAACGGAAGCCGACGAATGGAGCGCTTTTAGCAGAAGCTCAAAACAAAACACAAAGCGCGAGACACATGCACGACGGAGCCGTCGGATGCGCTGCGCGACTGGTCGGAAATACGGCTGCCACGACTAGTCGTACGCGTGAATTTGAGACACATGGTCCGAAGTGTGCGTGCGATGCGTCGTCCGCGTCGCTCCGCCCACTGTTTTCGCTCCAGGGTCACTCTTTGTTTAGGCGCACTCCGGCCGATTTAGTTGTGTGCAAAAAACCCTTTACTGATCATTGTCAACATTTGTGCGGGGTGCAGGTATCAGTGAATTGCGAAGAAGGCGTTACTGGGCTACTGCCGTTGCTACCGACATTGATTGTAGAGAAATAAAATCTTGCGTGGTTGTTTCCTATTCATGGCGTCAACAATGCCGTATAGCTGGTTAATTCGAACATCAGTACGTACGGGCGAGGCTTTCAATGTCGTACGGATTGCCTGTCTCTGAAAAGCTTGGGTCACACGGGAGGGACCGGGCAGCTGGACGGGTGGCGCCGCCACTCGGCACTCCGCTCGTCAATGGAATGAGCCGGTGCACTGGGCTACGCAGCCTCCCGTTGTTTTTACCGTGTTTGCTTCGGCGCTTTGAATGTTCTGGTAAAGTTGTGAGCGGGTACGTGCGGTGAAACGAAGTCTAGACAGATGTGTTGGGTTCTTAGATGCAACAGCCGCTACGTAAACTTGTCGGACTCTTCTAAATTTGGGCATGGACATGAGCGGTTTTTGTAGCGATCTACGCTTGGCTCCACGCGTTCTGAGTACGAATAAAACTACTATTATTAGTATTCATTTTTTTCTTAAACGCAATAACGGCTACGTAAACCGTAAACTTATTTAACGCTTCTACGTTTGGGAATGGGCTACGTTGACAAGCGCTCCTTGCTGCGCTTTGCGCCTGGCTCCACGCGATCCGAGTAGGAGTAAAATTATTAATATTAGTATTCATTTCTACCACTTTAAATTATCTTCACTGGTGTCAATGACGACGGTTTCCACGCCAGCCTTAACGCTGTTATACCTCGATACGTGCGCTTTGAAGAGAAAGGCACTTACGTACGAGATCGATTACCGTGTGGCCGTGGAAACGTCGTGGCAGTTTACACTTTCTTTCTGTAACCGTGAGCTTTGTGCCTTCGGTTTCGGTGAGCGACACTGTGACAGCATGGGAGCATGAGAGCCGAAGCGGAACTCCCACGTTTGTGGTGGTCATTTTATTCAGAGCCAAAGTTATTCAACCACCCCACAACCCAAGATACAAGCCATCCCCCTTCCCCTTCCCATTTTACCACCTGCGTGGAATAAAGGTTGACACCGAGAGCTAAAAAAATGTGGCAGTGTTATCGTCAGCCCGTGTTTTTTAATGCGTAATTATTCTTTCCCGAGCACCTAAAAAAATCGTGTAATGCCTGGTGAAGAAAACAAAAACGCGCGACTAGTTGCCTCAAATAGGGGTGCATCAGCCCGAGTCCTCCAGCAAAGACGCATTTCCGACACGCTGGAAAAATAGTTAAGATTTGGAGAGGAGTGCATGGAAGTTCAAAATTAAACAGCAAAATCCTCTAGCTCTTCGTTTAACGACGACGATGGTTGAAGGCGAAGCTTTCTTCGTGCGAAATAGAATGTGGAAGGGTCAAAGTCAAAGAGGCTGCGATCAAAAGACCGAACTGCGTGCTGGTTAGATTCAAAGCTGAACTAGTCAAAGTTTAAATCCCGAAGGTAACCAAGGAAACGCACACGAGAAACCTTTGCGATAACAATCATCGTCGTTAGGCGGGGGGGTGTACGATTTTTCAAGCGTAGGTGACAGCTTGTAAAACGACCGCAGCATTCAGTTGTGAAACTAAAGACAGGTTTTTGGCACCCTCCTTTCTCTTGTGCTTCGGCCACGTAGGAATTGTTTTTTTTTTTTGTAAAACCATTAATCAACTATCCAGCAACCGTTGGAATTCTTGTAAAGCAATGCTTTTCCATCAGAACCAATAACGTTCTACTATCATGCGGTATTTATTCTGTAAACGATCCCCGATGACTGTAGTAAGTGCATTTCTGTGAAATTAAACACGTCTCTACTGTAGTTAATGAAGTTACGAACTCACTTGCTCATGTTTTATTGGTCTTTTCGACTACAGAGGGTAGATTGCTGAAGTAAAAGACCATTTCCGGCTCAAATAATTTCTTGTAAATGCGTATTCACAGGGTTAAATGGCGAGGAGTAATACGAATCGTCAATGCCTCACTTCCAAATGTCGAAACGCTGTGGGTTTCCTTGCTACCAGCCTTAGCTTTAGTAAAAATACTAGCTTCCCGAGGCCCTGGGATATGAGGTGGAACACCCGAAAGGTAACTGCACGCTCTCATCAAACAGAAGTTACAGAAATGTTCACTGCCACGGGGATGGGCAGTGTCACTTTGTCATGATTGTGGTGCAATGTCTGGTACATCTATGTTGTTTTCACATTTATCATGAAGAAATTACTGTACACCGTACTCAGTGACTGCGAATAACTGCTAACAGAGCCAGAAATGTTTGTTTGGAAATATGTGGCTGCGTGACTTTGAGTGCTCAAATGGGCTTGAAAGATGGGGCCACGGTTTTAAAGGTTTACTCCTGTGACTGGCGTTCGTGTGCATGTTTGTGGTGGTGTGACTACTTGGAGTGGCTTCCAGATTTTGTCCAGCTGATTATGCAGGAAATAAATGAAACAAAACACATTCTTTCTACTGCTTCAATTTTTCACGTAGCACACATTATTCTTGCTGACTAAAGCTCACGGTGTACCGATGTCAAACGGTTTGCAATTGGCGGTGGCAGCCCTGAGTAGTGTCGGAGTTTTTCTGCTGGTTCTGGAATTGTGTGTGCAAATCCTGGCCACAGCCACAAAATCGTACATTTTTGCGAAATTTTGGAGCACTTTAGCGATGGTGGGGTGTCACGTCACCGCCAAATGAAAATTGGTGAATTGGACGGGCAGGACCATCACTGGTGAACCCACGTCTTGGGCTTGGGAACAAGTAAGAGCAAGGTGAGGCCAACATCAAATTTACAGCCATGAATACCAGTCAGCTATTTTTTAATGTAGAGCCAGCCATGCTCCCACAACATTGATGTAAGTGACAAAGAAAGGAGGCTGTTGTAGCCAATTGGAATGTTGATGAATAGTTAGCGGCTACACGCAGCCAACGCGAATTCTGTTGCCTGGTTTGGAAGCCAATTGAAATTTTGCTGACAGGCCCAGTTGCGGGGTTCTGGATACGGTGCTTTTTTCGGCAAGTGAGCCAAGAAGTGTGCGAGTGATCACACATTAAAAAATGGAAAGGGGTGGCTTAACCACCAATCTGAGAACGGCTCGATATATTGGCGTTTGGCAAAGTTAGCTAATGCAATGTAATTTACGATGTCAGTGACCACATTACTGGCAAAATGTTCAGTGACCAATTGTTTTTAAACTTTACGACCAGCGCTAACTGTGCAGGTGTTTAGACAGCGTTACGTTTTTCATCCGTCCAAGTGCTGACACGCCTTTACGCTGTAAATAGGCAACTTAGCCAGTGCAGTACGAGTGCTATCCAAGGTATGAAACCTGCGCCACTTAGTATAGCGAGACACGCCCGAAAGCCTGCATGATGTTCATCAAAGATATTGGAATAGGAAGGCGTGGGGATTGAGCGCAAGATTCATGGGTTCTGCAGCGCGAGCTTCCCCTATACGCTTTCCGAGTTGCGGGTCACCGAAACTTCTTGGGGCCTGCCTAACTCAGCGCGATCCAAATTTCACTTCGCGCCGTAGTGAGCGCGTGCTGCCCGAACGGTATAGCGAGCCTGCGCTATGTAAGCACGCTACACGTGCGCGTTGTGCTGCCCAGTTTTCGGCTAAAGAAGAGTTTAAATATCAGTGCCTGCCCTCAAAACTGCAGCGCTGACAAAATTGACGGCGTTTCTGGGCGGTTCACAGTTCGACGGTACCGTCCACGCTATAATATATTAAGTCGGTCCGAGTTCTCCAGTGAAAGCGTTGGCTTTTGCTTAGAATCAAATGAAACGTAGAGAAGGAGACGTCAATATGCCTGCATGGTTGGTGATTGCGGTTCAGCGCACTAAACTAAAGAGCTCATGCGAAAAAAACGAACTGTAGCAAATGCGTATGCGTCACGCCGAAACCGAAACTAGTTACTGGGAACTACTTTGGCGCAGTAACACAAAGCAGTCCCAGTTAAATTTCGCCTCTCCATCTTCTTGGCGAACCGATGGAGGCGAAATAGTGATGTTCTTTTGATGGGCGAGCCGAGAGGACGATCTCGACTCGCTCCGATGACCGACGACCGATGCTTGGAGCGGGTGAGGGATGAGGACTGCCTTCCTTGCTGGATATTAGGTTTATTTACATTATTTACAAAGACTCCAACTTTACATCAGGTCAGAGTGACGGTTACATTGTCACTCTGACAGCAGCAGCCTGTTCGGCCGAGATCTATACTAAACTAGATCCCCTCTCGACCGACCCTCGACAAAACCAAACACTCCGGTTTTGATACGAAAAACCCCGCCTCCAAGAAGGGGGCGTTCAAGAAAGAGAGAAAAACCTTTCAACACAATTATTACAAATCATTGATTGGCCACAGCAACCAGCCAATCACACACATGTCCCCACCTGCGGTCACGTGACCCAACCCTCTCTCTTATGCACTCGTGGTGCGTTTCCCACGCACGCTGTTGCACCCGACCAGCAAATACAGGACATCTGCGGCCTAAAGTCACCGACCGCGCGGAGTGGACGCACCATTACGTTCAGCGGGCGGCCTCTGCTCAAAGGCCAAGCGGAAGGCTTACAGCGGTCTTTGCGAGGTTAACATCCCCCCGCGTCTGCCCTGCCCCCTCGTCTGCGCGCGCGTCGGGACAATGCGGGAGTCGCCGCTAATCCCCTCCCAGACTAAGGACACCGCCGCCTGTCGTCTGTCCCCCGGGAAGAAGCGCATCAGGCCCAAGCGATCGTCTTCAAGGCGAACGACCCGTCAATGACCAGCGCCTCCGCCGACGTCGCAGATTCCTCCAAACTTACACCGCGCGACCTTTCTACACTAAGAGGCACGATCATTTAGCTTGCCGTGAGCTCGTCATGACGAATGACCCAGCCACCTCCGACGCGACAGAGGTTCTCAGGCCAAGCGCCCCCCGTCTTTTGACACACAATAGGACGGGCACAAAACACGCTCTCCGCGGCCCCGAACTTGGCGTCCGTGCGGCTACATGAAAGGGACACGGAATAGCCGCAACCAGCGTACGCGACGCCGAACATGAGCCACCGGCGGCTTTCCTTAATTAAATGAGGAGCCCGAACATAACACCTCCGCACTAAGAATGTTGTCCGTACACTAGCTGTACGTACAACATTAACTCTCACTGCACGTTATGTCTTACTGCAGAGCAAGAACTAAACAAAACGCGCTCAAGCCGTTACGCGAGTACACTACAAAATACAATACAATACAATAATAAAAAAAAATTAACCCGGTACACACCAACCCAACCAGCACAATGCGCCGGCCAACTGCACCAAAAACGGATACAACACGGCATACTCAGTGCCTTTGCCTAGCCATGGCTTGCGCAACATCAAACAATAAACGAAGACGCTCAACTACAGGGCCCGTGAGAACAAACTCGTGGCACCCTCTACCATTAAAGACAACCAACCCCACGAAGGGTATAAATGTTACAACTTGACAACTGGATGAATGACACCATCCATCCTTAACCGTTCAGCGCATGTAGGAACATTCTTTCACTCTAATGAAAGAAAAAAAACAACACCCGAACAAAACCCAAACGCTCAAAATGAGGCTACTTCTGTACCAATAACAAAACGTTTAAAGAAAGTTCAGCGTTTCTTCACGCACTCGCGGACGCCGGTTCTTTCGGAATGCGACACAGATTGTTCGTCCCGGTTGCGGTTCACTCGCTGTCCACATGCGATGTACTGAAAGTTCATTTCTCAGTACTTCAAACACCAGTTCGCACACTAGCGCCACAAGGGGGCCCTACCTGCACATTCCATGGCCCACCATGGCCACATGCCAACGAGCGCAAATAAAGAAAGGCACTCGCCATTGTACCCAGAGGTAAACTCCCTACCGTGCTGTAACAGCGGCTCTACTCCTCAGGAAGACAGCGTTAAGATCGCCAGGCTGCGCTTCTCGCAAATCACACGACTTACGACAGCTGAACGCAACCAACACATGCACAATAAAAAAAAAACTAAAAACAAGGGGGAGAACTACAGTACAGGGACAACTAAGAATAACGCTCGTCGGAGCGAACCCTACACATAAAAAAAATAGCAGAAAAAAAAACCGCAAAACGCTAACCACTAAGTGTGCGGCAAACAACACTGAACCGTCCCTGTCTCGCACTGCACACTATTCAGCGCTAACGCCCCTTTCCGCGGCGGCACACACCGACCGTCGCACGGAAGCTGATTCCGTGTTGTGCGCCACCAGCTGATCCTACACGAACCCTGGTTCGGCTCGCGGTGTCCTCTGCTCCCGGGAGAGAAGGAACACCCTACCCGGCGGTAACGCGTACGACGATGTCGCACCTGCGGCGCCACACCTGCCCCCGCGTTCCGCGTTCTTGGGCCCGTCGGAATCGAGCTACGCGCAAGACGCCGCGGGCCGCCTGCACACTCATGCTTCGCGCACGGAAGCTCAACAATTAGGCGCGCTGTTCCGCTGCCCTTGCATGCCCCTTGTGCTGCCTCGGCGAGAGACGGCTGCTCATCGTCCACCTCCACAGAAAGAAGTTCGGCAGCTAAGACCTCTGCCTCGCGAGATTCCACGATCTCATCGGTAGCAGTGGGAACGCTACGGTGTCGCTCAACAACTGGGGTGGCTTCGGCCACCTCCACTACATTCCCACTCTCCTCATCCCGTGGCGCTCGAAGCGCCCACGAGGGAACAAACACTGTAAAAACCTTGGCGTCCTCTTCGAGGCCACCAATCTTGCGAAGCTTCGCTTTTTCATAAGCGATCTCCGCTCGCCCTTGGGCTAATTGAGCACTGAGCTCCTCAGCCGTCCATACGGACGGGCTACCCGCGCCCCTGCTACCCGCTAGCCTTGCTTTTTCCAAAGCGTGCTGGGCATTTTTGAGAGCTAACTCCGCTCTCAACTCCTCAATCTCGAGCACAATGGCACTAACCTTTCGTTCGGTGCCGCGACATCCCGTTAGCATAGTGGCCATGGTAAACCCGGAGAAAGCAAGTCAGGGCCCACCTGTGCCCGCTCCGGGTTCGGCCGGGTCGTAGTGTCGCTGGTGCAGCAGCTCGTGGACCCGATGCGCCGCTCTCGCCGCTGGGATGGGGCCGTGCTCCCTGGGCCAGAGCCCACGAGGCCTCCCGCTGAGGTGTCGCCCCGTTGAACCGCGGCTTACGCCGCCCTGGGCCGAAGCCCCCGAGGCCTCCCGCTGAGGTGTCGCCCCGTTGAACCGCGGCTTACGCCGCCCTGGGCCGAAGCCCCCGAGGCCTCCCGCTGAGGTGTCGCCCCGTTGAACCGCGGCTTACGCCGCCCTGGGCCAGAGCCCACGAGGCCTCCCGCTGAGGTGTCGCCCCGTTGAACCGCGGCTTACGCCGCCCTGGGCCGAAGCCCCCGAGGCCTCCCGCTGAGGTGTCGCCCCGTTGAACCGCGGCTTACGCCGCCCTGGGCCGAAGCCCACGAGGCCTCCCGCAGAGGTGTCGCCCCGTTGAACCGCGGCTTACGCCGCCCTGGGCCGGAGCCCGCGAGGCCTCCCACTGAGGTGTCGCCCCGTTGCCGTTGAATCGCGGCTGCTGCCGCACTGAGCCGAAACTCACGAGGCCTCCCGCTGAGGTGTCGCCCCGTCGATGCTTGGAGTCTGGCTCGTCGTTGGTCGGAGCCGAACCTTGCGTTGAAGGAGTCTCTCCGCAGTTCCCCACCAGCTCCAGCCGATGGTAGTGGTCATCCTGTCGACTGCGCCAGTTAAATTTCGCCTCTCCATCTTCTTGGCGAACCGATGGAGGCGAAATAGTGATGTTCTTTTGATGGGCGAGCCGAGAGGACGATCTCGACTCGCTCCGATGACCGACGACCGATGCTTGGAGCGGGTGAGGGATGAGGACTGCCTTCCTTGCTGGATATTAGGTTTATTTACATTATTTACAAAGACTCCAACTTTACATCAGGTCAGAGTGACGGTTACATTGTCACTCTGACAGCAGCAGCCTGTTCGGCCGAGATCTATACTAAACTAGATCCCCTCTCGACCGACCCTCGACAAAACCAAACACTCCGGTTTTGATACGAAAAACCCCGCCTCCAAGAAGGGGGCGTTCAAGAAAGAGAGAAAAACCTTTCAACACAATTATTACAAATCATTGATTGGCCACAGCAACCAGCCAATCACACACATGTCCCCACCTGCGGTCACGTGACCCAACCCTCTCTCTTATGCACTCGTGGTGCGTTTCCCACGCACGCTGTTGCACCCGACCAGCAAATACAGGACATCTGCGGCCTAAAGTCACCGACCGCGCGGAGTGGACGCACCATTACGTTCAGCGGGCGGCCTCTGCTCAAAGGCCAAGCGGAAGGCTTACAGCGGTCTTTGCGAGGTTAACATCCCCCCGCGTCTGCCCTGCCCCCTCGTCTGCGCGCGCGTCGGGACAATGCGGGAGTCGCCGCTAATCCCCTCCCAGACTAAGGACACCGCCGCCTGTCGTCTGTCCCCCGGGAAGAAGCGCATCAGGCCCAAGCGATCGTCTTCAAGGCGAACGACCCGTCAATGACCAGCGCCTCCGCCGACGTCGCAGATTCCTCCAAACTTACACCGCGCGACCTTTCTACACTAAGAGGCACGATCATTTAGCTTGCCGTGAGCTCGTCATGACGAATGACCCAGCCACCTCCGACGCGACAGAGGTTCTCAGGCCAAGCGCCCCCCGTCTTTTGACACACAATAGGACGGGCACAAAACACGCTCTCCGCGGCCCCGAACTTGGCGTCCGTGCGGCTACATGAAAGGGACACGGAATAGCCGCAACCAGCGTACGCGACGCCGAACATGAGCCACCGGCGGCTTTCCTTAATTAAATGAGGAGCCCGAACATAACAGTCCCCCCCCCTTTTCCATAGCTTTGTCTTCATTGCCACAGAAAGGTATCCCCCAGTTATAGAATATACTGGCTAGTGTGCCGAGGGCCCGCTCTCTCCTACGGGGAGGTGTGGCGCCGTCTGCGATGGATGCCCATGGTGGCCGATTGGGGGCGCTGCTTGTACGGAGCGTGCCACCTCTGTAGCTCCGCCGCGGTTTTCCGTGTTGGTGCGCTTGGTTCGCTGGCTGCGTTGGCTCATTTATTGTGGTCGTGCTTTATATCCTGGATGTTTGGTTCTGGGTGTGGGCGCCTTCTTTTCCTGCAGTATTGATTTGTTGATTGTAGGGTTTATTAGCGCGCCGACGCAACGCAGGCGATGAGGCGCGCAGTAGTGGAGGGCTCCGGATTTAATTTTGACCACCTGGGGATCTTATCTCATACACACAGGCGTTTTTGCTTCTCGCTTCCATCAGAAAAGCGGCCGCCGCGGCCGGGAATCGAACCCGCGTCCTCGTCTGCCTACAGTGTATTACTTTTATGGCGGTGCCGTTGGGCAGCTTTTTATTGACTCCGCTTGTGCCAACTTCATCTCCAGATTATGGCAAGCGTCAAGAAGCCGCGAAAGGAAAGCACGTGTTTTGTTCCGCTGTGCACTAGCGGGTGCCGTAGCAACAGGGAAAATGTGTCGCTCTTTAAAGCACCGACTGACCCTTCACGGTTGTCAGAGTGGGAAAAGCGGATCAAGAGAGCGGTCAGGAAGCTGACGCCAAATGCGGTAGTATGCGAAAAGCACTCTGACGATACCTGCATTGAGCGTTCGTTCAAGATAACAGTGAACGGCGTTGTGAACGAGATCCCTCGCGATAAACTGCGGCTCAAGCCGGATAGGGATTACCCGATGCACCTCATACCGAAGGTACGTTGTATTGAATGGAAAGGCCACAGACCTTTGTAAGCAGAAGCCGGTTGCGAAACGGCGCAGGGTAACCACCGAGACGCCGGACGAGGAGACGACAAAACGTGGCCGCATTTGTAGAAAACCACAGAAGCTTCGATCTTCCCGAACCCCTAGGAGAAAATCAGGCAGCACTACAACTACCAAAACTTAGTGAAGGTCGTCGTCCTTTTGATTCGTGGATGAAGCTCGCAACAGCACCAGCTGACACGTTAACTTACGCGAAATGCGAGACACAGGCGAACGACTTCTCCTATCTTTTCATTGAGAAAATTGTACTTATCATTTGTACGATGTTCAACTACCGTGTAATGGTGGAATAAATCATGAAATGTTGTCGAATCGTATTTATTATTTATCAGCCAGGCGCAACGATTACAAAGCTGCATACCGAGCGCTTACGTTTCAAACCTAGTGATATCGTTTAAATACACTCGGAAGCACATGTAACGTAGTCAAACATCTACTGTATGCTCAGGCGACAAGCAAGAGCTTGTTTTATGTGGGACGGAGATTGCGCATAAAGGCCCGTTCATACTCGCGTTTCCAGTTAGTCAGAATCTTAGGAGCAATCACAGTTGAATAAAATGACGGACCTGTCATTAATCAGCCAGAAGTACGGTTTAAGAGTTAAAGGGATCGTGAAGAGAAAATGCATTTGTCCTTGCTTAATTTTGTCTGCTAGAACGACCTTTTGAGAACATAAATCCCAAATATTTTCATGATTCATTACTTCTGGAATTTAGGAGGCGCCTTTGAAATTCTCCTTTTGAGGCGCATCGCAAGCGACCATGCGCGCATCGTCGGTCGGCAGTGCAACTAGTCACGTCACGTCAAGTACATTAGAGAGTTCAACGCGTTCAACGTTCTTTGTGTATATTGTTCTGCAAAGCTGCAAACCCGATATTTTAAAATAATGCATCCTTTATTAGTTGCTAAAAAACAGTTTTCTATCCACGTGAGCGGTGTCGTGACCGCTTCAGTTGTCTGGCAACCATTGCAGCAAAACTCAGACCTACTGGCTGTTTGTACAGTTTGTAGCGCTGAATTTCACGTTCTTTCGCCTAATTCTCTTCGGAATCTCACCTTTTTTGTGTGAAATAGCACAGAAGCGCTCAGGCAAAAAAAAAAAAAAAAAAGTGCCCCGTATGCGATTGGAACTTGACCTCCGGGCCAGCCCAACATTGCGGGCAGCCTAGTCGGATACTTTATCCACTACACTACCGACGTGAGAAGCGCAGGTGATGAAGAACTGCTGTATAAAAGCCTCTTCGCATTTGTACCCAGAAGTATGTCGTGTTTTCATAAATTCTAATCAACCCAGAGCTTTAACCGCCAACTTACTGTTGAACGCTTCTGCAGTAAGCCAAAGGGGAGTGTATGCAATCAACGAAACAGCGTTAGCAGCATTGTTTATTGCAGGAAACAGGAAAGCAATCGTCGAACTGCGTGATGTTGGGACTCGGCGCTGTATCGCTGCTTCTCGCTAGTTATTTTTGCGCTTGATGAGTGAATAATGGATGGGTTTTAAGTTCTGACTACTCGAAGTTCCTTCGATAAACGTGTTTATGTAATAAATTCTCACTTTAAGCGTTCGGTCATTTATCTCGTCAGGTCAGACGTTTCACGTTCGCGCATCTCACGTATACGGGCTACGTGAGACAGATGTCGGCAGACTTGTGCAAGAATATCAGGCTAGCAAAACGACAGTTTAGACTCGTGCGAAACAGAGTAAACAGTTTACGAATGCAGTTTAGTTAAAACGTGGTTACTTCTGCCTGCGCCACTCGCCCGCGTTGTTGACTGAAAGTTCGACCATGTTGATCAGTCGCATCAGAGATCAGACATCTCCCCGCTCAGTTGCAGGGCGAGTTTCATTATGGCGCCGGTGTTGTTGCTTTACCTGACCCTTCGCGAGCCCGCCCTATGCCGACATATTGTGCAGACGAGGGAGAACTATGATTGGCTGCTTAATGACTTACTGAAACGTCACTTCACGAGCATAGGCGTGCGCAGAGTTCTCGATTAGGGGGGGCAAAGTCTTACCGCTGCCCCCCCCCCCCCCCCCCCCTTCGCTTTCCAGCAACTCCCGACTTCTTCCCACTGAAGGGCTAGCGGTCCGAACGCAGTGCAAAGAGGGATGGTTATCAAATTTTTATTTCAATGCGATGGAATTGCAACACATACAAAATATTTCTGAGCAGAAATTTTTACTTTAATGTGTTACATTGGCAAAATATGGGCCAATTTGGCGCCCCCCTTCAGATGATTAGGGGGGGCGGCCGCCCCCCCTGCCCCCCCTGTGCGCACGCCTATGTTCACGAGTTGAGGAGGAAAGCCTCGGTGAAACCGAAACTGCATTTGTTTTCCTATTTGCCGATATTGGGTAACGAAACGGGTGTGCATTGTTTGTTTATCACGGTTCCACGGTTCCACACACACACAACACAATTTTTTGGAAAATCTCCTCACGACCCCTTTAAGTGAGGTGCTACAAAGCAGAAACGCTTGACGTGCGCAAAGTAAATCCCCAGCGATTTGGCGTAGTTTGCTTTTGCTCCAATGTGCTAGCCACAGAAAAGTCACCTGGGATGTGTACAAAACCTCAGAAACGCTTCAAAATTCTTGTAACTCAATGCTTGTTTTACCGAGGTTAGCGCCAACGACATTTAAGTCATCATCATCAGCAGCAGCCTATCTACGCTCATTGCAGGGCAAAGGCCTCTCCCATAGATCTCCAATTATCCCCATCCTGTGCTATCCCGGACATTTAAATTTAAGTAAGAATATATTACCCCGGTCCTGTGTTATTCCGGACCTGTATATAATCATGTAAAATTCGAAGAAAAAAAATCTTTCCACCCATTTTATGCGTGAATTTTGCGTGAATTTTATGCGTGAATCTCTGGAGCGAGAAATTTGGTATTAACGACAGTAAGCTTCTTCCGCACACACGTCTGCTAGGCGCACAATGTGACTACCGCTCATTTCACGAGCTGTTTGTGAAATAGGCGGCAAGAAAGACGCCGCCGCATCGAACACTACCAACGTGGTCATCTATACGCTGCGCAGCCTGCTAGTGTCTTGCCAGCGAAGTCATCCAGCGTAAACAGCGGTGGCACAGCGAGACTCGTATTTTGAATCCAAGCTCCGGATCCGCTGAAAGGGGCAATCGATACTGTACCTGAATAACGGCCAAACTTGCAGCACGACCTCAGTGGAACGACCTTGCGCGCGTGAGTGGAGGGCAGCGCAGGCGAGGCTCACCGCGAAGAGGTCCCGCGAGGCACAGATGAGCACATGGTCGAACTTCACTTGAAACCTTTTATTCATCTTCGAATCCCAGTAACGCAATCATCGTCCACATATATACACAAGCGATATTTGTTTCTGTAAATCGGGCCGGGTCAACCAGAGGAGGAGGAGGAGGAGGAGGAAAGTGATGGGGCAGATAAAAACGCACAATGAGACCCGCGCACTATTACACACACTCCGCTGCGACTCGGCGAACGGCGCAGGCGTCGAAAGCTTCCTCGGCGGGCAGAGCGGCTGTGGGGACGGTGCCTGCTCGCGCGTCCCACGCGGCACTACTGCCGAAGCGGGTGGCCGTTGGTGGGGAAGCTGCGCAGCCCGCGCCGTTCGCCGCCCCAGGCTACACAACGGGAGCAGGGTCCCTCGAACAGAACTAGACGCGCACTCCGACGCTCTCGTCACAGCAACCTCCCGTAAAAGCTGCTCGTACACTTCGCCAGAAAGAGGGGAAAACAGAAGAGCCGCTGCTATACATAACCGGCCGCCTTCCGCGAGAACGGCGAGAGCCACGCCTGTCGCTTACATATATTGCTGCCTCTTTCGTCGGGAGGAAACACACTACGCATCAGGCGAAAATAGGTGTAAAAAAATGCAGCCCCGCGCGCAACACTTGCGCCGAAAGCTCGCTCCACATCACACGCACACGCACACACGCTCAGCCGGCACAACAAACAGCGGGGACGTCAGGCGGCGTCGGGGTACGTATTTACACGCCAGTTGCGTGAGCGCGGGCACGTCTCGAACACTGTACACACAAGGTAACAGGTGGGAGAAAAGAAGACTGCTTTTTCAGCCCTAGATGGAACGCCGGGGGAGGGGGGAAACGCGACACACGCACGCACACGAAGCGCCGGCCGGAACTCCGGCTCACGCGCACCACAAAAGCCAACGGCACACACACACACACACAGTCCTCACCAGCGCCTTCATCACAGCGCGCCTTCCCAGCACATGCTACCCTGTGTTTAGAGGAGTGTATTTACAGTGGTGTCGCGTGCAGACGCTTAAACTGCGAGAAACGCGACATTTTTTCAAGCCACACATTCTTGCCGGCCAACAACACTCCGCCAGGTTGCGATTAAGCTTCGCTTTCTGCCGATCCCGCTCGTCCACCAGCTGGCCAGGCGCTCACATCCGAAGCCCCGACGGCGCGGCGCAACACGAGGGGCAATAAAAACGCGCCCTAGTTTTTGAACTAAACGACAATCACTACTCACGTGGTTGGTGCGCGAGTAAGCGGCAAGTCGACTTGTGCCAATTCACGACTGGCGCAGCTCAAAATTAACTGTCAGAAGTGGCGCTGAAACGAACTAAACCTTTGTGAGACCGAGCTGGGAAAATTAGCTCGAAAAATACCGCCGCCCCCGAGGTGAGATGATGCAGGTATGTACAAAGACGCTGTTTTAGGGCCCCATTCCACGAAGAACTACTTTCTCCAACCTTCAGCTAACTTTTTTTTCTCGAAAAGATGGAAGGCGAATTTTTAAGCATTAGGTGTGCAAAACCTTCTGTGCATCTGTAATTTTCCAGCACAGCCTATGAAGGACGCATAGCACTTGGCGACGTAACTGTGAAACGGCGAACTCCACTAGAATTTTTATTGCTAGAATAATTACAAAAATATGAAATTAAAGCATGCCCAGAAGAAGAAAAAAACGACTCTACAAGGTATGAACTTTACGTTCGATCCGACATTACCACAGTGACTGCAGCCATAAACGTCGGCTTATCATTAGACGTGGTTTGTCGCCGACGGGGTCAAGCATTCGAAAAACTCGCACAAAGCTGTACTGCACCTATTCTACGCCCAAAACCACGGACTAATCAGGCCAGATTTGCGAGAGGGCTGGAGTGCGGGCGTCAGACGCTGACATGGGTTTTTTTTTTACTGCGGTTTTTTTACTGCGAAACGGCGTCAGGGCCGAGCAAAGCTTTCGACGCGTGGAAAGGGCCTGCACGGAAATTTTCGCGAGGCGGTGTTTCACGGAACCAGGCCGGAAATGTGTTCTGCAATCGAGCTAAGCCAGAGCGGCATGATGGCGCACCCACGACGATACACACATTTCCCAAGGAAGCCAGCACCTCCGAAACCAAGCAAACTCTGCATAACCTGCCAGAAGGAATACGAAAAACCCGCGGCATTGCCTCCTATTCGATAGAAAGCTTCGAACAGCGCGCTTACTGGAGAACGATGTCGGTCAAGTGAGCGGAACGGGTCACTGCTGGGACCCCTCCTCCTCACATCGACAGAAACAGCCCCGCACCACGGGTGGCCAGCATCCCCAAATAGCAGAGGGAAAGCACGCGCCAAAACACCTCCCGCTTTTTCACCTTCAGGAGGGAACAGCAGCTGCGACCAAGTTTTCGTTTTCCTTAGTTTCCTTTTCGTGTCGGAAGCAGTAGCCACAAGCGGGCACGTCGCATGAGCTCGGAGTGCAGCAAGCAGAGTTCGAAAATGCAAAAAAAAAAAAAAAAAAAAGAGCAGCTGGTTTACGGCGTTTTTTCGCAGCGGCGCGAAGCTTTTCAACTTCAACATTTGAGCGCGGAACAAGTTCTTTCGAGCTTCTCCCCTCACCGCTCCCGGTTCAAGAGCGGCGGCGAGCGAAGCCAAGCACCAACAACAAGGCGCTGAAATTTTGCAGACTAAAGACAAAGCAGTAGCTAAAGCATATAGATAAGCTCAGACACTTCCCGCAGCCTCGCTTTCCAAAGATTAAGTTATAAGAGGAGCCAGCGAAAGGGTTCAAAGTATAATGTTCGTAACTGGTCTTCTCGTAAAGTTTGACAGGGGTCTAAATGACGCGATTTCAGCCCGTACGAACTATAGTCAAATTGACGACGCGTTTGTTGATTTTAACCATGCTGTGAGGAAAAAGCAAACCAAGAGGACAGGAGCAGATTGAGCATGAAGGCTCAGTCCTGTTATTTGCAGTCATCCGAGGCTCTCCCGTATGTATTCAGATCTCTAGACAACGATCCGAAATGCGGCTGACACGCGCACAAAAAAAGAAAAACCCACGGCGGAGCTGGCTTCAAATTACCGCCAAAAATAAGGAGAATGAAAAACGAAAAGCGAGGGAAGGCAAATCAAATTAGGCCGCGCGGGGACGTGAGGGCAATATGACAGGGCGAAATTCTTTTGCACTTGCCACCGCTATCGACAGCGCCGAACTTTTCCACTGCGTGAGCTACACCCCGGAATCGATGGCAGCAATGTGCCTGCGGCCACGTACGCGCCCAATCGAACTAATCCCGCCGAGAGTAAAGAAGGGGAAAAAGAAAAGTGCGCTCATCATCGGCGGCACTCTTATTGTCGGGCGTCAGTGCACCTCCGAGAAAAGCGCCGCAAAACGAAGCCCAGGAATTTCACTGCCAATGGCTGGCTGCTGCTGCTCTCGAGTGTGGATCACGGCCCTACGAGCATTCCCCCCGACCGGGGGCTATCCACGCATCGGTGGGTCCCTGCGCAGCCTCCGATCGACGACGACGCTACACCGGCCCAAAGGATGACCTCGAACGAGTGGCAGATAGCAGACGTATGTGCTAGGCCCACTTTCTGCGTGTACGACCTCCTTGAATCTGACCATGCCCGGAGCGCAAACCACCTGCACTTTATTTCCTCTAACGTAGAAGGCATCAGACAGCCCACCTAGCAACGGTGCTGCTTACCCCTCAGAAACGGCTGCTTCGCCCACATCGCTGCTGATTTCGTGTCAAAGCGGCCAATCAACGACAAACTGCTCGACGCGTCGTACCGATAGCTGCGGGGGCTTTTCAGCAATAGCTCGAACGCAGAGAGCGGCCGCGGGCCCATCGGCGTCCGAACCAGCCGGAGCCCCGGCCGAGACTCGGGCCAGCCCGGGTTCGCGGGCCGTCCCCCAGTGCGCATGCGCCGCACAGGCTCGCCTCTCCCTCCCCCTCGCCCAGCCGGCAAGCGATGCGGCGACCGCGGCTGCAAAGATCGCGAGAGGGGGGGGGGGGGGGGGGGGGGAGTGGGCGTGCCCGGGCTCGCTGATTGGGCCAGGCGAGGAGGGGACGAAAGCACCTTGCCCAATGGGCGACACGCACCCCCGGCTATCTTAGCGCTGCACTAGTCCCCTAACCGTGGCCCAAGCAGCACATCTCAGACACCCTTCGCCCCGCTGCTGCTCTTTCGGCGCGCCAGAGAACGCGCCCATGTCGCTGCGTGTTACTAACCCACTCCTCCCGAAAAACTTCCCGCCATCCCGAGGAAACTCGCACGGGGGAGGAGAGGGTGGCCGGTAAGCGGGTCGAGCACGCGCCGAACGGGCGAGGAAAAAGACTCCTTCGGAATTAATCAGAAAAGTTGCGTGCCGAGGCGCCGCAGTGAGATAATGAGCCCGATCATAATCAGCGCCGCTCGGGGCCCCCCTCCCTAGAATTGCGCCCACGCTGCCCGCTCGCCCCCTTGCTGTTTTCTGCACACCTACAGTGGGCCGGCAGAGGAGCTGGCGACGAGAGTTTTGATGCTGCCTCCCCGTTTTTATCTCCCCGTGCAGGCCGAAGCGGAGCTAAGCGGCGTTCGCGTTGCCAAACTTCAGCGCCACATTCAGGCAAGCAGTGTGCGAATGTCAAAGCTGTGGACATCGATCCCGAAGAAAAGTCCATGCCATCTCTGGCGCTCAAATTAATCTCCCAAAACTACAGCCGCCCACTGCTATCACCACTTGTTACCCTTGCGTAGTGCTCGCCTGTCAAGGTCGATTAATAGAAACGAGGACCGCGTTGGCTTACTAAAATAAGGGTTTTCAAGACGAGTCATTCGTTTGGGGCTAGAATTTAGGCAAACAAAACCGTTGAGAACAAACTTGAGCGAACACAACCGCCGACGCCCTTTGCCTGCAAGGCGCATTTCCCGCCACCACCAGGCTAGCCCCGAAATCAGAGTAAAAGTTCCCTTGGATATCAGCGAAGAAAATAGGGGAAAGAGCTAACTCGATGATCAACTTAAAGGTTTGATCCTCATAGACCACTCGTTTAGTTTGCCCGCTTGGAGGCAACGTTTTCCTTCCTGCTAGCACGTGGTTCCCGCTTCTATTGCGGTCCTCGTGCTTCCCTCCTTACGCCACGACCGCATACGCATTCGTTCGCCGAGAAAACTATCTTTTGTCCGGTTGTTTGTAAGGACTAGTTCTGCTCCCTAAACGGCGGCCAGTAGCTTTCTTTTTTCAACACAAACTTTTGTTCGCGCTAGTAAATGTCTAGTCCTTGATTTGGACGCTGGAATTTCGGTTGCTATTGAGCATTACAATTAAAATCGTTTTATTCTTACCCCTTCCCACCAAGGCCTTGCTAGAGTCGCGCCAAGACCAGATTTTCCTCTCTACGCAGCTACGCCTGTAAGTATTCACAATAATTCTGGCGCGAAAGCGTCGCCCCGTCTTTACATCAAAGCAATGGTTGGATTAGCTGCGCGACGATACTGAGCGCCCGGCCACTTTGTACTCTGCGTCTTACAGTGATTTTTTTGCACACCACATTGACTGGAACGACGCTTGAGAATAAAATTTTGCAAATGGCCAGTATATTACACCCCAAATAAAAATCAACCAGGCCTACATGTGGCACCATAGAAAGGTCCAACCACGGCTACTTTCGGAAGCGGGTACAGAAAGATCGGGCTCCTCGACGTGTGAGCACTGAGCGCCCACGGGCACATTTATACGCAACGGCCGTTCCCTCTCACTATTTTTGGGGTAAATAAGACGCTGGCCTCCCTGTGGGCGTACGTGGGCGCTGCCTGAGAGCAGGCGAAACGAGTGGCCACCAGTTCGCATTCTCTTCAACGAGGCTCAGCCGTGAAACGACCGACAGCCACCACCGGTTCACAAAGAGACTCTCGCACAGCTAATAGCTTTCATACCAACTTTAATCACTCGTTCATGAAAGGAACAAACCATCCACTCGTTGGCGATATTAAAAACTCAGTCATCCGACACCGAAGCGGGGGAAGCTCCTGGCTAATGGCGTACATTAACAAAGGCAGCGGCGGCCGACACCCTGGGGGCCGCCATGCCGCGCGCCACGTCACTGCAGCGAACCCGCGACTACCGCGCCTACTCTCCTTCTCGGTAGTGGCAAAGAAAAAAAAAAAAAAAAAGAAAAGAACCATCAGAAATCGCACCTGGAAATTTGAAAACCCGGTTCTTGTTCGGTCGAGCAGCAACCAATACATGTTAACACGCGTGGTCAATTCAAACACAAGAAAACGAAAAAAAAAAAAAAGTACGCTATTTCACACCCATCAGGCCTAATCTGGAAAAGGCTGGCTTCTGATCTTGCATATAGTTTCACTCGTGGGGCGCAGCTGACTATGGTTTGCAATGTAAGGCCAACTAACAAAATGGCCGATGCGGGATACAGGGAACCGCTATTTCCAGTCCACTGCACATAGTTTCGTTTTGTGAAAACGGCTGTTACGCTGCGCAGGTACGATCTGCGAACAGTACCCAGCTTGGCCTGATGCGAGACGACGCCCGTGCACAGCACGGAAGCGTGTCGCCAAACAGAAGGCATGTTGCACTACAGTGCGGAGAACGATGACCGTGCACCCGTTCCATTTAGGCCTGAAAAGTTGCAGCATTGGAAAGAAGAAAAAAAAAAAAGGGGGGGGGGGAGGGGGAACACCGCACAAATCCTCACGCCAACAGCAAGTACTCGCGCACATTTTGACAACGACAGTATGAGCCCGGCAAGCACCAACAAGCCGGCGGCAGGCGAACATTGCCGGCGTGTGAAGGGGGTGGTTTGCACAGATGGACAGAGGAGCGACCGTTCGTACCTTACACATCGGACAGGCTTCGGAAGATGTGGTGACGGGCTTCGCAGCAGCCGCACATTCGTTCCCACGCGCAAAACAACTGGGGAGGGCGGGGAGAACAGAAAACGCGTGCGTCAGTCGGTTTTTGAGCCCCGTGTGCGCGTCCGCCACGTAGGCTGTCCTAGACTGGGCTGCAACTTTCGCGGCTGTGGGAGTCGGGCTCGCCGCGGGCTGACACTGACGGGCTGGTTTGTTCTTTCTCGTTCGGCGCGCGACACTGCCACGTGACCTCATTAGGCGTACGTACAAGTGACGTCCCGCAACTGACGGGGTCACGGGCGGACAAGCAAAGTGGACGCAGAAGATCATTTTAACAGCGGAGTAAAGTCCACCGACAGCAAGCTCGCCTTACTGCTAAGACTCGTATTCAGCCACCTGGGAAGCGCAAATTGGTTGATTGATTGATTGTGGGGTTTAACGCGCCGACGAAACGCAGGCGATGAGGCGCGCCGTAGTGGAGGGCTCCGGATTAATTTTGACCTCATGGGGATCTTTAACGTGGGCCGAAACCTCGTACACATGGGCGTTTTTTTTTTTCTTTTCGCCTCCATCAGAAAAGCGGCCGCCGCGGCCGGGAATCGAACCCGCGACCTCGTGCTCAGCAGCACAACGCCTTAGCCACTGAGCCACCGCGGCGGGTAAGCGCAAATTGGTGCGGGCGAGGCTGAAAGATTACCTTAATGTGTACACTATAGAGAGGCTGCCCAGATAAAAACACGTCCGCAGAAAATGTGCTCCATCAGGAAGAAGAAGCGCAAAAAACAGCTCGGCCAAGGAGACTTTTACCGGCAGCGGCGGCGAACCTCGCATCCTTATTCAGGCAAAAGCTGCACCCAGTATAGGACACCAGTCGCGGACAAGCAACGGTTTTCCCGCGGCGTCACGAGGTCCCGAGTTCGGCGCCAGCAGCGATGCCAACGGTTAACATTAAGGCCCACAGACCGACGCTGGTGCAAAGCGGTCTCAGATGTCACTACGACGAACAGTTAAATCCCGCAGGCGTCAATGCCGACACGACAGGGGAAGAAGTACACGGCAAGGACAGCTTGCTTTTTTTCCAAAAAAAGAAAAAAAAAACCCAAAAAGAAAAAAAGAGAGAAGCACACTGTTTCTTCTTCTTCTTCTTCTTCAAGTCCGGCTCCGAATGGGATGGAAGGCCTGCCAACTTGGGCGAGCAGGCAGGCAGGCAGGCAGGTGGACAGGAACCGCTCACAGGCTGCGGATCCCACCGTCGGTGCAAGAACACCTCACTTGTCAACTACACGAGCGCGCGCCTCGAAGCGGCGTGGCAAGCCTCGCGCACGGCCTCCCGTCCGAGAGTGGTCCATTGTCCGTAGCTTTTTTGGATGGCGGTGAAGAGGAACGCGAAAGACGCAGAAGCGGATCTCCGAGTGTCGCGGAGCCAGGGGCGAGTCCTGAACAGCAGCAACACGGGCAGGCAGCGCGCAGGGTCAGCAGCAGCGGTGGCGGTGGTCGCGTCGTGCCGTCGCCTCTCTCCCGTCGGCCCCGTGGACTTCTTCCCAGCCGCGGGCAGCACGACGGCTCGGCCAGCACACAGAACAAACACACGCACGCGTGCACACCGGTGTCCGTATTTGCATTTGGTGGCGGCCTTTCCTCCTCTTCCCCTTCCGGGGGAAAAAAGGAAAGGGGGAAAGAGGGGGGTCCCGCGTAACGTGTCCCTCGCTCTGTCTTTACAAATAGCCGGCGGTTAGGTCGGCAGGCGACGACGACGCGACACTGGCGCTGCCCTGCGGTAGAGAGGAGGAGGCACATCAGAACGCTGCCCCCCGGGAGGACTGCACAGGGTGAGTCAATCGCACAACACTCCCCGCCCAGGCCCGGAGAAGAACTGCCCCGCAGCGGTAAAGCCAGAGAAGACGGCCGAATAAAAACAGCCAAGGCTTCGCTCCGCGAGTCACTCTGAAAAGCGGTACAGTACTTCAGCTACTCGCGCGACTCACAGAGCAAGGCTTTTGAACAACGTTGGCGTTATTAGCGCTTCAAGAATGCATACACCCAGAGCACCGGATACTAAACACGCACCCCCGACAGCCAGACGGTCCGCCCCAGAAACGACTGCCCTAAGACCCCCACGCAAGATATACGGGACGAACCACTCAAAAGGAGTCCGCGAGTTGGTCGTTCGTTATGTAAACACGCACTAAGACCTCTGCTTTCGTTCTTTCAAATTCACTGCAGTCTGCTTACACCTGCTTATTGACACGAATCAATCCGTTTACCGTCCTCGTCAGCTGAACCTGAGAGTGGCGCCTCACCCTCCACATATTAGGGGAGGGGACCGTTGGTATCCTCAAGTGGAGAAAAGCGCGCGTTTTGGTGAACTGCGCTCCGTCCAGCACGTGCAAAACAAAACTAAAGGCCGTTTCAAACTTTTCAAACTCTACAAGTCCCTAGAGCGCTGGCATTTATAGGCGCAAACTGGCCGGTGCCCTCACGCGAACCACGACGCAATGCAGGCCAAAGAAGGCCTGCATTGAAGGTCAGCGCTGTACATCAGGCCGAACCGCGATGCTGCTGCTCCCCACCGTTTCTGTTGTGTCACGTTTTTACGAATATACCTCCCATCATACGTAGTTTGTTGCCCTTAAAGGTAATTAGGTGTTCATCATGGCAAGGTAAAAGCAACCCTTAACGTGGGCGAAAAAAGAGGTAACAACACAGCGCCTGCTCTTATCCCTGCGTCCAGTGCTGTTTTTGAATGTGTGGATATGTTCGCTACAGGTCGGAATTCAGTCATCGAATAGGCGCTCGATTACGCATAGCTTTTCTGCTTGTTTTAGGAAATCGTCTTGTTGAAATAAACCTATTCCGAGAGCCAGAAGGCAAGAAAAGAGTCGAGAATGTGGTACCCCAATGAACGCCCAAGAAACCGAAAGTAGCGTTTCAACACAGGCTCAAGTGTTCTGAATGGGGAATAAAATTACAAATCATGCCCGACTAGCGCTGCTTTTGGTAATCGCGATATCGTTCTCGGCTATAAAGAATCCTAACGAGCACACGCCCACAAAAAAGAAAATAGGTGCGAGTAAAGTGTTCGACGGCCAACGAAGTTTTCCAGGCCGTACATCAGCCGACACCTTCACCGTAGGCAACAGAGAGAGATGCACGGCGCCGTGGCAGACATGCAAACGAAGCTGGGCAAAGTCGAACAAACATACCCACTCTATTCGAGAGGCACATCGGCACGGATAGGAGGAACACTGAGGAGACGAAATAAAGGAGGGCTTACGAGGAGAGGAGAGAGAGGGCTGCCTGCACACGACTGAGCACAACGGCCACAGAGCTTACAGCGAGCGCGAACGACACACGCTGCACTGGTGGCGACAGAGTGGAAATCGCTAACCTTCGGACCGGGGGTCTCTGGAATGCGTCTCGACAAGGGCTACTTTTGGAAAGGCGTAGAGGGCAAAAGAAGCTCCCAGCGGACCACTACGATTGGTGGCAGACGCCGGCTAGTCGGCCTTCATTCGCACGACCAAGAAGGTGGGACTCGGGGTGTTGAGCGCACTGCCGCACACTATGTATAACCACAACATCCGCCAACACATGGCCTCAATCTGCGGCTCGCAATCGTCTCGTATACTCACGCTCTCAGTGCTTTTTTTTTACATAAATGTGGCGAAATAGGGTGCACCCTACACGAAAATACCAAAGACGGAAGATGGCGCGCTTCACTATACGGCAGAAAGCGGATCTGAGGGGAATGTCTCTATACAGCTAATAGCCTCCCGGTGGCGGATTGTGAATGTCGGGCCATTTGCTATGTTGACCTGGAGTCGCAAGATCACATCGACTGAGAAGATCGTAGGTTCAGGCCAATCGGTGGGTTTGAGCTGAGCTAATTTACTTAAAAGAAGTTGCTTTAGATACCAGAAACAACTTGAGAGCATCGCTGATGGAATGACCATCCGCTCAGAGTGACACCTGGACCCATTGCCGCGCTTCTGCTACGCACTCAAGAGTTCCAGAAAAGCGATGTTCCAGAAGCTTTGATAAGTCACTACGGTTTCCTAAGTAAAAGCGGTATTTGAGCAGCATGACTAGAACACGTTAGCAGCAGGGTTGCTGTTGGCACTCAGAATGCGAAGCGGATAAGCAGGCCTGAAGACAAAAAAATGACGTACCGCCTTTCCGCTAAAACTACTGGCATACCAAATCTAACAGAATTCACAGTTTACTATGCTCGAAATTGCTTTTACTAGCAGTTTGGTATCAACGTCCGTTCAGCCTTGGACAATGCGCTGTAATTGTTTGGTAATGTCATCTACATGCTCACATACTGCAGAGGGCACCGGTAGGGTTACTCAATTAAATTTTCAAACTCGGTTTGAAATAAGGCAAATTAGCGATCACCTTATCTTTGGCTCGCTGGCTCACTGGCTGAGGTGTGGCGCTGCTGGGCGCAAGATCGCGGTTGCGATTACCGGTGGCGGCTGCGCTTACTGACGGAGACCAAACACAAAAAGCGCCCGTGTGAGCGAGATTAAATTATTAGAGCGAAAGCCCTACTACCCTACATTTTACAAGGTCATTCATCGCGTCGCAAGTGACATTCAGCGGCTGGCGTGCAAGCTGCGCCTTTTTTATCGCTTCGCTCGCTCGGAGCCTCGCCGCTTCTGCACCCTTCGACTAGGCGGGAATGGAACGACCGATTCACCTGCGCGTGCGCTTCAGCGCAAGCGAACCACGTGACTAGGCGAGGCCTTAGCGGCTGCTTCTTCGCCGCCGATGGCGCGCCGGCGAAAGGCTGAATCCAATCATCGAGCAGATATAGCTACGCGGCTGTCTGCGTAATCTCAAGTGAAGGCAAATTTTCACGAAATGCTGCATAGCCCTTGCTTTCGCTCCTGATAACTAGGTGCAGCCCTCTTTTATGAAATTACTACGGCCTAAACTTTTGCGCAGCCCTCCCCTTCAGCCAGCCTCATAGCCCAGGTGCAGCTTCGGCAAGAGAAACCCGAATTTGAATAGGCGACCTCTCGCGGCGGATATTCACCTGGCAATTGAAAATTAGCCCCGTCCCACAAGCAAGCCTGGTCATAAAATCATAATGTTATACGCATCCCTCATTAACCCTCTGTTCGGGCGGCGTATCGACTTGTCCTGCTTTTCCTGCGAGCGCAGGGCACTTTAGGGGCCCGGCTTGTTGTCGAACTTCGTCCGGGGTCACGGCATCTACTCACGCGGCGTCACGCGTCCAAACCGAGGCCTCGCACTTCCCCCGGTCGGCATCGAACCTCCATGGCTTGCTCGCCGCTGTCAGTCCCATTGCGCCACAGACGCACACGCTTCTCAGATGCAAATTGCTGAGGGCAATCTTAGCGCTACGCCGTTGCCACAGAGGTTGCCGATGCTAGGCCGCAAATAAGCACACAACGATATAAAATTTAAAAAAAATCACGAATTAACGTATAAATTATGCCAAATTAATGAACTTTCAATCCACTGTCTCTATAGGCTACGGCGCCCTCTCTTGACTGTTTTCGGTATCAACGCCAGGATGATACTGAAACTAGTCAAAAGAGGTCGCCACAGCCACTCTCGAAAACTGCTTTAGTTTTTTTTTTTTCATTTGACAGAGTTGCGTAAAGCACAAATGACCTGGCTTGCACCTCTGCGGGAGATATTTAACATTTTTCCCGACCCACGGACATATACATTTGCCACTAATATAGGTTTTGCTAGCATTTCGCGCCCTCCCATTAAAAAAAAAAAAAAAAAAAAAAAAAAAAAAAAAAAAAAAAAAAAAAACTTCTGTAATCTACTGAGCAAGTTATGGTAGCTCATACCCTCTATTTGTAATTTTATTTTCCAGCATGATGGCACCCAGAAATGTGCAATTAAGATTATAATGAGGCGGAATTTCTGTATGCCTTGATGGGTACGTATTTTTTGGTGTCCTGAAATATCTCAACATTAAGCTCACAACGCATTTTCGGCTATGGTGTGCCAGCAGCTGCACAGCGTTTTGAAAATTTCCGTGTAGCTGGAAACACACCTAGGACTTGAGAAACAAACGCTGCTACAATTACAGCGTTGCAAGTGAACTGAATTTTAGCCGACCAAGTGATGTTAAATTGCATGCAGTAATTAACCAAACAAAGGGGTTTCACCTGGCATACTCACGCCAGGACTATAATTTCGCTCCGGGGGGGGGGGGGGGGGGGTGGCGGACTATGGACTGATTTAGACTGCTCCCCCCCCCCCCCCCCGGTGCCCTTTCTGTTGGTGATGCCCAGCGGTTCAGTTGTCATGAGACTCCCCGCCGTGTCACACCCAGTGGCGGTCCCAAGGGGGGGGCGAAGGGGGCGGTCGCCCCCCCCCCCCCCCCAAAGAGGTCCTCAGTTTCTTATTTTTAGTTTTTTTTTAAGCATTACACTTGCGCGAAGTTAAATCCCAGCGGGTTGCACTGCATACGCGCACACGCCTCCATGGTTATCACCACCTCCGCAGAATTGGCGCAAGGAGAGGAGCGATTCTTTATTCGCCTCGCCCCCCCCCCAAAAAAAAAATCGCCCCCCCCTCCCCCCCCCAAAAACCAATCTCTGGGACCGCTACTGGTCACACCCCTCGGTCGTGATGAAACTTTCAGCCGCACTGCATGCTTAGCCGTTACCGCACACTTTTCAGACGTACGGCGACTCCCACAGCGCCGATTAAGCCATGCCGATCTCCTAACCCACAATGAGACCCTCTGACATAGCGACAGTGAACCGGCAGAATAAAGGGGCAAGGCAGGGGCAAAACAGAAGCAAGACTTCTCCGGCCATCGCCAACTAGAATTGGCCCACTGCGACGTTACTTCTCGCGACTACGAGCAACGTGTACAACCGAGACAAAGCAAGGCAAGTTCAACACAAGCTCAGAGCAACAAGTTGTCAGTTTTGAAAGCAGCAAGTAGCTACAGCTACACGTTTAACTGTGGCTACTTGCAGCAATAAGCTTCTGCACAGCGACAGGGATACACACAAAAATGTAGAACTCCCTTATGCAAACGCACAAAGCTACAGGTAGCAGCAGCTGTGAAAAGCTGCGGTTACCTGTAGCTAAATATGTACTGGTCGCACAATGAAGAAATAAGTTGGCAATCCTGAGTAGGTTAAGGTGCTAGAACATACAGCGAGACCTTGGTTCCCGAACTGTGAAAATGGCGAGGGAACAGAATGCAGCAAGCCAGAGAATAAGCGCTGTGGCACGTGATTGAAAACTGTACCATGTAACTGAAACTGTACCACATGGCTAAAAATGAATAGCGCTCATGGTTATGCAGGCGACAGACAAAAGTTGGCAACTTAAAAAAAAAAAAACGGCGTTATGCGCAATCAAACACTGAGGAAGACACGCACGCAGCGAACCGTCACATGCAGATACCAAGCAGTGAAGGCCCCGCCCGCACAGACATTAGAGAAGGCAAAAATAAGGGGCGACTGCACCAAGAATGACTGAAAATGCATCAAGCAGACTGTGTGCCCCACAAAAGGACGCAGAACAACGTGCTTGTAGGGGCTCGAACTCTTAAGCATGTGCAGGTGTCGTTAGAAGGAACCAGAACACGGGCTACTTAGGCAGTTCAAGTAGTTACAGAGCTCAAGCACATTTCTCCTCCGCTTGTAGGGCACTGCCTCCCGTAGGTGCATTTATGAGAAAGACCCGGTTGCAGGTTCTCCCAACCGGAAAGACACTTTGCAGAAACATTCGCGCGTGCTCACCAAACGCTGTTCTTTATCGCCATCGAAGGCATGAAAGGCTTTACCTTCAAGTCCCCCCCAATTTAAACTCTCAACTGTGGCAAGTGCAGACCTTGAAATGACTAGACGTGTTCTAGCATAGCAGGCACAGGGGCAAACAGTGCGAGAGAGGGCAGAAGGGCGTGCAGTGATTCCGAGAAGTACCAGAGGACATGCTGAGGCACTGACGAGCAGGTCGAGGCGCGCGCGTTCCTAGCTTTGGCGGGCATAGTGGGGGACCTGGAAGGGATTGCGCCAGCGGGGAAGGAGAGAGGGAGAGAGAGAAAAGTCTCAGGGTACCGCAGTCAGCACTTTCGAGATCCACGGCGGCTGATGAGAAGAGCCGGGGCTGGTTCACGAGCGGAAGAGGTCAAACGCGGTACCGTTCACCAGGCCTCCCGATTCTACGTGTCAGGCGCCATCGACCTCGCGCTAGCATCACGTGCTGACTACGGGGGAGGGGGGGAAAAAAAGCCCCTAGAACGCGGCGATCGCGTCACGCGCGCGGTCCCAGTGGGGGAGAGAGAGAGAGCTTACAAAGAGCAGGGGCGAGCTTCATCCCGCGAGCCATCATCAACGATCGCCGCCGCCGCTGCCTCAGGCCCACGTCTCCAAATTGCAGAGCTAGCGGAGTGTGTCGGGCAGGGGGAAGGGGAGGACAGACAACAAAGCGTGGAAGCCCACGGTTAGTCTCCTCCTCGAGAGGGCGAGGCATCAAGTGGCACACGCGCGGACTCACACCAACACACACGCCGCCTTTCCTACCCCCCTCGGAGGAAGACGTGGGCCTCGGAGACAGCTGCGGCTCCTTCGCGTTCATGTGCACTTTTGGGACATTCGCGCTGTCAGGTTGTCACTTAACAAGAAACTAGGGAAGTTCGCGGCGTCTGTGCTCTCCAAAAGGCGGTCACGTGGCCGGTTCAGACAGCACGTCCGAAACCTTCGGCAGCATGCAAGCCAACATTATTTCTACATCACTGACGCGATAGCTGAGAACGAAAAGTGAGCGCCTCCGCCCCGTGCAAGTGTTCCCTTAGAAAGTAACAACCGTGACTACCACAACCGTCACGACTGCCGTGCTAAGGCTGTTGCTACCTTGACAAGGCAAAGCCCCCCGCGGCAGCAAAGACAAAACAAGCGACTTCACGGCGCCGCCGCGTTGAGAATTTCGTCGACGGGCATTTCCGCACAAGTGCGAAGTAGACACTAACTTCTAACGGCTCACGCGCACAACAGGGAAATAAATTTCGACCAGCGCAGTTCGCATACGCCGGGGAGGTCAACGTGAAACACGTGGGCAGCATTAGACGCCACGCGCTGAAGCTACGCAGGGAATGGAGGAAAAAAAGAGCGATCCTCAAAAAGGCTTCCTGACACGGCTTGAAGCGCACAGCGCACCGATAAGCGCCGTGTTCCGGGACGAACAGATTTGGCATTACGCAAGTTTACCTGCCCTTCGGGCCGCTCAAACCCCGAGCAGGAAAGTTGGGCGAAGCAGCAGCAGCAGCAAGGGCTGCGCGCTTGCACAAACAAAACGCGGCTGCTTAGCGAGGGAGCGAGATAGCGAAGCCTCCGGGAGGACGGCGCGAGTTAGCTGCGGACCAGAGCGCGCAGCCGAGTGCACCAGCGCGGGCGGCGCGCAACAAAGGAAAGCTTGTTAGCTGCGGCTTGCCAGCAGCAGAGAAGCGCGGCGACCGCAGCGAGAAAACAAACAGCGAACGCCAGTGCGCGTCGGGCCGTTAATGGAAGCCGGCCGCCAGTGGCTCGGAGAAAAACCCGCAACGGGGGATTAACGCCGGAGTCGGTCGGCTCCCGTAATCCCAGGGCGCTGCGACGACTGCTGCACGAGTGAACCGGCGCTGTTATTGCCTCACTTTCGCTCGCCTCCTGTTTGTGTTGTGCGCGGGCTTCGAAATAATAAAGCGAGCAGCAGCCCCGCTGGTTGTCGCGATGGCTCTGCGGAGGGAGGCGGCTAATCCGCTTTCGGGCGCCGCTGGCCGGCTTTGGCGGAGTTGCCCGAATTGGCGCCGAGGAGGACGCCGCACTAAGCCGGAGGAGCTTTGCCGCAACAGGGCGCCCTTCCGATCGTCCTTCGTCGGAGCTCTTCTGCCGCAGGTACGCTGCCGCTCGGGCGAGCGTCCTCTGCAGTCCGCCATGCAGCGCCACTGAGCAGTTACTCGCTCGCTCGCCGCCGAGTGCTCCAAGGTGTACGAGCTCCGGCTGCCTGCCCGACGCAGGCGCTGCCACTGGACGGAAACTAGCGGCGACCAGCTCGAGGCGAATCTTGCTTCCACCGTACTACGTTGTTTGCTACCGGCCAGTTGCAGAGGACCAACTTTGCGCAAGTCGAACGAAATCCTCGGACGTTTATGCGACACACTGGCCCCGTGCAATATTGTATGAGGACATTCAAGGACAAAATCGCATCGTCACGCTCCCCGACTGTATTCAGAGAGCCCGCTCGCTGGTTGGTTGCGCCTTAATCCAGACGGTCCAGGATGGTAGCTGCTGTAACCGACGGGAAAGAATATTGCTCCGGCGATTTGAAGGTCGACGCGAATGTGCGATTTCTGGTCTTCGTATCAAATTCTGCGGGTCATTCCGGTTTATTCCTTGCATTCCGCGCTCCCCCTGAACAATTAATAAAGTTGGGAAACAAAACGTGCTCCAGCTAAGCTTCAACACCTAGCCTATTACGGGCGGAACGGCATCTGGTCACACATGTGCATGTTCGTGAGTGCATTTATCGTGACACTCACGAGAGAGAGAGAGAGAGAGAGAGGAGAGAGAGAGAGAGAGAGAGAGAGAGAGAGAGAGAGAGAGAGAGAGAGAGAGAGAGAGAGAGAGAGAGAGAGAGAGAGAGAGAGAGAGAGAGAGACTTCACTGTCCCCTGAAAAACGTATCACCAACGAGATTCTACTGTGTGTACAATATACACACACGTATGTCCGCACAGTATATGTATATATAGAGGTCTTTTTTTTCTTCGAACTGAGTCAAATCCACCAGAACAGAATTTGAGAAAACGGCGAAACTTTGTTACGGGGCCTAAATGCAACGATGCCAAAGAAATTATATGCAATATTTTACATGTTAGCTAGGGGACGTAACGGTCGCAAGTAATCAAATATGTAATGAATTTTTTCGATAATAATTTCTTATTTAATTATTCCCTAATACCTTAAATAACTTAATCCCGACTGAGAGCACGAGCAGTGGGGCTGCAATGTTGATTGACGACATCAAGCCAGAAGCACACTCCCATAGGGAAAATGGACTTGGCTCCCCTTGATCCCTGGCACAAAAGGATCCGGCTCATTTCCGATACGAAATACGACCTGCATACACGTTCACCGGGCGTTATCTGACCTATTTTGTTGCAACCTGTTTGGCAGGGGAAAGTTGCCGAGTTCGACTCATTTCGGGAAAAGAAACTCCGCCATGTGCATATGCAAATGATATGTATATATACACGCACAGTAAAGCCTCATTGGTGATACGTTTTTCATTAATAAATGCACACAGCATAACCTCGTTTATGGGGCGTTTTTCAGGGACACGCGGACTAGATACGGATGATTGGCACAAACGTATCATCGGACCGTACATTAAACTAAGTAAAAATGGAAGCAATAACAGCTGTAGCACAGTAAAAGTTAGTTTACACACACAAGAGAACCTTCCCCTTCCGTGAGGAATCGCTGCACAGACACCGTACCGCCTCGGCTAAACATGCCCCTAGAGCCACTATATATAGTTCATCCCACAAGCTAGCTGCAGCACTGTGGAGGCTACATTGTTGTCCCCCTCAGGGCGCCCAACTCACCGCGAAGGAAGCGACAAAAGGCGCCGGGGCCGTGCGGTGCCACTTGCCGAGAGGGGAGAAGGGAGTGTCCTTTCAGGACCCCCTTCAGGACGAGTTAGGCGCCCTCAGTGGGCGCACTGTTGACAACAATGTAGCCTCCACAGCGCTGCACCTAGCTTGTGGTATGGCTCCACATGCTCCCTTTCTTTGACTTGATGAGCCCGCAATGATTGTCGCCTTCACTGTCGCCACGTAAATATAGACCGTGGTTGCTCCGTGCGCTTTCCCAGCCCGAACTGCGCCACTGGTATGATTTCCTGGCTGGCGGTAGGGTACACTACAGCTCAACTTGACCAGATCTATATCCTCGGTAGAGGTCATCCGGCCTCCATTTCGAGGGAACAGCCGTGCCCAAATTATGGGAAACGAACGCGAACAGTGCACGGTGCCGTTCAGCCGGGACATCAGTTCGAGTTCTGCTGAGGGAAGAAAGCGCGGACGAGAGATTCGCCTTCCGACAAAGTTATACAAGCGAAAAAAGAGGTGATCCCACGCTAACCCCATTGAAGCAGTGATAAAATACGCAGACTCGCAACACTGGCCCTCCCATATGGGAGGCCGACGAATACAAGAAGCAGTGCGGCGAATCCTCATGACGTGCTCCTGCCTCGCAACTGGTCAATGGCTGCGTGCCAAGAAGTAGCGTCCCACCTGCTCCTCACGACTGACCAAAAAGGCGCCAAGAAAGTTCCGCTGACGCTACGGCGGCGGGTGGCGGGGCCCGACTGGGCAGGTGCACATCCGTTCCGCACCTAGGGAGCCCGCGCCTTTGTTCCGGTTAGGGACGACATCCTCCCCCTCCTCGCGCGCGCATGCGCAGTGTCCCGGTAACTCACTGCTGTAGCGTTGCGGAAGCTCGCCGCTATGCCAAAACTCTCTAATAGCCGCTGCAACACGCGCAGAGAAAAAAACAGGACCGAAAATCCTGCGCGGGCCACTGGTCAGTTGGGGTCACACAATTCACTAGATTCACAGTTTATCGTTACTGCCCAGTCTGCGCTGAGAAGCGAGGTAGGTGGCCACCCAGTTACGGCATCGCTTGGTGTTGGCAACACCCTAACACGCTCACAGAGCCCACTGACGCGATTTATCAACCAAGTTAAAAGGCCCCCCTGCAATACTTCTGATAAACGCTTTCACTCTTTCTTTCGTGCCTGGAAGCTCTTCGATATCTATGGCTACAGTCAGTGGCTCTAGCAATGACTATCGCCACCACAGGGCGGCACTGCGTGACCCTAGTCGCTGTTTTGCTTATGTAGCGATCTTCTTTAAGGGAACTATCCAAAGTGTTCATTGTTGCAGCTGAAGGGAAGCCGGCCAATAACCGCGATTTGGCTTCAGTGACGTCACCAAAGCCCGCAAACAATGACCAGACAGACAAAGTGAGAAACATCTTTTGAGCGAGTTTCTAGGCTGGATGTATAAAGCACTAATATTTGGTTGGCGCACTTGGCTGCCGCTTAATCTACGCACTGGACGCGCTTGCTTGTAAGCCACGTTCTAAAAGTAGTTGATTTTTAAAAACGTTGACAATTTTCTTTCGGCCACTTCTGTCTGCTTATGTGCTGTGAAGGCGAAAGCATAGCGATTACGTAAGACTTCGGCTACATCGTCTTTGTCCGTAATTCTTCGCTATCGTTTCGTCGTCTTTTGACGCGAATTTTCGGCTGGCCACAATTCACACCGCAGCATCAGAGCTACCCGTGTGAACCTGTTCTACTCAGGTGCCGTCCCGCGCACCTATCACGCAGAACTCACCAGGTCAATTGTTGTTCCCCCTCCGGCAGGGTGCCGAGTTCGCGCAGTGGTAAAGCACTCGCATACCGCCCTGGGCACCCGGGTACCAATTCCTCATTAACCCGAGTGCATTTTCATTTATTTTCTCCCTACAGCGGCGGCCATTTTTGTGCCACTCGTGTTGACGACGACAGTCGCATTTCTTGTTTGAAGAGACATACAAAAACGGCTTTGGCGGGGGCCTTGAACAGCGGCTTCTTTTCCGAAAAAGGGATACTTACAAGCCCGGGCCCCGTAGGCTACTCGAGGTGTGGCGGCGTGGAGTAGGGAATTTATGTGCAACACGGTGTCTAGGGCGCGAATCAAAGGCTGATTTTACCCACGGTCGGTGATGGATTGCAAGCCCGTCGAATGGCAGCTAGAAATGCTCTCGGAAACGCACGCACGCGAGGAAGGCGGTGCACGTACCTGCGATTGCACGTTGGCGCCCATTGCGTTCTGGTAGGAGTCTCCGCCGTTCATGCTCATGTTGTACATGGAGTCCTGCGGCGCGCCCGGCGGCGGTGGGCTGATCATGGGACCCTGCTGACCCTGCGTCGTCGGCACCATGCTGTAGGCTGACGCGCCAGCCGCTGCAAATGGGGAAGGGGGAAAAGAGGAAGAGGAGCGCGAAGCTTAGATCTCGCTCGCTCTCTACTGCTGTCATCGTGCACAGCAGTACAGGCGTACACGCCGAAACATGTAGCCAAAGTAGTGGCAACCAGGTACGAAAAAAAAAAAAAAGGGGGGGGGGGTGCAGAAATGGTAACTATACGCCTCGAGCGCGGCCTGTAGGGGCGCCACTGAAATCCCCCTAGCGGCCCGTTTCGAAAGCAGGCGCGGGAGTCTTCGTGTCGCTCTCCACTGTCGCTTTTGCGGCATGTTGTCGACTGACATTTAGCGTTTGCGGGCGTTGGAAATCCATGTTTATGTGGAGCGGTCACTCTGTTCGCAAATGGGGTGTGTTTACGAGAGTGTAAATGTTTCTGACGCGATCTTAGTGTGGTATATTCGGTCTGTATAAGCGCCAGGTGTGTGTCACAGGCCAGCGTCGCGGAACCGGCGTATGCATGGACCTGATTGTAGTTACACTGCCCTAAATTTACTAGCAGTGTCTCCGTAACCACCGGTTCCTAAGATGTTCATGCTACGGGTATACACTACGATGTAAACCAGTTTTGCGCGCTTACATATTCAGCGGAACACTCATACCTGACAGCCCGCCAGTTATTTTTGCCAATAATATACCTCAGATATTGATCAACACCATTTAGAAGCCAATGTGTGTTAATTTTGATCAACACCATTTAGAAGCCAATGTATGTTAATTTCGGGAATATTCAACGTAAGTACGATGGATAATGCAGAATTATACTCGGGGATCAGCACACAACAAGGAGTCGTCTTGTCGTGAGGTGAGCGCCCGCAAACATTCATCTGCAACATATATCCTGTGGGACCTGCGCGCAGACGGGCCTAGCATATATTATCTGCGCCGCGACTAAACCATTCTTCGAAATATCGTCACATGGCACAGGGAGCTTGCAGAATGAAGGAGAAACTGAAATCAGAGGGCCTTATCCCATGCCACACTCCTCCAACGACACTTTTCATCGCTTATGAACTGCATGCCCACCCTGTATACTTCCAAAAATGTGTCCACCGAACGATCGTTCGTTGAAGTCGAAAAACAAAACAACAGTGAACGCGAGATTTGTGTGCGTGTGATTATTAAAACGTACGTTGCTTGATACCTCTCCGGATTCGTACACAGCGCCCCCCCCCCCCCCCTCCTATGTCTCGCGAAATAGCAGTGCATTTCGCGTATAGTTGGTGAGGTGGGCGGGCATTACCTGGCTTAAGTTTCGACGAACGTATGTCAGAAGGTGCACTGCATTTTGTTTATATTTCCGTTAGAGCTATTATGTTTCTTCCGCACTTGCACAGCATGTATTTTTCCGTGGTTTCATATAAGATTGCCTTGGTTCTTGATATAAGGCGTGTGTGGGCACACATTTAACGACGTACAGACTTGGAATATACTTAGCATTTTCGCATGGTTTATAGTCTGATAAAATGCATAAGTTATTGTCCGGGATTGGCTAATCACATCCCCGAAACATATTTTTCTGCGACGTATTTATTCGAAACGAAGCCGCATTCGTTGTCCACGCTGCAAAATGAAGCCAACCTCTCACTGTGCCAGTATCAGGTCTAAACGAGGCGACAGTAGAATTCATTTGTGCCTGATGTATTTGGAGGTGACAGGGGTGATATGCTGCTACCGTCGCCGACGCCCGAAAGTGCGGCGACGAAGCGCGCAGAACTGTGTCCCCGGGTAGATCTTGCAGGTGATCGAGTACTCTACGAAGACGCAGCTGCTTTTTCTGTGACCTAAACGTACTCTTTGCTAACAGACGTCACCATAACAAGTTCTTTTTAGGGCGCGGAAAGGCGAAAAGAAGCGAAACAGAACCAAAACACTGCACGAGCTCTTATCAGCCACGCAGCGCACATCCCGTGAACCCCGCGGAGAAGCTGCGGCAAACGGCGCAGTGATGGCGAAGCTCGAGGCGTATGGAGTCACCGCGAAAAGTACGTAAAATTGTGAGCCGCCAAATCTCGCGGCATTTAAGTCCCAATTAGCACAAAGAAACAGCCCTGAGACGACAAGAGTTTCTTGGCGTAAAGATGTATTCAGATGCGAGTACGCAACATCCCCATCGTTACTGTCATTAATAGTAGTAGTACCAAATTGGATTTAGTCCTAGTAGTGCTTCCGCAGCCGTAATTGCAAAGGTACTGCGCATCCCATGAAATAGGCCGTCCTTGTAAACAGAGTATTTAGCACGCACGTTGACTGCGCGGCCTCGGTCATGTGCAGGAAAAGCGGGCGAACGAGTGGGCGATGGAAAATTCCGTGCCCAGGAGTCCGCATCGACGCTGGCAACGCACTTTCTCGAGCTTTGCGACACAGCGCTATACACCGGTGGGTGAAAACCGGAAAGAGGGCTCTCTGAGGAGACGCCGAAGTGGAGGTCGCCCCACGAAACTGACGGCACGCGTCGTCCCAGCCTACGCCGGCAAATCAGCCAGCAAAGTGGCGCATGGACTAAACTTGTAAGCGGCCGAGAAAGCTCGCAGCTACGGCTACTTTACGCACTGACGTAGCACAAAATTAACAACTCCCTCGCGACGAAACCATGCGTTTCGTGCAGATACTCGATCCGAGAAACGCAAGCCGCACGACAACATTCGGGCTGTCGGGGACCGAAGCCCACCACCTCGTTCGACCCCAGCACACAAAGACGAGGCACTGAGAGCGCGTGCTTCACAGGTGCTAAAGCAAAACAAGCAAGCGTCGGAAAGGAATCGGGGTGACGCAACAGCGTGCCTCGAGGGAGCGAAAGTGAATGAAGAACGGCGGCGGGAAAAGTAGTCACGGCTTGGCCGCTCAGAGGCACCATCAGCCAAGCAAAGCCTAGCGTGAACGGAGATGGGAGTAGCGCTGCCCTGGGTCGGCGCAGAGAAACGCAGAATACGGATCCCTTCCTGGCGCACAAAAGCAGCCGCAGCAGCAGCAAAACCGGCAGAGAAGGCGAGTCCCTCCCCGTCCTTAGCGGTGGCGTCTGTGGCAATATAAGCAAGGGTACTTTCCCTATCCGGCCGGGGAGCCAGCCCCACTTTGAATGAGAAAGGCGCTAGAGAAAGCACTCGCCTTCTTCCCTCAGCCGGCATTGATTTGGCCACCGAAAAGGCTGCAGCGCCGGATGGGCTAATGGAGCAGCCGCCGTCTCCCCGTCGTCGTCCCCGAGCCCGCGACGCCAGAGCCTTGGCTTCGGTCCCCGCTTCCCGGAGGAGCTCTCCCTCCTTCGGTGCCGTCCCCTCGAAGCACGCGCCCAGTGCAGGCGCCTCCACAGCCTTGCGTGGCGCTTTCATGATCCGCCCGTGATCGCTTACCGACACCCACCAACGTCGCGTCCTGCTTGCCACATAGTCTGCTACAGCCACAGCGGACTCCAAAAGGCCACGCTTTCTTGCAAACTCCAGCGGCCAAAAAAGTGCCTTCACGGTGCCTTCGGTGGGCCCGCAGAGACAGCGCCCAGAAAGAAGACTTGGGCAAACACCCCAGTAATATGTAGTCGAGGACTGGAAATGTCCCGTAACAATATTCCCAGACGAAACGCTCTCCAATTAGAGGACGGGCCAATTGCGCTGGCTCTGCGGGCGACCGCCAAGCAATAGATATCAAAATATAAATTTCAGATTTCAACGCTTGCAGGGAGTCGTGGTGTCTCGCGAGAAGTTTCCTTTAATTAGCGTGGAAATATGTTTCCGTAGATACTTCTACGTGCGTTTTCTTACGTGTGAATGAGAAGCGAAAAGCGTGCTGGGGCCGTCTAAGCCACACTGTGCTCACGTAAGTTAATCGTACGCGACGCCAGCATTTAGGCGCGATCAATGAAATCTGACGGAGAAAAAGTGCCCGGCGTTGCAAAAATAGGACACGAAATAAACAAATCCCCCCGCCCGCTCCCTTCCAAGCGACGCGCAAACAAACGGACGCAACCCAGACGTCGTCGGAAGCCGATCTGACAAAACCCGATCAAGGAAAGCATCAGGGAGGCGTCTCAATTTGTCAACAGCGCGCGGCGCGTTGCCTGTCAGCTCTAAAATAAATGCACCGCGTAGCTCTTTCTATATCTTTTCCACGCTGCTCTCTCGGATTTCATTAGTGTAGAAGGCGACACAGCGCAGCCCTGCTAACTCATACACCCCCGAATGAAATAGATACAGAGCGGTACACTCGAAAGTTCGCAGACTGCCACCTTCCTTTTAGTTTCTGCCCTGGAAAACAACATTTCGTCAACGCAGCGGCGTTGTTTGGCGCGCGATTATTTATTTTCTTGTCAACATCTACCCCGCCCTTGGCAAGTGGAAAGCCAGGGAGGACAACCTCGGCCGCTTCGGGACACTCCGTGCGCGCGGGCCAAGAGACAGTGAAAAGCTTTCGCCAAAATTGGACGGCTCGTCTTGGAAATCGGGCGAAGACACGAGGGCCGGGAGGATGCGGGCCGGGAGAAGCGGCACCCGGAGATGCCCCGCGCGCTCACCACCGAAGGCGCGTCATCGCGCCTAACCTTGCCCACTTTGGCTTTCTTCTCCCCTGCCTGCGAGGAATGGCCACTGCCCGTCGGGTCGCCTTCTGGAAAAAAATTATACGGCACATCAATCGCGATCAAGCCAGGCCCCACTCACGTGTGTAGGCACGCTGCCCGCCAAGCCCGCTGGTCGGGCGGAGAGCGCGACCCGGGCCTTTTATACGACAGGCCACGACAGGAGGAACGCCGGGGCACCGGCGCGGAGGTGTCGAAGGCGTCGCCGAGCACGGCAGCGAGTGCTGTCGGGTGCGAGAAACTGATCTCGGCGACAGGGTACACAACGGCGAGACGGGCGCCGATGCGCGTGGTCTCCTCCTCTGCGGCGCTCGTTGAGACAAACGCGGGTTACGGGGGGCTCAACGCCTTCGCGAAAACTGGCCAGCGGGGCAGGCAAAAAAAGGGAAAGGTTGGTGAAAGCAGTAGACCGGGCAGCCAACAACGCGGCGGAAACAAACCGCCTTCCAGGACCAAAACGGAAGACGACGGAACATTGTGAGACTGAAGGAGAACGAATCAGGCAAACAATCCGCGGCCAATCTCGTCGTTGGCTCGACGAAGCGGATGGGTTGGTGTAACTGGGCGCGCGCACTATGACCGCCCGTGGATGGATAAGCCAGCACTGTGGAATCCAGCAAATTAGTTCCAGCTCGAAAATTGATGCGCGACATTTTCGGCCATAACAGCTAGTAGTAATGGCGAGGCATGGATGCGGCGATGTCGAATGAAGGTAGCAATAATAATGACCAGAAGCCAGCGTAACGCGCGGTCATTGCAAGTTTCCCGTGGCAACCGCAGAGGGACACACCTTGGTTGCCTTCCCGAAATGACGGTGCGCCACTTCCAACAACGCAGAGCCCCCGACGTGCGCGTCAAATTCTGGGCAGAGGCAAACTTTCACGGCACGCGGGCGGCGCTCCAAGCTGCGGTAGAGGCACGTGTTGTCTTACGCAGCTCCTCCTACGAAGGATGTGGGGCAGCCTGCACCTACAGAAGCCACCGCAGATCAATTTCCGCACTCACCCGCCGCTCACTTTCGTTGTCACACACGCACGCTTGATGTGCACAACACGACAGCGTCGCCAGCGCACACTTACTTGGTACCACACGCGGTGCGAGTATGAATAGGAGAAACACCAAACAACGCACGAATAAAGGAACGGACGGACGAATGGAAGTTCATTTCCCAACGGTTGCGGCGAGAACTTGTCGAGCAAGCCTCATCGGCGCCACGTGTCGCTGCGATTCCCGCTCTACAGGCCTCATTTAATGCAAGCCGCGGGAACGGCGTCAGACGCAGAGAACGGTACACTGAAACGTCTATTAGGCCTCGTGCTGATCACACTGGTCTTCGATGTGCATAGGGTGGACGCGCAACGTGGGGATACGTGGTCACAGCGATGGCGAGTCCTGGCAGAGGCGAAAACTAATAGGCCCGCAAAAGCCACGGCACGAAAAAGGAGGAGGCGCTGCAAAGAAGAAACGCTCGCCGAAATATTGCCAGAGGGAACTAAACGCAATGAGAAGCAGCACTCCATCGCTTTGTTGGGGCATAACAAAAACAACAATGCGCTTTTTTTCCTTTCCGCCCTTTCCGCAGAAGGAGGGCTCGCGGGATGGGGTGGTTCGCTACGCACTTGGGCAATATCAGTCCGGGTGCCGGGGGAGCGGGCCATCGCGAAATGGAATGGAAATGAAGAAATCCGGCCGGCTTCTCCGTCCCGGCTATTGCCTTTTAGGGATTGATGCGAGCGCGGCACGCTGCCCCCGGCGACCGCAAAACTTTGGAGACTTCCACGAGACGTTCGCGCCAAGAAGAGCTCCGAGAGGAAGAGGGAAGCGAACAGCACAGCTGTCGCAAAACATCGCAGCGAAGGCAGCAAAGAGACATCTCATCGCGGGCCAAGCACACAAGTTTTTTCGGCGCTCCCGCTCATCGCGGATAGTATGCCGCCAGGCGCTGAGAGGAATGACGAAACGGACTGCTCGTTTGGAATGGCGCCAGACAGCAAGGCTACTACGATATCACGATAACCATTTGCGGCGGAATGCCTACGTCGCGGCACGCGAGCTGTCCTTTGTCACACAAAGCAAAACACGGTGTAGTTTGGGTAAAAAGAACAGCCGAAAATGCCCACACAGCATGACAGGTTAGAACAATGGAAATCACTCGCGTTTCTCCAAAACTCGTAGCAAAATGCTAGCCTTGCACAAAAATCCGCAGACGCTGATGCGGGGCACAAAACACGGCGTACGACACCAAGCAGAATATCAGTGAAACTCCCGGAGCCATCACGTGCAACAAAGCTGGACGTACACGCGGTAATACGACCTTCCTGAGATTGAGGGGAATCTACCGTTCTTTGAGCCCACAAGATGGGAAGTTGCAGTGGCGGAAACTGCGCTTTGCCACTCCGGCCGACGTGACATCCTGCGCACTTTGGAGTCTCTCGTCTGACTTTCGGCAAGCTTTCGTGAACGTCTCCGAGCGAACGATTTTAGCTCCGGAATCGCTTTATGTTTTCCGGAGAGTCGGGCATGCCCCATTTTGCGAAACACTGCGCGCCCCGCGCGTGCACGAGCCCATTCTCGGGCAATGTGATAGTCTCGCAAAGCACTCCAACAAATGAAACGGTGACGTAACAAAGCGTACACGAATGTGTCTACAGTAGAGCTGCCCTAGGTCATTTTCAGACGCCCCCGGACCGGGTAGCGCCTGGGTAAAAACAAACGCGTACCAAGTGCGCAAAATTCTTCGGCCGAGAGACTTTGGTTCACGTCTTCCTCGAACCCGTCGGTGCCGATTTAGCTCGCTGCAACTAGAGCCACTGTGTAAAGGGACAGAGAACCGATTTTTGTCGAGTATATACTCTCTGTCCCAAATGAAAGGGCATCACTTAAAGCACCTTGAGGAGAAACGGCTTTGCTGATAACGCCATAGAACTTTTTAAATCGAATTTTTTAGATCTACGAGCCGTATGTGTCCCTCGCAAAAATGATGCTGGCAACCATGACATAGAGTAGCTCGGCAACATACTTTTGTCTGTATGCGAAATGAAAAACGATATTTAAAAACTTGTTCCCTGCTAAAAAAGTTTGAATGTGTTTTATGTGTTTTTTTTTAATGCAACGGTCTATTTTGCACGAATGCGCCATCTGTTGGGATACACGACAGGTAGAATCTGGCTTCACGTTGTGGAGGTGGGAAGTTCGATTCTGCCCGGGCGCGACGTTTTTTTTTTTTAAAGCTACTGTTGGCGTATTTGGAAATTGTAATCAAATATTTTGGCAGAACAAACGCCCCTGACTCAGGCAGAAGCTCCTTAAAGGATCACTGGGTCTGTTTACTGAACGCTGCTGTTGATTCTGGGCATGGAGGCTAAGTTAGCCACACTGAGAGCAACCCAGCGACGGCGTGCGGTGTGTTTTTAAAATTTTCAAAATAATGTTGAAAAATACGTATACAATTGAAACTTATACAAATACCTGCGTTAAAAGGTTTACAATACGTAAATAAACGTTTCAGCAGATGCAGTAGCTGCTAGGTTTGCAGGTCACGTGACAGGGACACATATTGTAGTGTCAAGTTTCGACACTACGAACCGCCACCCTTCCGATTTCAGGAAGTTTGCTGCCAAATTAAAATTATTTCCGCCAATTTGTTTAGAAATCGCTTGTGGTTACCGGGCTATATAAAACGCTGGCTTTCATATGTGCTAGAGGACATATACGCGACAAAAATCGGTTTTCCGTCCCTTTAAGCTACGCTTAAGAGTTACGCTGTCATTACCCATGCGTCACTGTCGTTACTCTTAAGGTACGCTTAAGAGTAACGACACCGACGCATGGGCGCAAATTTTGGTGTCTGACGCCAAGGTGGCCAGCCTTATGCGCACTGTTGCAGCTGACATTGAAGGGCGGAATTGGTCCGGGCGCCGCTTGGCCACCATGACAGCTGTGTTTACTTTTCCAAGATGTAGAGACAGCGCGCCGGTGCGACAGGGTCAGGCTCGGTTACGCTAGCTTATTTAGTGGATCTAGGTTACGCTAAAGCCACTAATTGAGTAACGCTTTTTAAATATCTATAGGTTACGCTAGGCCACTGTCGTTCTTTCCCAGCGGGAAGCGATGCAGGCGTTTTCCGCCTTCTTGCCGGTTGAAATAGCCCAGTACAGAGCAGCACGGCATCGCTACTCTGTCTGGGGGCTTAAAAACTCACTCTCAACGTGTCATACAGCCGCACTGCGCTCCGAAAATCACGACTTACGGAAGACCGCGCGCGCGGCAATACAGAGGCACCAAAATGTCAGCGCCCATGGTTAAACAAATGTCACGTGACGCGTTTCGACCAATGGCCGCTGTCGGCGCGCGCCTACAAAAATGACAGAAAAGAGTGCTGATACTCTGAAAACTGATCTAGTGGCTCTAGCTGCAGCCTTCTGTATGGCAGCGCTCCGAGACGGCTGAGCCGGGCAAGACTCCTACCGCGACTATGCCGCAGCCCGCAGGCAGGCTAGATGGACGGTGGAGAAAAACCAAGCCACGTGTCCCCATTTCCCCGTCCCTTCCTGGCGGCATCCGGGCAGCCGCAGGGCCTCCCTGCTCGAGCACAAAGGGCTGAACGCAGGAAGCCGCGCAAGTGGAGAGCCACCCGTTCGGAAACCAGAAGAAGGCGCTCGCGGCAATATCGCCCACAGCTGTCCTGCCACAGCCGCCCACACTGGGCTCCTTCCTTGCGGTACAGCATAAAGCGAAAGGCTACTCTCGTGCCAGGGCGAAGCAACTCAAGGAGTGGAAAAGCAAAGTCCGACTGCAAAACGAGATAGTCTGAAAACTGCGCGGGGGCAACTTGTGCGATACGCTTCACCTTCACGTTCGGGTCGGTTCGCGGACTAGGAATGGTTTACCGCGCGGCGAAGGCAGCAATGCGGCACTGAAACTGAACTCGATCCGGAAATTCGCCTTCTCGTTCCACCAGTGCTGCTGTTAGGTTGAAAACAAGCAATGAATTAAACACGAATCACAGGCTACAAGAGCGAGTTTCGTCTGCATTTTTAATCGTAATAGCCAGCGGTGGCAAGCTAGACTCGCTCCCGCGGCGGTTCATGGGTGCCAGAACCCCACGCATTTCTCGCCAACCGTGGGGAAGTTCGGCACCTTTTTGGCCTCCGGACCCCTGATTGCGGCGATACCTTCCTCGTGCGCTGCGGTGCGTTTGAATTCTTAACCAAGTTTTCATTTTGTCTTGTGTCGTCTGCAATGCCTTTTGTAAAGTTCTTGTAAATACTTGTGATTAGACTTTTTCTCATCCTCTACCCCCTGCGTCATCGTCATCGGGTACTTCACACCCCTCCACGGCGATACGGCGATACCACCCTAAAGAGGTAGTAACCAAGCTTCACTACCTCTCTTAACTATTCATGTTCACAAGGCGCTAAAAGACACACACGAATAGACGGAGGTAAACATAAACAGGCATCTTGTGTCTTCTTGCGCCTAGTGAACATCAATGGAAACCTATCCGCCCAGTTATCTGTTAGATGCTACGCATCTCTTTAACTCGCCTTGTCCCGCGTCGTTGTCGCGGCGTAGTCCGCATCCCTCCCCCATTCTCCTCGCCGCGCCAGCTGCGCGCTCCGCCGCTCTCACCGCAGCGCCATCTGTGCGTCAGCGCGGTCAGCGCGCAGCTTGCGCTCGGTTAAAAATTTACACCATCTTCCCGCGAGGGGAACCATGGGGTAGATGCGACGCATCGGGGGTGAACATGCTGCGTAAATAGGATACACAACAACAGCAATCCACACGCTGACATCGCTAACATAACGGAAACGCAACGGCAACCCCCGATGCGTCGCATCTACCCCATGGTTCCCCTCTCGGGAAGATGGTGTAAATTTTTTTGATTATCTCTTAACTACTAGAAAAGAGTATTACGCATGATGGAAGGCTGCGCCTACCTGCAGCCACAGGTTACTTTCACTTGACATTGCATTCGCACATGTGACATGTCACATCCAATCTATCCACGAATGTAACTAGTCATAACAATTGTACGACTTAGTGACTACTAACGTCCCACTGCCGTCCGATTTGATATGACGTGATTATTTAGAACCATATATCTATAAAACTACTACTAAGCATTTCCACGCAGTTTAATCGACTGCGCACACGAGCTCTTATTGCGACCTTCCATTTAAACCCCCATTCATACCTGTGACATGAGTATGTGTTAACTATAGCAATCAAAATAGGAACTATCATATGAATCCGTCATTAGTTTACGAGCTCTTCGTTTACCGGAACTTTTCCTTTCGGTGCCTTAGTTTATACTTCCGACATTATAATGATCAGCTACACTTGGGCATTAAGTATTCAGAAGTTTCATTAATGACAGCTATCACCTCGTCGAGACCTGTCAATTGATTCCTCGTTAGCACAAGCGACCTACTTTAAGGCTTAACTAGCTTTACAGATCGTCATAACTGGCACACGCATGGGTAGGTCGTCCGCAGGGTCGTTTTCCCGTCTCCAAGGCATTCCATTTGATACGTAATTTCCTACGCTCGCAGCGAGTTTGCCGACAAACCTTATGCGGTCATACCGATTGACTGGCCTGAAACATCAGTGGTTTCGCTCAAAAACACTGAAAAAAAAAAGTCACCTCTAACATCTTTGTGTGGAAAACCAACTGAACGCAAAGGTCCTCCCGTTCCGGGACAAAGACATTTTACTTCCCGGATCAGGGCTGTACCAGCAAACATGGAAGTCCTAATGACACTGGATTGACCACACCCCGAAGTCTGCTCGGAGTGGATTATAGGTTCGGCAGGTTGCGTACTTTCATTTTTTAAAGAACAGCGTCTTGAGCAGTCCTAAAAGCTTCACTTAAAGAACTGCGCAAGCAATGCACCCCCTTCGCCGTTCTAGATCCCGCTTCGTACTCTCCCGCTCTTTAAACGTTCAATTTTAACTTACAGATCAATTGACACAATACCATCATCCAGGGAAACGAAGCAAAATGCACATATGATTTTTTGTTCTTTTAGAAAGCAGGTAAGCCCTTACTAAGAACCACTTCCACGGTTCTTGCATTGCTCCAGGAACATTTCATTTCGGTAGCGCCGGACATTATGCGCATTTGGAACTGTGAGGCTAAACAATGGAAAAGTCGGCCAATTTCCCCGCTGATCCGGGGAACTCGCCTGCGGGCCCTGTGGGCGCGGTCGCCACAGGCGCCGAGTGAATGGAGCCGACTCAACTCCCGCTATCCCCGAATGCGGCCGCGCCAGCACGTGCAGGCGAGCGCGAAGCCCGCGCTAAACAGACGCACCGCCGGAACTCATTAGCGTCGAGGAGAAACGCGCACGAGACAACGCATCCGGGAGCAGTAAAACAAGGGGTCGGGCCCCCGGGCGGCAAGAGCCGCGCTTAGTAACCGCGCGAATGCCCAGCAGCAATTCACCCGGCGAGCCGAACCCTCGTTTTTTTTACTGCCCCCGATCACTGGGCGGGTCGCGCCGAAGTACCGCGGTGCATTCGAGAGGCTCACACCGCCGACAGACGACAGCAAGCGAGGGGGTCCGAGTACGGCTACGAAATGTCTCCGCAGTAGCTGCCTCGATGCTCGCCACTCAGGGTGCGCGGGTTCACCTGGAATTTTAAACTGTCGCTTACCAACAGCTGTCAAGGCGCACTAGATTATTTTCGCAGCCAGCGGGTGCTATGTAAAAAAATAAATTGAAGCCTTTCATTGATACGCGCGCTGGATATTCATGCAGGCGAGAAGGTTCAATAAACGCAGGTGCGGGCACTGCGCTGTGGTGTTTGCGCCTTTCCTCTTCAAGCCCGCTTTCTTTGCGCTTCCCAAAACAAGATGCGCGACTATCCCCGAACGTGGATCCTTTTGCAATGTATATACATTATTTTTAAGCCGTACTGCTGCTGCTCTCGCGGCACGAGCGCTTCAGTCGGAAAAATGATAGATGAAAACCTGGATGACGTTTATGTCAGAAGTAAAATTTATACTACTCTACTAGCGGGCAAAGACGGCTGCAGGCAAGACAATAGGATTATTTTTCGCAATCATTGCCGTGAAAACAAAAACCAAAAAAGAAAAGGCAGATTAATAACGTATTTGTGAAGTTCTTTGCTTTCGTCCACCAAATTCGCCAAGAGAACAACAGCCGGATAAAACAGCGACGGAAAAAGTAAACGGGAAGTGGCGTTCCTCGCGCCTTTCAGGCACTACAGAAATGCAAGGCTACACGGGCGACGTATAGAAACGGCCAGTACTGCTCAAACGGTAGCCGCGCATGCATTGCAAAGCACGCTAGAGAATTTCCGAAGTGCTCGCTACGCCCGAAGAGAACACCAAGGAAACCGCTGAACGACAACTTCAAGTCGACAGAGGAGACGCTGCCCAGAAACGTAATCAGAAGATAAGCCCGTGCTTCACTTCTGGGGCGACTAGCAAATGGGAGAACTGCAAGAGAACGAAAAAATAAAAATAAGATAATGGACACACGTACATCCAGGCACCCGAAAAGCGCAGAGAAGTCTGCGCGCAGCGACATCCCTCGCTCCTTTTTTCGCCTGCTGCCACAAGTGTGCAGGGAAGGTTAGAAAGCCAGAAATTTTGCGCGCCATCCGTTGTCACACGACAGGCTCCCTAAGGCCGCCTCGAGGCCGGGTACGTCGCGTGCCACTTGCCAACGCCTGGAGTCGCACGGCTTCCGTCCACAAGCGGGCCGCCACGTGCGCGCATCTCGAAAGCGTAAGCATACATAAACGGAGCCCACGGGGGCGGGAGACACGCGGTGACCGTTCGCGCAGAGTTCGGAGAACGAATTCACACAACCTTCCGCGCGCTTCCTTCAGACAGGCAGCCTGGCTAGCCGAACGCGGCCGCTTTCCCCTCGTCCTCCAAGGGGATAGAAAAGCGGGGGAAGAAGTGCGCCAACAATAGCGGCCGCCTGTCGCACAGTTGAGAGCGGCGAGCGTCAATTCGATGGGACACGTGTCTTCGGCGCGAGAAATTGCATTCCCGCCACGCGGCTCCTCCGGCGTTTCGGCAAAGACGTCCGTCCTCTGCTCGGGCTGACGACAGCCGAGCGGCACGGCAAATAATATCTGCCGCCCAACAGTGACGGGCAGCAGGGACAAAGGCACCGATATGCGCGCACATTTCGGACGGGCCGCCACTGGGCGCCGCTGGACGCTGCCGAAAGCGCCCGTCTAGTCTCGTCAAGACGTCCACGCGCCCAAAGCCCCCCACCCCCACGGGCAAGGACCACGCGCCGGTCGCCGGGAGAGCATTTGGCAGGCAGCAGGTAACGGCCACGCCAGTTTCTTACTCTCCGCTTTCGTGTCTCGCCAGCCACCGCGACAAGACCTATGCGATGAGCCGATTCGCTCCTCCTTACCAAGCTTCTTGGTAAATTAAACGAGTTTGGGTTTGCTCCAAATTGATAAAATGAAGAGAGTTCCAAATGCGGCCTAATACCGCCGATTAACGCAGTGTTTTTAATTAATATTTTGACTAGGGAAGTTACTCTATATTATGTCAGGAAGGAAAGAGGAGAGGAACACGCGCCCACAGAGGGGTCCGAATACACGCCGTCCGATCACATGTCGGATGCCCTACCAATTTCGCTATCTGGGCGACTGCGTTCTCCGTCACTTTCTCGCGTTTATCACAACCGTATCTGACGCTTTGGGGTGGTAGCCAGCGCCGCTCCGACAATTCGGGGGGTGAAGGGGCCCTTCTTTCTGACCCCGGGGCCGCGACTACAGCCCCCGTGTTACTTTTCGACGTTACGACAACTGCGAAAGGCTGAGATTTTTTCTCTGCAACAGCAGTGTGCTTGGGCCCTAAATGCCGTCCCGATGCGCGCGAACGCGCCTTTACAGCCCTGAAAAGAATGGAACCGCACTTTGGCGTGTGGGCTATCACCATGCGCTGTTCCACTTACTATGGTTGTCTGTTTTCTTTTTCGGGAATGCTGAAAAGAGCAAGGGGATCAGAGTCAGGAAGGCTGCACACCCGCTTCGTGTGCTAGCACCATCGGCACAGTCAGCGATTAAGATTCGCGCCTCTGCAACCACAGCGCACCAGGAATGTCGGTGCACTAAATAGCTTTGTACGCACTGCGCGGCAGCGACACCCCACCGACCTCGTTCCAGCAACGGGCCTAGCACTCCGGAAAAAAGGCTAGCACAAACACCTTACCAGACCAACGCAGGCCCTCGAATTAGATTTAAAAGAAATACCACATCCAGCACAGCGCATACTGGAAAAGCTTCAAACGAACGCAATTATGCGAAGGAATATTTCTGAACATTGTTTTTAAACATGGACCTGTTGAAAGGCTATCAACGCGGACAAATTCAAAACACCCAGGGCAAACAATAAGCTCGCCCGTAACTTGCGAAGCATAAGGAGGAATCTGCACCTACTGCAGAGTCGAGAAAACGCACAGTAACTACGGAATCTATGCTTGCTTCACCAATTGGCAAAGCGATACAAAAGAAAGCACGGGAGGTTCAAGTCGCGGAAGGTTACTCTGACCCTTCGGGGTTACCGAGGAAGAGTTGACCCCCATCCGCTATTGCCGGATACCGTACGCTCAGATTCAGCGAGGCGCGCGCTGCAGAAATATCCCTTGGACTAATTTTCCTCGACACCATAATAGCGGGCGTTCGCATAACGTGGGGGACGCGCACATACTTCGATAGGAGAGAAATGGTGGTGAAACTGCGAGAGCGGACGTCTTTGAGCGCGCATGAACCACGCAGGCAACAAGCGTTTCCCCCGATAACGATCCCGGGAAGCCGCGCAGCGTTGGGGGAGGGGGACGCCAGCAGCCGACGCGTGCTTTCCGCCGCAGGTCTACGCGGCAGGGCTAGGCTTGTTTCGGGCGGCGCCGTTGTTTGCCCGCAGAGCTTTCGCGCCCCCAAAGCGGCTTCCGCGCCCGCCACACGCCCGAATTACGCGTCGTTCGAATCGGCGCTCCACCACGCAGCAGCACGCGCGCACAGTGGCGCCGCAGGGGAGGAGAGCGGACGTTCCGATAGGATGCGCACAGCTTCGCGAATCAAAAGCACGGAGGGGGGCAAAAAAGCGCGGCAAATGCGGGCTTGGGAAAACAGGGAGTGAGAGCGGGAAAAGCAACAAGCCGGCGAAAAGCAGGCCTCCGTCTTATCGGCAAAACAAAAGGCGGCGCCCCGAGAGCGCGCTTTCACTGCGCCGGCTACTGCTAGGCACCTCAGCCTCCCGCGATTCTCGGCCCGCATTTGCGCCGTCGAGCGCGAGCGAGCGTTCGATGAGCCTCCAAACACATGCATACATTACGGCCCGGCTCAAGGCACTCCCCGCACGTCGGCCTTCCCCGCGCCCTCCGGGGACTCACGACGGAGGAAAGAGAAGAGAAACCTCTCGGACCAATGATCCTGGCAGCAATGGATGCCCGGGACGGAGGGAGAGCAGGAGGCGCTCTTTTACACCGGCCCGCGTGTTTCTCGCAGGAGAACGAAGAGAGGGCGAGGCGGCAAGACGCAAAACAAGAAGCAGGGAGGAAGGATGTTGGCGAAATGCCGGGGCGGCGGGAAGTGGCGAAAAATTGCTCGGCTAAGGTCTCGAGAGCATCGGCAAATACGGCGCCCGCCGAGCAGCCGCTGCCAGCGGACAGCCGATAAGGCCGCGAGGCGCGAATAGGGAAATAGGGATGCACAGGCAGGGGGCGCCGCCCGACCTCTCCCGCCCTTTATGGAATGCGCAAAAACGTGGAATAAAAGCGCGCCACAACTTTCCCCTATTCCCATTTTTGCCGCAGCGCCTATCTGCCCTCGACACGGCTTGAAGTCGACGCCCCTGGCGCGCACACTCGAGCAAAAGGATTCGTGAGGTCACCTCGAGTGCAGCTGCAGACTTCCATACCCCGGAAGCCTGCAAAACGCTTCGTCTCAGCCGTCGGGGGCGCAACTAGGGCAAATGCCAGTATCCGGCAGACGCACGGCGCAACGACACAAATTCCGAGGAAATTTCCCTTCGAACGGTATAGCACGCCGAGTTCATCAATTGCGGCTTATCCCGTCGAGTCAACGGTCATTACAACTTCGGGTTGCATTCGGTAATGCTGCGCACAAAAATGGCGTTTCGGGTGACCGACGCACAGCAGGAAGCACGAACAGCCACAGTTTCCCACGAACCAGAAAAGGCCTTCACGAGCGTCGTCTGGTTGCACCCAATGCATACCGGTCGGCTTCGAAAGCGGCCAGCCTCGCGGACTGCGGCTGCCTGCCGGCCACCAGCGGCATGCGAGGAAGCCCACTCACCCTTCTTGGCTGCGTAGAGGTTGGCCTCTTCTTGCGCTTTCCCTATGTTCTTCTTGTATCGTATCCGCTTGTTGCCGAACCAATTAGACACCTGCGGGCACACGGACGGAGGGAGTTAGAAACGGCGCAACCACACTTGTCAAGCACACAAGCAGTGAGACGAGTGAAACTGGCGTCTCGTACACCCCGTGGAAGCAACACCGCCGTACCAAGTGTACTTCAGAATAATGGGACAGACAGACATAATAATGGGACAGACAGTCGACAGGACAGAGTTCGTCAGTCTCGGCTCCGGTTTCTGCAGACCGTACGCCGTCATGACGATCCGCAGCACATTTACCCGGTCATATGCTACACTCTTAGGCAAAAAGGACTAAATTGGGGACTAAAATGCAGCCGTAAGTCTTCGCGGGCAACAGTTCATCTTCAAGGGGAGTATCTGTGGCAGATTGTGTGCCGTGCGCACAAATGCGGACTAACTGTTCGTCCCCGCCGATCTATAAGGAGTAACGGGAAGGCGAAACACATGAATTTAGTCTCTTTGCTGCGCCGTTAATGCACTGTAATGGCGTCGTGGTCATCTCGCACATATGTCGGTGGACAGTTTTAGATTTCCAAAACACAAGTCATTGCAGTGAGTGGGTCCCTTCACATGCATGTGAAGGACCCACTGACTTCCATGGGAGAAACTATCGATGTTAATTATAAGAAAAGCGCCTAGGGTTACTCGAGCGGCGGTGTGCGCGTATATATGTATATGCATACATATACGAATGCTTCGGGGAAGTAAGCCACAGGTGCGCTACAAAGCTGCGGAATGATTTTGATTTGGACCGCCCGGGGATCTTTAAGAGGGACCCACCCGATCACATTCCTATGGGAATTCATGACCTTCGTGCACTAATACGAAGTCTATCAAATACATGGAAATGTTTCCAAGAGCATAGTTTGCTTCTTTTTGAAATATACCACATCTTTACTGGCATCAAAAATAACCGAGAAATGCTAGCAGTCTACCATGCGAGTTTTTTTTTTTTATTTCAGTTGAGAAGTGACATATTTCTAAAATAAGCAAACTAAGGCCGTTGGGCACTTTCCGATGTATTTGTGAAACTTGATATTAGAAAAAACAGCCGGCTGAACGCGCAAGGCTCCGCCCGGCCAAATGTGAGGCACGGGTGCTTCAAGGCGCGCCCCGCACACGACACGCACCCTTACCCTGACTGCGCGAGCGCAAAGCTTCCACACTGGGGGATGCCAGATCGCGCAGCTTGTATCGAAAGCCGCGACTTCGCATGATCCAGTTTCACTCTCGGGATGTCTGTACGATAGACGTGCCTTTATTCGCACCCGCCGCGGTGGCTCAGTGGCTAAGACGTTGCGCTGCTGAGCACGAGGTCGCGGGTTCGATTCCCGGCCGTTGCGGCCGCTTTTCTGATGGAGGCGAAAAGCAAAAACACCCGTGTGTTCGAGATTTCGGCGCACGTTAAAGATCCCCAGGTCGTCAAAATTAATCCCGGGCCCTACACTACGCCGCGCCTCATCCCCTTCGTTGCGTCGGCGCGTTAAACCCATCAATCAATCAATCAATCATTCAATCAATCAATCAATCAATCAATCAATCAATCAATCAATCAATCAATCAATGAAGCCTTTATTCGAAACTGGAGCGCGGTGGTGAGAGCCGATGTTCTGGACATGCTAATATGTGCACAATAGCGGGGGAGATACGGTGCGCGGTTATAAGCAGTGGAAACCCCATATATTTGAAACGAGAAACACAAGCCACCAATTGCGGTGAATACTGCCTAGCACTCCTTGGCACACGTCAGCAGCTGTACGCGAGCTTACCATGGTGGCAAGACGGCGCCATTTTTGGGAGACAAAAATGGGAGCGCAACAGAATTTATAAAAAGGGGGCATTCGCAGTGTTATGGCAGCCAGAGCTCTTCTGGAATCAGCGCGAAGTCTTGGTTGCGACCGGGCGGCACCGAAGAAAAGAGCCAAGCAAGCGCCAAACATACACGGCTGTCGTCGAGAATCCAGCGGCACACTAGAGTTGACAGCACACGCCTCGGGAGGAGCGTTTTTATTTTGTTCCGATCTCCTGCAAACTATCGCTTTTTTCCTCCTTTCCTCCAGGCGGCGCGCAGCCCCGCGTGAAATATCCGCGTCCTTATGCTGATTTCAGGCGCGTGCGCGCACGACGCGAACGGGCGCACGGGTGGAGCAAACGCAGCGTGAACACGGGAACGAAGGGGGAAGCAGACGAGAGGCACGGGCCCCTGTATCCCCTTTAATCGGCGCAAGGACCGGCTGCATTTCCATATTTCATGAGCAAAGAGGGAGGGGGAATTTTTGCATAAGAACGTATTCATAATCTTCCGCATCCCCTCGGTCGGCCGCCTCCTCTGGGAGCCGGTGGCGTAAAATATGTCAGACGGTGACAGGATAACTGGGTTATTGGCAATTCGGCGAGGATTAAGAAGTCGCCGTCATCGTCTTGTGAGCGGGGACGCCCCTCTCGTACGTTGGGCAGCGCTGCGGCGGAGCGCGTTAAGGTTGCAACCTGAGAAAGCTAGCTCCATCCATGACGCAGCGGCCACGCCGACAGCACCGAGCTCGTTGGCGGCCGTAGAGCGACACAGCACTGGATTCTGACTCTTCTGTCCTCTGCGCAGTTGGCGCCTATGAGGGGCCGCGGATGCGGCTTGACTAACACTGTTGCTTGCAAGGCGCCAATTACGAAGCGTTAAATGTAGCGTGATCCTCGGCGTGCGTTCACAACGGCTCTACGTGCCACGCTTTGTGAAAACCCGCAGGACGGCTTTTCGGGCGGCACGAGTAGGCCGCTTCCATCGCTCGAGTTCATTCCCGTGAGTGCGCGCCCTCGGCGAACCTGACGGCAGGAGACGCAGAGGGCAGGGCGCCGTGCGAGGGGGCGAACACATCTCGCGCCGCTTCAGAAGCGATTAGGCAAAGAGCGGCCGAGAAACGCGCGTCGCTTTCTCAATTAGCTTCGCTTAACTACCTTAAACGAGATGCTCCCGAAAATCCTTCCCCAAGGCGCGGCGGCAGCGCCGTGCTTGCGCCGTAATACTCCCGGGCAACTTCTGGCCGCCCCCTCGCGCTTGCCAATCAGTGAAATGAGAGCGTGAACCTATTCGCGCGCGCGCGCGCGTCAGTCGGCGCACTCGGGGGCGCTGCGAACGACATCGCGCTGTTTAATTCACCGCTCGTTTTCTTGTCGCCCCCGCGGGTCGCGAGAGGATTTGCAAGAGCCAGCATACACCCCTTCTCCACCTTGTCTGTGTTGCTCCGCGCGCCCGTTGATGCGTGGCGGCACCAATTAGTTTCCACGGAAGACGCGCTCCAATTTGAGCGCCTTTTCCAGGGCGTTTAGACGGCGCACGTGTCGGAGCTGTAAATTCTTTCCCCTGCGCCAGAGAAATTTTGTGGCGGCCACGGCGAATAAGCGGGGGAAAAGAGCTCGGGCGAAGACCTAACTACACCTGTGTGCAGGAAAACCCGAAACGTACCTTTTTCTTTTGTCTCTTTTTGCTAGTTTTGGATTCGAAAAACGAGAGTGGAAGTGAACTTTTAATCGCTACAAAGCCCCTTGAGGCCGTCAAATCCACGTTGTCTAACTATCGCAGCAACCACGGTGCCTAGGGAACCGTCAGCAGCAATATAAGCTATAACGGTGCTCCTTAATCAGGCAAAATGACTCAAATGCCACTTAGAAGTCGGTTCCTGGTTGATTAAACATAAAAAAGTGAGAAAAAAACATCTAGTGCCTAGTACCTCAAATTCAACCTATGTTCAACACACACGATGCAAACAATCGGATCACACACACAAAAAAGAAATGACCAGACGATTACACTAACATTTTACAAATAGCTACAGCACGAAAAGAAGCAAGGACACAAGGAAACGACGAGACAAGCGTTCGTCCCGTCGTTTCCTCGTGTCCTTGCCGCTTTTCGTGCTGTAGCTATTTTTAAAATGAACTACCAACTCGGCCAAGAGTACATACACCTTGTTAATGATTACACTAACATAACGGGATTATTCATTGGCGGCTTGCCTGGCAGCTTCTGCCCTCTCAAAAATAAATCGCCCTTGTACCCATCCCGAATTATCGGAATTACCAATGTTGCGACCGGCGGGGGCACCCGATCCGAGCTCCGTGGCCTCCGACATACGAGTGGTAGCGTGTATGATGCGAGCGGCCAGCCGCTGTTGCAGCCGCGAAGAAGTCCAGAAGCCGTAGGCTAACGTAACTGTTTACTTCATAGCGAGAGGTGAGCCGAAGCCAAAGAACAATGCCCCGACGGGCGAGGTTACAATACAGGACTCGAGCAGAGCGACAACATCGATTCGCTGCTCTAACAGGACTGGTTTACAACGCTTGGGCAGCTCTAGTTATACCCAAAAGCGATAACGGTCAAACGCAACAAGTGGGAACACGCACAACACTCTTTCCAGAGTTCGTAAGCCGTTCATAGCCTCGGGCACGTTGAGTCCGAGAGAGGGGAGAGAGGAGGACTCCGTTGCGATCGACGGGGCCTATGTGTCCTTGAAGAGCGTGGAGACGAGCCACGCCGCCAGCCGCCTAAGTTTTGATGGGCTGAGAGCGAAGCGTCTGACGCGGTTTGTCGCAACTTGCCACCGACATGGTTGCGCGTGTTTTCGAAGGAGCACGCAGGGGCTTCGCCGCACAGCCGAGGAGTGATGCGGGACAGTACGGCGGCGCTGGCCGATTCGTAACACCAACCAACGCGCAGGTGGCTCCCCCTATTCCTGCCTTCACCGCAGCATCCCTGCGCTTGCTGTGGAGCACGCTTTAAAGGCAAGCTGCCGACATTTTCCCTTGCCGTTTTTGGCCACCGTTGACCACGCCACCCCAGCCGATAGAATCGCATCATTACGAAAAATTGATATCCAAATAAATTTTACAGGCAACCAATAAACTACAGCGCAGGTCTCAATATGCGGTCCCGTCTTCCAATAGCTATTTCCCACACATAGCCTTTGGTGCCAGGTTTAATCGGACGGTACGCTACTAATAACGAGCCGACTGTGTTTCCCGTGGAGGCAGAACAGAAACGCCAACATCTAATAGGTTACTGCGTACGTTAAAGATCCCCAGGTGCTCTAAATTGTTCCGTAGCACTCTGCTGCCGTGTGTCCCACAGCCGAAACGCAGCAAGCATCGCGGTTAAAATCCCAATTTCAACTTCCCGCATTGCCGTAGGTAGTTTAGAAACACTCACTTTGGCGACACTATACGAAGGCGTTGTAGGGAGCGTAGAATGAACGACGACCCACCTGAGAGACGGTGATGCCGCACTTCCTTGCGAGTTCCTCCTTGGCTTCCTCCGACGGGTACGGGTTGCTAAGGTGCGAGTAGAAGTACTCGTTCAGGATCTCCGTCGCCTGCTTGCTGAAGTTCCGCCTCTTTCGCCTGCAACGAGAGAAGGGCCAAGGAGACAACACTCAGGCAAATTCTCTGCGAGAGTGCGATACACACGCTGGCGCCAAGAAAGGCCCCACTCAATTAGGCGGCAGGAAACGCCGCACATTGCAAAAGGGGAAAACAATATTAAGACAACGTCGCAGCGGTAGCAGTGCGGAATTTTAGAAATTCGGCGTCGGCATCAGTATGCGTAAATTCGCCGCAGACGTTGATGGTCTGGTGTGGCCGCATGACACACAGAGAGAGAGAGAGAGAGAGAGAGAGAGAGAGAGAGAGAGAAAATGTCCCCTGATAATAAGAAAGCGCTCAAATTTCATTCTTGCTTGAGTGCCACCAGCGTAGCTGTCCTTGGCTTGGCGCGGTTGCTCGCTTTATCCGCGCAGGGGCCAAGTATAGCTAAACAGCACCTAACACCTGCAAGCCATTCGGGACTGGTTTGAACACGTTTGGGCAGTGCACGCGGGAAGAAAAAAAAAGTGCAGGGGGTGGGAGGAAGACGAAGACCACGGGCGAACCCCGCATGGTGAGACATGGCTACGGCTATCACTTAAGGATCGTATCTCCTCACTAGTGTGAAGCTCCTCAGCAGCAAATGAGCCCACTGCAATTCTGTCCGCCAAAATGGCAGAGCGGGACAGAAAGGCCGGAAGCGACACATCGTGCAGGCCAAAGAAAATAAGAAAGAAAGAAGCACGGCAGGGTGTGTCCGTAGGAAAGCTTCCCTTGCACTAAGATTCCCCCCAGACGTTGCGAGGGCGTCTGGCAAGAGCGGAAAGGCATCGCAAGCGCCCAGACGGAAAGGTAAAGAGGGGAGCCGAGAGACGAGCAGCGCGCCGACAAGACGTGGACAAATGAGCGCGCGGTGACACGGAGACACCATCAGTCGCTGTCGACGCCAATGGCGAGAGGGGGAAAACGGCATCTGACATCGCGTGACGACTATCACTGACTGCCGCGCCGCCGTCAACGCCACCGTGGGCGCGCGGCGCCAGCCGGGATGGCAAATGGGCAAGGCGAAAAGTTTAGAGGAGCAGCGACAGCGAAGACTGCTCGGCATTCGAATATAACAGATCACGCCGTCCGGACAGCCGGGCAAAGAACGAGAAATGCTCCCGGCTCAGCGGAGCGGCTTATAAAGCATCTTTTCTCCGCGCTGCGGAAGAAACGCGCCAGAAGAAAAGTGGCCGCGCGCGACTCGAGAAGGGCGGGAGGCCGTTATAAATTGCGCGATTATTCTAACGAACTTTAGATTTGCCATCCATTCATTCGGCTGCGCGCTCTCAGCCGTGTAACGGCCGCATACGCGCTCCTACAGCGGCCCTGAGCGCCAGACAGGCTCATCCCGAAGATCTGCCCCTCCTTCCCAGGACGTCTTCCTCCCGCTTTCTCGTTTGGGTTTATGAACGCGTACACCCTGTTGATCTCACTCGCCCTCTCGCACGCACGACGCCCTGGCGCCTTTTCATGCCACGTTCGCATGCCTTCCGCCCTTTCCCTCTACGCAAGAAAAAAACGAGAACCCTCAGTCTCGCCTCAACGGCACTCATTTCTTCCAATCCTCTCCGCGCTCACTGATTCGGCCCTCGTCTTGTTCGAGGCGAACGTGTAACAGAGCCGCGAAAACGAATGATGGCCCGCGACCAGGTCTCTCAGAAGCGGCTGGTACGGCACGCGCGTCCTCCCCTCGCGATGTCGTTTCAATGCCGCTGATTGGAAACTTTTTGTTCCCCCTTAAACGCTGTCCCCGCACACCAGCCACCGATGCGCTCATCGCTCGCTCGGCTGCTGCCCGCTTCTTCTCTTGCGACCGCCAGGAAGTGCGATCAGGCGGCAGCGGGAGGAGCCAATCATTTGCGCAAGCCGCGATGGGAAGCTCAGCCTGCCTCAAGAGGCGCCAGCGAGCACAGCGTACGCTTCCCCGATCGGCTTCTTCTTCTGCCCCCCATCATGGTAATTTTCGCTCACAATCGCTTCTTCATTTGGCGCATGCTGCTCTCGCGCTGCTGGCAAACGAACAGAAGCACTGAACAGAAGCGGAGTGATAATGAACACCCGGAAATTACCAAACGGATAAAGGCGGTGGAAAGTGAAAAAGCAGTAGTCCCGCTGCGCGCACGGTGGGCGCCGGGAAGGAATGTAACCTGCGGACGAGGGAAATGAGGACGGGAACAAGAAAACGGCGACAGGCTCTCCTGCGAATCGCAATCACCATAATCACAGGTGCTCGCAACGTGACGCCGACTGGAAGGCACAAGTTGGGCGACAATGCGAGAGGTATCACGGGACGGCTCGGTGAGAACGGAAAAATTACCGAAGGACGACGGTGAGACAACGCGGCGCCGGGGCCCCTCGCGAACTGCGGTACGGGAGAAGAACGCGACGACGAACAGAGAAGGGTGGAAAACGATGCGTAAATGGGAGAAGAAGGCATGATGCGCCGTAGGCGAGAACAGCGCGGGATGGAGAGGCGAGGGCGTGCGCGAACATGGGCGCTTCACCCCTACCAGCCCCGCTTGAATCAGTCAGAGAGAAATGGCGCTGGGCGTCGCCGGGTGCAATCTGTCGCCGCTGACGCCGCGATCAAGCGTCGGCGCGAACAGCGGCCCGCGCACGGCGCTAAACACGGCTGCTGCAGCGGGCACGAAGTCGGGCTCCTTTTCCTCTTCGTGCCGAGAGACTCGAGAGGCACGCCGCTTGAAACTAAAGCAGTCACGACAAAAGGAGGACAGCAGTGGGCACTTAGGAGCGCGCATCATCTACGCCCTTTTCCGCCGCTTTCATCGCTAACAATTTTTTTTTTTAACCTCTCCCCCGCTGCCGAGTACGAGTCCGCTGCGACAGGCTACGGAGACAACGCCGTTCAACTTCCCATCCATCACTGGCATCCCAATTTTCCGCCTCCTCTCCTCCTTCGAGGGGAGCGCCTTCCCTCTGCGCTCCGTTTGCCACTCCATTCATCTTGCGCTTCGCTTGGCCATCCCTGCTTCGGCGTTGCCCTAACCACGGCCTCGTGGAACGCGCATCGCTGTAAGGTCGCGTAAGGTCTGTAAGATCAGACAGCACCGGTTCAAATCGCCGCTCGCCCCACAATGGTACTGAAGCCTTCCGAATGGAATTGGCCGCAGTAGCGCGAGGAAAACCACCGACGCGCATGCTTGGCCAATGCTCCGGACGACGAGCGCGAACAACCGCGACTGGCCACTGCAAAGCAATGGGCCGTATGATGACTTCAACTGTAGGAATCTTCAACTGGCCGAACACTGGGACTAGAGTGAAACACCAGTTAAGAGGGGTTCAAACAGCCCGGACTATCCAAGCAGCAAAAACTTGTGGAAGATAATATAGCCGTTAAGGGGAGCTGTGAGCCTTACACCTCCGCGTCGTTGATAAGAAGAAAAAAAAAAAAAACCCGCAAATTACGCAGCAGACAATTCCAATCCACGTCAAAATGATTCGTCTCTATTTTTTTAGTTTGCACCATCTCTAGATTTCTGCATTTCTATTCGTTAGTTTTACCCAGTGAAGTTGACGTAACGCTGAAGCCCCTTAAATGTGCTAGAAATGAACGAAAGTAATTTTCTGCCACTCACATATCTGGTTTAATCTTTTCCTCACTGCCTATGTGAATAGGCCTCGTTGTTATCAGGCCAGAAGAAACGATCTGGGGACACAGGCTGTTCGCCGGAGCCTGTCCACAGTGGCGCTCCCCGAGGAAGTTGCGCGTGCTACAAAATGCGCCCTGAATGGCCAAAGCGAAGTACACACCCTTTGTCAAAATTTTCTAGTCCAATCCTAAAGTCCAATCCTAAGCCTTATCGACCACAAAGAAATCAGAGAATGAGCTTTACCTTCAAATGTGTCAAAATATTTTACGACAGTAAGGAAGAAAGGTGTTTTCTCTAGCTTTCCGGCATAAAATGTTTCAGCCTCGCTGGCAGCCTGCGCGCTTTCGGCTCGGCGTAGAAAATTTTTACAATGACTGTAAATTAGCAAGGCATTAAGGAGATAAGAGTATTTTCGGTTCCACGCTCTAGACCTAAAGGCATTTTGGCGGCAACCTAGTCGGACCACGGAAACAAGTTGATGGAGTGAGGTGACACATATTTACAGTGTCACATTTACATTTACAATGGAGGAAAAAAAAATACTCAATAAGAATTTAAAAACAACGTAGTCAGACGCGCATTCACACACTGCTTTTCGCGCGAGAAACGAATATTCTACCTCTACCCCACGGCAGGCACAGGTAACGCTTTCAGCGCGTACATATGGAGCTCGAGGTTATCGGTATCATTCATTCTGAAGCAACAATGAACGGTGCCTTTGGACAATCGCACCGCGCTAGCCACAAACGCGCATTATTCACACATGCACAAGAGCGACCGGGCCACTGCGGTAAGTTCCCTCCCGCCCCGGCCTCCTGAAAGCATCGCAAACGCGAATTTTGTCCCGGACAAACTACACACCAGCTCAGGAATGCACTCGTGGCCTTATTGGGGCGACCTAGTTCGATCCGCTGCAATAGCAAGTTTAACGGAACACGCCGATTCACCCAGCCCGAGTAACGCGGTCCCGTTGAGGTACGCCACGCCAGGCGCGTATACAGCACCTCAGTAGGCCAGTACATTCACCGCTGGACGCATGATTCATTACGTCCCAAATTCCGGAGCCCGATACACGGCACCTTGGAAAAGGTATTTGCGAAAACAAAATCCTCGCAAGTTTGTGAAGACGAATGAAAAGGCAACTTCTGGTACGTTGCTGCTATGTTCTTAACTATCTTCAACACGAATTTGGACAAAACTAATTAATGTGCCATCGGCTACGAAACAAGCTTTATGTAGCAGCCGCGGCAGAACCGCCTACGACGAAAAGACTGCGCTTGCTGAACGGCCAAGACTAGGCGCTCTGCATGTTTCTGTTTGGGGGATCGCCACACGCGGTCATGGCGGGTCCGGAACGGTGGAATGTGCGAAATGTGGAACGCGCATGCCTCGCTGTGCGCACAATTAAACGGAGCCGTAACCACACTTGCGGAACGACCCAAGCGTCTTCGCGCACGCGGGTTTTAAAGAATCAAGCCCGGCTCATCGCTGCTTCAGCGGCCTTTGGAACCGCGGCTCGCTTGCCGTTGCACCGCGGCTCCGGCCAGTCTGGAGGTGGTGTCGTTAATCAAGCGCCGAAACTATGCTCTTTTCTGCTTCCCACTCTTGTGTTTTGCTCGCAGCGAGATCCGAACAGCCCCTCCTCCCATTAATAACCACCGAAATCGCGCGGCACCGTTCGAAGATATTACGCGGCGCATATGCAATCCAGGAAACAAAAAAGGGTACGCAGCACTAGGTATCAAGCGAAGCCCGACAGCGTAAAGCTCTGCTCTTTTCATTCCTTGGCCCCCCCGAAAAAAATGAACGAAGAAAAGAAAACTGAAAGCCGCATTAATAAGTGGGGCGATAAACACCCTCCCCGCCCCCTCCGCAACTCCTCACTTCACCTCTAGATATGCCGGCCGGCACATCCAACTCAGCGGCCAAGACTAAGAAAGCAAGGAAAAATGAAAAGAACGAGACAACATCCTTAAAAAAACAACCTCCATGAAATGACCACAATAAATCCCTTTCGAAAGCAAAAGCCAGCAAGGAGAATTAGTATCGGCGGCCCGCGATAACAAACTTGGAGGGAAAAAAACGGAGAGAGAAAGATAGAGAAGTGCCGTTGGTGCAGGCTGCGTCAAAATCAAGCGCCCGCTTCTTCCCTTCGTCCTCCACTTTCCGCGATAAACACTCGGGGCAGCTAGTGATCGCAACGGCAAAACAATGCCACGGAGAAGCCCCAAGGCTCGAGGGCAGCGCATGGATGGCGGGGGTGGGCAGAAACGAAGTGGCGCCGGCATTCCGGAAACATTCTGGTAACATGCGCAGGCGCCGAGCCCTAAACGAAAGGCGCGTGCGCAGGCCATCGAACAGGGGCCAAGCGTTTCCTTCACGTTGCCCCGGGCCTCGAAAGGGCCGCACGCGAACAGTTTTAATTTAATTACGCGAAAGAGACTTTCTCGCGGAGTTTATTTATAAATCGCGGCTTAATAAGACACAGCCGGCCCCTGATTTCGCCGCCGCCGCTATACGTAACGCCTTTCGCGGGATTTTTTATACACCACCCTTCCGCCGTTAATTTTTATTCACTCTTCCATAATTCCTCCCTCGTCCTCCTGGGCCTCCACGCCACATCTCATGAAAGAGCACGGATGAGGAAGGAAGAAAGAAAAAAAATCAACTTTTAATTGTTATTTATTCCGACCAAGAAGACGGGGGCCGGCGCTCCCCTAGCGCCGCGGTCTTTGTTCTTGGCTCCTTGTTTTTTGCCCCGCTCGCAGAAAGGCAGGCGCGGGCGGCGGGAGGGCCGGGGGGCCGTGGCGCAAACCATAAACATCAACCGGAGATAGGGAGTTCGCTCTCAAGTCAGCCTCCTTGCGCGCTTTTGAATTATGGCGTAAGGCCGCGGCTGCCGCCACGCTCGCACGAGGGAAGCCCAGCAGAGGCTCGCGTCCCTTAATTTGTTTATCAACCCTCTCGAAGAAAAATTGAAGACCCTCACACGCTCTTCGCCGGACGACGCCTGGGCGGCGCGCGGTTATACGCTGTGTGCGCGCAGTGCACGCACACGCCCCTGGTGGTGGTAGCAGCAGCAGCAGCAGCAGCAGCAGCAGCACGCCCGCGGTGTGCGCGCTCGGCATTCTTGTTTGTGCGCTCGTGGAATGAGCTGCGCCTTCAAAGTTGCACCGCGGGAAAGCAGCATATACAGTGGCCGCACAAATGAAGATTAGGGCCGGAGAGGGGGGCGACGCGGTTCGGTTCTTGCGGGCGGCGCGCAGAAAGCGGGTTCGAACCGCCGAGCAAAGCCCCCAAAAAGCCTCGAGGGGAGGGTCCCGAGGGACGCCGCGAATAATAAGAGAGGCTCGTGCCACTGGGAAGCGCATGTTGCACGGACGAGCGGGGTAGATTTATCACGGCTTATCCTCCCGATAAAAGCCCACGGGGAGGGTTTTCCCTTTTTGCTTCACCCTTCCTGCCGGGCCCTCCGCCAACACTGGTGCCGCTGTTGTTTTGCGCGCTTTGCCCATCTGCCCCTTCGACGCAGAGCTGCGAAAGGCGGGATTCGTTAGGCTATCTGCACGAAGGTGATCGGCACCGCGCAGGAGCAAACAGAGAAATGCCGGCGCAACGAGGCGCCGAAAATGGCGAACCGCGTGCCAGCGCGGGACTGCGAGAGGTAGCTGTCACGTTCTTGAGCGTCGATACCCACGGAGGGCGCCGCACCCGCACCCAGCCGAACTTCGCTTTTTTGTGCATTGTAACAAACAGCGCTAGATACTTGTTCGGATAACTGCGGACTCGTTCAGGTACAGATACACATAGCCCCGCACAGAAGCACATCGATAACAAATACATTAACGACAGCAGCACAGATACGCCTGCGACAGCCACAAGACCGGATACGAAAGCTGCCACCAAAATATACCTAAATGCCCTTAGCCACTTCCAAAAGAAAAAAAAAAAGAAAAAAAATGCAGTTTAAGGGATTTGTGTAGCTTGAAAGTACGACGGCCTCGAGGTCAGTATTAACCTGCGCTAAAATCCCACAGAGCAAGGGAAATCTTCGGGCAACTTAAAGGGGCCATTAAGACAAAGTACAAGTTTGGGTAATTAAAAAAAAACCGCGTCCTCCCGATAACCATTGCACCCCTCTTACGGCAAACTTGGAACAGCTAACGGAGATATTAAAGAAAACCTGCGATCCAGTGGGACTCCCCCGTCCTTCTATGGCGTCACAGGATCTTGCTCGTTCAACTGGCGGCCGCAAACATAAACCATGACCGGGCGATTGCAGGAGGGCTCCCTGGTCCATGTGGTCGTATCACATGAATGCTAACGTGCAGTTAACGCACTGATAATTATGCAATTTTAATGCTGGCCCACAGTACGTCACTCCTGCCTGTACCACGTCACTAGCGCGAAATTTCAATTTTGCGCTACTTCATGCGTCTTCCGTGGCTGGAATGGAGCCGAGGGAGGCCAGTTCTTGAAAATCAAACGACGCTGTATTTTGTCTCCCGTGGGCCCTGTAGGTTGGCGAGCCCAGATCTAACTTCTGCCACACTTTTACTGCTACAGTCTGCGCATGGACATAAGTCACTGAATTCGAGACGCGCATAGCATTGAGCGACTCCGCTAAAAGCGCATTCGTAATGTCCATTCTTCTTTGAAACAGTTCGAATTAGGGTTCTGCGCGCCGAAGCTACGCCTGGGCTATACGAGGCGGACCGTAGTGCGCGCGTCCGCGAATTCACACCACCTGGGTGAGCCAAATCTCGACACACGGGGGGAGCATTCGTCTTTCGCGGGACGGAACCCGCGTCCTCGTGATCAGCAGCACGACGACCGAGAAACCGCGGTAGACAGGAAGCGCATTCGGTTCCGCAGCGACTGTTTCGGAGAAGGCTCGTGGCGTCGATATGCTTGGCGGAGACAATGCAGCCGGGTAGGAGCTTCGAACCCTCGGGTCTAGCTCGACGGCGGCTCTCGCACCAATTAGAGTGAGAGGAAAAAAAGAGGAAGTACAGCAGGAGGTTGCGGTAATTCAGGCATGGCAACCGATTTTCCCGAATTCAGGAGAAGAGAGGGGAGAAAGAGGTAATCTTTTTGTCGGCGGCGTACTTACCAACGGCCCGGTACACAGCCAGACGACAGAGTGCGTTCACGAGGAGAAGCCCACTGTCCGCTGCTCTCTCTCTCTTTCTCTCGCGCGCGCGCGCGCGCGCGCGCGCGCGCGCGCGCGCGCGTGCGTGCGTGCGTGCGTGCGTGCGTGCGTGCGTGCGTGTGTGTGTGTGTGTGTGTGTGTGTGTGTGTGTGTGTGTGTGTGTGTGTGTGTGTGTGTGTGTGTGTGTGTGTGTGTGTGTGTGTGTGTGTGTGTGTGTGTGTGTGTGTGTGTGTGTGTGTGTGTGTGTGTGTGTGTGTGTGTGTGTGTGTGTGTGTGTGTGTGTGTGTGTGTGTGTGTGTGTGTGTGTGTGTGTGTGTGTGTGTGTGTGTGTGTGTGTGTGTGTGTGTGTGTGTGTGTGTGTGTGTGTGTGTGTGTGTGTGTGTGTGTGTGTGTGTGTGTGTGTGTGTGTGTGTGTGTGTGTGTGTGTGTGTGTGTGTGTGTGTGTGTGTGTGTGTGTGTGTGTGTGTGTGTGTGTGTGTGTGTGTGTGTGTGTGTGTGTGTGTGTGTGTGTGTGTGTGTGTGTGTGTGTGTGTGTGTGTGTGTGTGTGTGTGTGTGTGTGTGTGTGTGTGTGTGTGTGTGTGTGTGTGTGTGTGTGTGTGTGTGTGTGTGTGTGTGTGTGTGTGTGTGTGTGTGTGTGTGTGTGTGTGTGTGTGTGTGTGTGTGTGTGTGTGTGTGTGTGTGTGTGTGTGTGTGTGTGTGTGTGTGTGTGTGTGTGTGTGTGTGTGTGTGTGTGTGTGTGTGTGTGTGTGTGTGTGTGTGTGTGTGTGTGTGTGTGTGTGTGTGTGTGTGTGTGTGTGTGTGTGTGTGTGTGTGTGTGTGTGTGTGTGTGTGTGTGTGTGTGTGTGTGTGTGTGTGTGTGTGTGTGTGTGTGTGTGTGTGTGTGTGTGTGTGTGTGTGTGTGTGTGTGTGTGTGTGTGTGTGTGTGTGTGTGTGTGTGTGTGTGTTGTGCGTGCGCGCAGCCGCCGCGGAAGAGTGGCTCACCTGGCGTCGAGAAACCTGGAGCGGAGGATCATGACGGCTTCGCAGGTGCTCTGCTTGAGCTGCACCTGGATGGAGTTGAACTTCTTGTGGATGATCTGCACCATGCGCTCGATCTCCTTGGGCGTGATGGGACGCGTCCGGCTCTGCTCGCGCAGCAGGTTCATCACGTGCGTCGTGAACTCGTTGCACGCCTGCACGAGGGAAACAGGAGGAACACGCCCGCTCAGTCAGGAGGAAGGCGGCGACAACACATGCGGGCACCTGATTTCAATCAACGGCTGTCCGCCCAACGTAACCACTGCGTGCCACACCAATTTTGGCCGCCTTCTCTCTCTCTCTCAGGCACGCAGCCAGCCAAAACTGTCTTACAAGGCTCAGAGAAATATGTCGTTTACACCCTACTTTGTGTTCACCTGCGTTGCCCTCCCTCCCCTTTCCATCTCCTCGTCTACAGTTCCCTAGATTCTTTATTTTTTCTTTTAGAATGGCTGCTCAACAGCTGAGCCTGAGCTGAATCAGCTGAATCCCGATCAGCTGAAGCCTGAGGCCAAGTTCTTCACCATTCAAGAACTGCACATGACACTCGAGGGTGTTAATGTCAAGAGCGCTCCTGGGAAAGACAACATTACTTGGAAAATGCTCCGCAACCTGGATGAAAAAACAAAGAACAGTTGTTAGCGGAAATTAACAAAATATGGGAATCTGGCATACTCCCAACTGAACTGAAGCACTCCGTCGTGCATCCAATTCCAAAGCCTAAAAAGCTTCCTACTGCCGTTTCCAACATTCGCCCTATTTCACTCACATCCACTCTCTGCAAGCTGATGGAGCGCATGATATTTACACGTCTCACCTATATACTCGAGACGGCGAACAACCCCATTTAAGACTTCGCACTAACCGGTTTCGCACTAAGTCGGATCCAGGAGTCCTCGTTACTACTGACCCCAAGAAAGCGTTCTATACTGTCTTCATCATTGCGATTTTGAAGGAACATAACATCGGTCACAGACTCACCGGTGTTGTCGAAAACTTTCCGTGTAACCCAACTTCTGGAATCCATACGTGCATATCTCCCACTCCCATACCTCCCACAACCAGAGGTGTACCGCAGGGCGCGATTTTGTCCCCAGCTCTTAAATCTTGTCATGTCAAAAATTGCCAAGCAACTCCGACAAATACCTCCCATACAAAGCTCTATATATGCGGACGATATTATGATTTGTATTGACCCTCGCAAGACGGATATAATCCAATAGCAGATTCAGGTACATATACAAGCTGCACTCGATACTCTTGCCGCAACCCTCCAACATACTGGGATGCAGCCTTCGCCTGACAAAAAGCCCATATGTGGTGTTTGGCGGCACACAACAACAGAAGAACGACTACACTTTTCAATTTGCACGTTCTCAACTAAAGCTGCCCCCGGAGAAATGGGTTAAAATTCTTAGCGTCCCTGTCCTTGAAGATGGAGGATGCAGTGTGTGGCTTCAGCAAATCAAGAAAACACAAAACACTTATTAAGTAACCGAGTGGATAGGGCTACGATGGAGGCCCTCAAACTTGTCACCCAGGCTGTCCTCACGAGCAAAGCGACATATGGGGCAGTATGCTTCGACTTCACTCAGATCCAGTTGCAGCAGCTGGAGGTGTAACACCACGAGAGCCTTGGAGTTATCACTGGCCTTCTTAAACATGCAAAGATTGAGGAGCTATGCAAATACGCCCAACTTCCTCCTCCTACGGAAATCATTCGAACCCGTCAGGAAGGCCACGACTTCCGACGAGCATCCACTCTCGCCGGCCGTGCGCTACTTGCGCTTCTGCCACCTATCAGTGCAGCACAGCATCCCATTCGATTTCTTTGCCGCTTCCGCCATAGGACGACTTCATCGTCGTTAACCCGAAGCCACTCTCGGCCGTAGCGCGGCACGTAGACTTCTCGTCACGACCCACGGGCTGCGGTGTAACTAAGAAGCTTTCAAGAAACGATCCGAACGCTTTTGCAGTAAACAATTTAATTTGTCCAATTATAGACGGTTGGCGTTTTTAATAGCTAATTATCCTGGATGTAATATTCAGCCTCTTTCGGGGTCTTTCCTTCCATTTTCGCGCTCGTGAGGTTGCAGACGGACAGACCAGTGAAAACTTTTCTCCGCCGCTACGCGAAACAATGATAGTGCAGTGCCACGGCCATCAGCTGCTCTGCCGAAGAGGATGCCAACGAAGCGGCGCTTTTGCACGCAGAGTTAGATTGCGCACGACGCCGGCTACAGTCGTGCAGGCGTCGTCGTTCGGTCGGCTCCCGAACCGCTTGCGGTCGCAAGGAATGTGACCCTGGCAGTGTTCCTGCGCGGGTCGGGAGACGCGCCACCGCAGCAGGCCGGCACACAGCGCGCGGCCAGAGCAGGACCGCGAGGGAGGAACGAGGGCCTGCGGGCAGGCGGCCGCGCTTGGCTGCGCGGGGAGGGAGGCCTAATCATCGGCGATGGTGGCTTGGCTTCCATCGGCCGCGGCTGACAGCGACGCCCGCGAGGGGGAAAGGTGCGTGCACTCCCCCCCTTCCTCCGCGGGGACCCCCTTTTATCTGATTGAAAGGGGCTGGCCAACAAAGTTCCCGGCGGCCAGTTTCTCCTCGGCGCTGCTGCTGCCGGCCAAATAATAGCATTATGGGACGTGCCCAAACACTAATCGTACGGCCCGTTACTCGCCGGGCGTTAAATTCAAACGGACAAGCGGCGGCCGCGTCACGCCGGCCCGCGCGTAAGGAGGCCTACGGAACGAACGACGCCTGGCTACCCGGGAGAATGAAGAAACAACGAGGCAGCGGCGCAGAGAGAGGTGCAGAGCGTTAACGCCGATAAACGCCGCAGAGCCGCCGCGGCACGGCCGAGTTAACGCGCTCTGGCCAAGGGCGGCGGACTTTGCACGCCCAGCGCGCATTTGGCTTTCCCGCACCAACGGCGCTAATGCGGGAAAGACAGAGTGCGGAGGGTTGCCGCTTTTCGGACGCCACAGTTTTCGACCGCGCCTAAAATATTCAGGCTGACAGAGGTCTCCGAAAATGCCTGCGCCAACATTAAATCAGAACACATAGCAGCCGCTGTCCGAATCAGCGGCAGAACTGCTAACTGACGGACGCTAAGCAGCGAAAAGCCTGGAGGTGGTTAAGTACAGTTGGACGAAACGATGACATCAAACACTTCATTATCTGACGCCGCCAAGAGCAGATCTCGTGTAGCGATCGACAGGTAACCAACGTGATGTTACAAATAGTGCGGCAAGGCGCAGCTTCGGCTGACGCCTGTTAGCAAAACCTCCACTGTGGGGTCGTTTCGCCAGTTAAGCAAAGCTGAACGTTACGGCCCAACAGTTTGTTCGCTCGCCTCTGCCGTAAAGAAGTCCCAACAGGAAATAATTCCTGCGAGCGGTACACGGCATCCCACTTGTGCGAGATCAAAACAACGGCAGTCACGATCGAAGAACCATACGTCTTGCAATATGGATCTCCGTTTGGACTTCCTGCCACTGCAAAAGGGAAAAAAAAGTCGCATTTTTCTGATTTAGCGAAAGAGGTAAACCTAGCCCGAGTCCCCCCTCCCTCCCCTAGCTTGCCTTACCGCCTCAATTTCTCCGAAAGAAAAACCTTGCAGAACTGAACCAAGACAGCATCTCGACGGTAAACAAATAAACGGCTCGCGAAAACCAGTTTTGCGAAGTTCTCAGCTCCCTTTGCTAGTGGGCAAACAAGTAAAGGCTGGGGGAGAATATAAACTTCCGGAAACAAAAAAAAAAAGTATTGATCGAAGAACAAAACGAAGAAAACACAAAGCGCAGCGTTGTTGAGCAGACCACTGGCGCTTCGTAGTGCGCAAGTGGCAGCAGACACAAGGGGACAAAAAGAAAAGAGCGAAGCAAATCAAGCGTGGATCAATTTCCCCCTTGGTCAGCAGCTCGAGGCGTCCAGCGCTGAACGAAAGCACAGACGCACGAATGCTAAGACCGAGACGGAAGAAAAAAAGAAATATTCGATTCATTGCAACACTACAACAACAACAACAAGAACAACACGGATCGCGAGAAAATGTTGCTGAGGACAGCATGATCACGCGGCAACCCTGCCCGCTCAACGACCTCGTTCTCGAATCGGCCGGAGACCAGGTCCGGCTCACGCCGGACTCTTCCGCTCTCCCTCCCTGCGATCATGATTGGCCGGACGCTGGGCACGTGACTGCCGTGACAAGTCACCATTGGTCAAGAACTCCCTCCTCACGGTTATCATCTGGCTACCAGGCATCCTCTTCTTGGCGTGGAAAAATAAAGCGGGAGACGGAGGGGGGAAAAAGCGCGCCTTTTTTTCCCTTCCTCGGCTCCCTTTCGTCCCCGCAGCCGCGTTCCTTGGTATATGTGGATAATTTGGTTCAGTTCGTCCACTGGTGCTTTTATCTGAGCGCGCCGTTCTATGGAGTGCGCGGGCGGCGGGGCGTTTGAGGGTTGCGCTCCCTGGAAGGCTGCCATTTCCTGGAGGCCCCTGTTTGTTCGCGAGGACAGTGATGAGTGTGGTAACCATTTCTCTTAATGGCCATCATCTATTACGCGCCCGGAGAACAAGGCCGGGGAATCGAAAGGCCTTCTCCCCCATCAAACCTCTTTTCGTCAGCTCGCATCCTGTCGATAGCGCCGACACAAAGGGAAACATCGCTCTCCTCCTCCGCCCGGGGAAACGCCGCGCAGAGGGAAACGCGCTTTCTGGAAGCAGCCGTCTTCGCCGTTGGCCTTTCGCAGCCCCAAGCAGTCTTCGCCCACTCAACGCATGTTTCCACTAGGGCCAAGGCTACGGAACAGAAAATGGCGACAAGTAGCGCTTCGTGCGCAGTTCTTGCTAATTGAACGGGGATTCAACCCTGTAGATTCGACGAAAACATATCACCTGCGCACGGTACGCATATAGCGTTTGATCTCATGTAAGACGGAATGAACATGCAGACATGCCGTTTAGATCTTAGACATAGAAAACGCGACCTTCGCGAAAATAGGTATCGACGGGATAAGTCGTTCAGTCGTTATTTCATTATTACCACAGTTTCTCAAGAACATGTCAGTAATGCAAGATGGAAAACTAGTCGGAAACGATGTCCTATTGAAGGCCAGAAAAAAAAATAATAAAAACAAGCGCGTGACTCGAAATAGCCTAAAATCTCGGCTTTGAAAATGAAAACATCGCGCCTCTATGATTCCACGCGAATAACGTATGCCATAAAATACCTGGGATAACAAAAGACACTGCCAGTCATTCCCTCGAAAACGGAAGCGTCACTAGCTTCCAAAGGTAATGCGTGGTGCTGATAAAGTAAAAACACGAACCTGCAATACCCTCTATTGACAGTGGCGCGGGCACTTCTAGACCGAGCCTTACATTAAAACAAGGTTCCCCGAGACCTCAGCTCCTGGACGGCGCGGCACGCATACGCTGGCGAAACAAGACGCCTGGCAACGAACACGCTTCGTTTGGTGGCCGCAGTAAATTTGCCCGCATTCCGCCAATGGCTTGAGCGAAGCTTCCCCGCTGAAGTGTTCCATGCTAAAGTATGCCATACGCAACGCATGGACTGGTCATTTCAGCAGTATTCGCTATACGAGCTCATTTCAACACACACCACATCACCTATTAACTCAAAGCAGCGAGCGACAATACGCAAATTGTAAAAGTTGACTAAAATAAATTTTGCCAGGTTGATGACCACCGAAGAAAAATAGCTGTTTTCGCGGATTCAGGTTTGGAGCTTTTGTGTCCCGCTTTTTATCAATTATTACGAAAAGACGAAGGTAATAAATAAGGACGCACTACTGAATTGAGCAACTCACAGGCTCTCTTCCCTACTCTGCTGCAAAACTAAAGAGCAGAACCCCGCTTAGTGAAGAAACTGAGCGCCGCGTACTACAAAAGTAGAAGTACGAAAGGCACGCCTGTGCAAAACGTTCGAAAACCAGCAATCAGCGGTCCGAGCCTCAAGACACTGACCTCAGGCTAAAAAAACCATGACAGGAACATCCCCTTTCCAGCCGTTATGGGGCCCCTTTCCCACCCTTTTGCGTTTCTTACTGCTAGAGCTTCAAACTGTCCCTCGGAGAGATAGAACAACGGTGCCATAGACGAATAAAAAAAAAAAAGCGTCGCCGTAGGGCGTCGTTACCCGCGCACCACAGGAATCGAAACAGAGCACACGCCAGTGCGAACGAATAGTGGGCAAAAGCAGAAGCCCGTAAAAAGCGAGGCGCTGCTTCCGGCGAGGCGAAACCACAGCTCTATCACGGCACGCGTGGGACGCAGACAGCGAGAGGTTGGCAAGAAAGCGTGGAAACAAACAAACAAAAAAGCGGGGAGCAGGAAGACGTTACGGGGACCCGCGGCTCGGCCAAGGAGCGCTAAACGGCGCGTAGGTCGGAGAGCTCCTGGACGATCGACGCGTTGGTATCAGAGAGCAGCGCGCACGCCCCCTCTCAGCCGCACACGTCGGCGTCCCGGCCGAGGGCACAGTTTGGGCTATCGCCGGTCTCTGGGGCTCGCCGGGCGATTTCTTTGAAGCGCAGCACACCGGGAGGAGGTAGCGGCGCGAACCGTTTTCCCAAGAGCGGCGGCGGTCACGTAACGCCGTGAAACGGCGCCGCAGTCGACGGATACGGTCGCCTCCGTGGACGAGTTGACTGGAAGGCCGCCGCGGAGGTCACTGAAAGAACTTAGGAGTGGTGGCACAAACAGAGCCCAGAAGGAATAAATTACAGACTCAATGGACGCGCACCCATCCACTCTGAGTTCAAAATGTGAGACATTTTAAAACAGACGGAGAGCGGACAACCATTACCCACGACAGACCAGGTTAAGTTATTGTTGAGTTCACCACCTCGATACAAAAGGACGCTTTAAGCACTAATTACTCCACATCACGAGCCCAGGCGTGGACGGGAGCGCGATGACAAGATGCTCCGACGAATCGGGGAAGAACAAAAATTCACAGCATATCCACGGGGTGAATGATGATGAGTGGGCGAAGCTCCTGAGGGGAAATCATCTGTAAAACCATGACTCTTCAGTGAAAGTTCGCCCACTACATCTATGTCCGAACGTAACGTCTAAAAAGTCTCGCTTAAACCGCGCGTGCCGCGGCACCTTGGGGCTGAGCTCGCCTGATGCGTCTTGCAGACGCCTCACGAGCTCTCACTGCATCGGGGTCTGCCTGCCGATACGCGCGCTTTCTCGCCGCTTCCCGTTCTCTGACGTTTTGGAGATCCTCTTCGCGCCGCAGCCGTGCCGCTTCGCGTACGGCAGGATCCTCGCGCCGTTGCCGTGACGCTTGGGCCTCTCGTTCTGGAACGCTGGGATCTTGGCGGCGTCGTCGCGCAGCCAGACGACACGCTTCGGCCTCCCGCTCTCGTACGGCAGGATCTTGGCGGCGGCGTCGCGCAGCTTCACGGAGCGCTTCTGCCTCGCGGGCTCGCACATCTGCAGCCTTATCCATCGGGCGACTCCGGGCGCGCGCCAACAGCGAACGGATTTTATTACAACGCTCCCCGCCATCTAGTAAACAATCCAAGAACTAAACTAGAGGTAGCCACGCCATCTAGTAAACAATCCAAGCGCATCTTTTCATCATATACAAGTACCGCCATCTAGTAAACAATCCAAGAACTGAACTAGAGGTAGCCACGCCATCTAGTAAACAATCCAAGAACTAAACTAGAGGTGGCTACATACATACGTCGAGGATGGACAGACCCACGCCCTAAGGAGCTTCGCCCCTAAAAAAGGCACGGCCTCAAAATTCCTTCCCGCCCTTAGCACGTAGCTGGTGCCGTGATTCGAAAACACGTGCGAATGACGGGCGGAATATCGAAAGGCCGGGTGCAGCAGAAATTCGCGGAGTGCGCAGGACGCAGCGGGCCACGGGTCGCCCAGTGCCAGCCTCTCGGGCCTCTCGGCGGCGGCGGCAGAGCTCGCAGGTGCGGCCCAGAGACGCCAGCAGCGAGCGCAATAAAACGGCGCGCGAGAAGCAGCAGCGCACGTCGTAAAAGCGCCGACCTCCCATTTCCCGCGGCGGCAGCAATAGCGACGAACAGCGGTTCTCGGCGAGGCACGGGTGCTCCGAACGGAGACGCGCAGTAACGACACGGGGCGGCGGCAAACGATCCCATGATCGCCGCCTAATGCCCACGGAAAGGGGAGGAGCCCGTCGATTACCGCGACGGCTTAACGGCGGCCCGTGCGCTACGACTGGGGGGGGGGGCACAGATCTGGCGAGAACACTGTCGACGATGTTCGCGGTTGCGCCGCCCAATCGTCACGAAACGGCCGGGAGTCCCCTTTGGAGCAGGCCCTTTTATTTGCCTTTCCCCGACTGCTGCCGTCCTACTCGCTCGCCGATTGTTTCCTTCAAAAGCGGCAGCTGTCCTGGGGGACGACGCGTGCGAACAAATCGGTCGGTCCGTCCGTCCATCCCTCCTTCCCCTCGTGCCATGGTCGTGCGAGCTACACCCACTTCTTGCCAACTCGGACAAGCGGCCGCCTCCGCCCAGCGTCGTCATGCGTGCACTGCACCTACAGCCCACACGGCAAACGCACCTCGCGCGTTGGGAGGATCGACAAATGGCGCAGAGTTTGGGAAAAGGGAGCTCAAATCACGCGACACTCCTCCAGCACTTGCGGGACAACGGCCGGCAAAAAACGGGGGCTGTCCGACCTAGTTTACAGCGAAGTAGGCAAAGACGTAGCTCGTCAACAAGCGCTGCCCACTTGGCATCAGCTGCCGAGATAAGCCGGCGTGTCCGAGCCCAGAAAAGCGGGGCTACAAACGAGACTGAACATCGACGCCGCCGTGTTGAGCGGAGCACCGACAAGAGCGCCACACGCGGAGCAGAAAGCACGTAGCGCCACTGGGAAGGGGAATCCCCGTGCAAGGAAGCGCAAGACTGCCTCGTGCTGCAGGGCAGCGAACGCAAAGGGCACCGAAGCGGCCAAGAAGATACGACGGTGGTAAAAAACGTCTACCAGGAGGGAAGGAAGAGAGCAAAAGAGAGAATGCGGAAAGAAGAGCACGCAGCGGGATCAGCATCTTCCGGAAATTAGCGAGAAGAAGCCGGTCGTCGGCGGCGTGCTCGAGAGGAGGGCGCCATCCATCACGGGACGCACGCCGCCGCCACCGGCTGCCGCTGCTGCAGATCTTCGAGACCCGGAGGGGACGCCGAAGGGAGGAAAACAAAGGGCGGAAAAGAAAGAGGCACTGTCGCCGATGGCTCCACCCGACGACGAGGGGAAGGACAGCGCGCGAAAAGGCACCGGAGGAGCACAGCAGCACCAGGACGCGACAAGGGCCCGCGAGAAGCGCCTCGGCAAAGCGCAGCAAAATCAAGGGGCGACAGGGGAGGAAGAGCAATACAGCGCGAAGGGGGAAAATTAAGAAGGCCCGCAATGAGGAAAAAGAGCTAGGACGCAACGCCTCTCCTCTGTCTTGTCACGCGCTCCAAACAGGATGCAAACAACGCCCCCTCTCCCCATTCAGGCACCTCTCACATTGTCTCGCTTTATTTCCGAACCATCTCGGCGGACGAGCGTCGCGCGCTTGGCGCTCTTCTTATTCGTTTATCGTCCAAAGACCACATGGTGCGCGCCGACGAGAGCGCGCTTGCTAATTTCATCACGTTCACCACGCACGCCGGCCTCCACACTGCCCCTCACATGCTGCACGCGGAGATACCTGCCGTCTAGAACACATGTTCGCGCTGACGCCAAGTTAGGACCAGTGAAGAGTGGAACGCGCCTGCTGCATTTGCTACTGCACAGAAAAACTACGGCTTTATTATACAGCAGCATCTGTGAACAACAGCGACAAGCAGTTTCCCATCCACAAGACTAGTGGTGCGCCCGCTCCATATCATCTGGAAACCATTTCAGACGCACACTCCGACTGATCGGCTCTTTGCACGCAGCTGGCGCTTGCGTTCTTTCGCCTATCATTTTCTGAATCTCTCCTTTGTGCGATCAGGTGGGAGAATGCCACTAAAGCAAGAGGAAAAGAATCAAAGGCCCTTCAGAGATGGGTGGTTAAAACGCGAAGCTTTCTCCAAGAAAGCAAAATAATCCACCCTCCCAGTGTCCACTTGAAATCGTCCGAAGTCCAAAGCGAAGCCGCTCAACGAACCCAAAGGAAATGACGAGCCACCCGAATGAGACGATGGCGCAATCGGATAGAACCGACCACGCTGACCACAGAACCGACCACAACAAAGTGTGTGGTCCGTGCAGTCGAACCATTTTTCATTGATTGATTGATTGATTGATTGATTGATTGATTGATTGTAGGGTTTAACGCGTCGACGCTACACCTGGATATAAGGCGCGCCGTAGTGGAGGGCTTCGGATTAATTTTGACCACCCGGGGATCTGTAACGTGCGCCGAAATCTCGAGCACAGCATACAATTTTCCAAACCGCGTCGCAAGTTGCAGAAAGACAGAGAAAAGACGCGAAGCTTTTGAGCAACGTCGTCCCCAACAAACAGCAGAGGCTGAAGCCGCCGGTCTACTCCAAACCAGCAAGCCAGGAACGAAAGAAAAAAGCAGCCAGAGAGGAAGGAGCCAGCGGGGGCGGGCAATTGCCACCGATAATTGACGCCTTGGGGGCTGGCGACCGAGGCTGCCAATCGTTCCGCTCACAGGAGCAAGATGTGCCGTGGCCCGGGTCTCCAATTAGAGCTCGTCCGCTTGCTCTTCGCGCTGGATATAATAAACCAGTATCAATTAGCGGCGCACCCGAGCCTACAGGACGGGGTAATAACGCACCCTGAGAAACAAAGATGACGCAGCCAGCTAGTGCCGAGCGGGGCAGCGAGCGTACAAGAGGCTCCGAGACAAGCAAGAAGAGGGAAAAAGCCGCGCCTCACAAAAGACCGCATTAATGACGGATAGCGTCTGGACTTCGCCAGCGGCACAGCTGCGTGACGAGCCCGGGCAGCGTTACCTCTCTCTCTTTCGTCCAGGCTCTGAAGCCTCTTTTTACGCTTACTCTTCTCCGCTTTATCGCCACGAGTTCAGAGGTGTGCTCTTGTTCACAGCTTCCATCAAATTGCAATCACTCCCCGCAAAGACGACCCACCCCCTCCTACACTTGTTAGCTCATGACGAGAGTGTAACGCGACAAACGAGCGATCCTTGCACGTGGGTAAAAAGAGAGAGAAAAAAAAAAGAAAAGAAGGAGAGGCAAATCACGAAAGGAGTTTATTTTTTAATTTTAATGCATGCGTCCGCAAGTTTGTTTCTGCAATCGGCCCGATATTTGGCGCGTTCTATTTCTCCTCAGAGGGGTTTGAAAGAGCCCACAAAAATACGTAACGTACCCCCCCCCCCCCCTTCTTTAAGCTTATATAATGCATCCGTGCACAACAAAAACAGCGCGAACTTCAACGGGCCCCCAAGATTCAGTCACTAAGGTTTACCGGAAGACAAGTGAAACACGCTCAAGACGACCCATGCAGGGACCATGCTAATCTTTCGCTCTCTCTCTCATTACTGCCAACATGGACAGCGAACAACGGGACGGCAAGAGAGCCGGGCAAACCCTTTCTCCACTGCGCGCGTAGTCGGTGTGGCGCGCAAACACCCAAACTACCGACAGCCGCCTCCAGTGGTCATCGCATAAAACAACTGAGGGAAATGCGGCCTGCTCGCGCCCTGCCGCCACGACTGCGGGAGCTCCCCTAAAGGAGGCGAAACAAACAAAAGGACCCGGGCCGTCCGTGCCCGTTCCTCCTCCGGCGGTGAAGATATATTGGACCCGGGCGGCACGCGGGATCGCAGGCAGCCGATGGCCGCACTTTTCATTTCAGCGCCAGTGCCGGCTGGCCACAAATCACGCGGCGTTCGGCACCGCAGAAAACTCCAAGAGGCCTCGCGCGGACGAGAAGGGCCCGGCCGCCGGGAAAGGCCGCACATTAGGACCATCTGCGCGCCAGAGGCCCCGGACGCTGTCCCCCACACCGCACTCGGAGTGGGCTTGCAAAGCAAGGTAGTGCGCCCAACGGTGGCCGCGCCATAGGCGACACGGCGCGCTGCCTTTTCGGCACCAACGTGAAGCGTATCCGGACGCAAACAAACGATGCGTGGGCGCCGTCACGTCAGCAAGCGGTGGCCCCCGTCGGGACGCCCGCGAACGAGCCTCGGAAGTGAATCACCCGCGCGACGACTAGCCGGCCATTTTGAGCGCCCTAAGCACCGCGACAAGAGCCTTCAGCAGCCACGCGGCGCCGGCTGCTGGCAGCGGCTTTCCTTCCCCCCCGATTGGGTGGCCACGGCCGTTACAGAAGCCGCGGGAAAATACCACGGAACCGGCACGCGCGTGAAAAAAATAACTGCCCCCGTACACGAATCCTGTGAATCGGCCCTGCACAAGCGGTAACCTGGAGAAGTATACAAACCACCTCGATATTTCTCGAAAGAAACGCAAACGTGAGCGTCAAGTCGGACTTCATTCTCGCGTCGAAATGACTGGACGCTGGGCAGAGACAGACATGCTGCTCGCGCACAGCCGCTCCGAACGAGTCGATAAGAAAAACTGCGCTGCACGGATCGACTGCAGGCAGCGGGCCATAACCGTTGCTCGGTTGGCCCGCAGCTGAGACAAAGGATCGACCAACGCGCTAGCGCAAATGTTTAAAGGCGTTCGTACCCTCACTTTTGCAGAGTGTGCGCCACTTATTGGGCGCCACTTGAATTCAAGCTCACGCAAGCCATCCGCCAGCTGTGCACTTAAGGAGCCACGTCACAGCGCCGAGAAACGATTGAACAGGCGCAAACAAGGCGAAGACAGGCACGCCGCCGCTGCTGCTTTTCAGGCGGACGGTAAGGGGCGGCACGTGGAAGCAGGGGTGGAATTACCACTGGGGGCAGAGCGCACGCACGCGCGCTTCGTTCGCGACGCCCCGAAAAAGGCCGTTTCCCGCGTCACCGATCGTTGACGGGCCACTACTGGTGAACGCGGGCAGTGGCACCATCCTCTGCTTGTACAAACGCCTGGATTTCCCGCTTCGTGCCTTTCTACGGGCACCTGGGGCGAGTCTGGCAAGCGACCCGAGCTGAACATGCATTCATTCGTGCCAACAACAGCGTCAGCCCAACGGAAGAAGGGTGACGGACGGGAGACTCGGCGGAAGCTCAGTGCATCTAATTCAACCTGAGCGCCTACTGCAGGTTCAGCAGGATGGTTAAGGCAGCTTGGCACTAGCCCTGAGCTCTTCCGCAACTAGCACAAAAGGAATGCTCCGAGCACCCTTACAGCAGGAGAGGCGCGCATGACAATGGCAAGCGCTATACAGGAAGAGAGGCGGACGCTCAAGAGGCGCTTCATTTTTCACGCTTTCCAGGAGAAACACGTGCAGCGCCATAGCCACTCGAGGGCCTAATCAAATCGTGCGGACCGCAGAAAAGCGTGGCCGCGCGAGAAACAAAAATCGCGAGCGGGACGGGTAACATGGAGCCCGCTGGAAGGAAGAGCGCGGGCTGTAATGAGCTGCCGCGCGCGAGTCCCTTTTCTTTGCTCGCAAAGTCCCCCATCAAATATTCAGCGGCCGCTTCGCGCCGCGCGACCAAGTAAGGCCATTAACTGGGCTCCGAGATGAATGCGTCCCCAGCGGCCGACATCGGCTCCCGTATGCGCGCGCCCGCTCGCGTGCCAACGGCGGCACGCACGTGGCGCCGTCTCCACAGCCGCGCAGAAAGAAAAGGGCTCAAGGAGGCGAGTGTCGTCGCAACTCTTTTTCCCTCCCGGCACAGGTCGGGGGTGCGCGCCGAAAGACAGCGCCTCGGATGCGCGCCGCGTGCGCGTAATACGGCGCCTAGTATGCTATGCACCGCTCCGCGGGACGAGCCGTATGATTACCGGAGCCTTCCCGCCGGCTGAGAGGAGGCCCGCATCCCGCGACGAGAGAAGCAGCAACCAGCGTCAGCAAGGGGCAGCAGCAGCGGTGGGCGGCTCGTGCGACGCCCATTAAATTTTCAATCGGCGCATGCCGCCGCGGTGAGTACACCGGGAGGGCCGTAGACGGCGGCGGTTAACCGCCGAGACGGTCCCCGAGGATTTCCGCGCTCGCCTCAACCCTTCTTCCCCGGCGCTGCTTCCTGCCCGCTCGTGGCCGGAGTGTGCGCCGCGAACAGCAACTTTGCACTACGCGCGCACCTCGTCGAGCCGGCAATGAGAACAAATACGACGCGCGTGCAGCACGCCGGATGCGGGGACGCCGCGCGGCCTCTTTCATTTGCGCGGTGCTAAAGCCACGCGAACGCCGCTGTGCCCCATAAATACGAAAGCGCTGGCGCGGTGACTCGCAAAGGGCGTCCCAACAACAACCAAGCTTTGTCACGCGAGCGAAACTGCGCCGAATGGGACTGGAGGCGGCCGCTGTTTCACGCGTCGCACGAAGCGGCAAAGCCGGCGGCATTCGTTTCCGCGCGGCCTCTTTAATTCTTACAAATCTGCTCTGACAGAGCGAAGAAGCGGATGAATATGCACAATTCTGAGGCGCGTAATCAGCGGCGCGAAAACTGGGTCTTCGCGTCTTCCTCCGACAGAATGAAGGGAAAGCAGCTGTATTCACATGTGCCGCAAATGCACAGCCTTTAGGCACAAGGACGCGTGGCTACAACTCTGCCTCGCTTCTTGTCCCTTGCCGGTGTCAGCGTGCGTGGTTCTGCAGAAACCGCACCCATCCGCCGGTCACCAGTTGCACTGACCTTTGTTGCGTAGCCTTCGCGGGAAGCAGCGCAGGGGAAAACGACGCTGCGTTTGCTTTGACTGGAATTTCGACTTTCGTGTCTACCTGATCCTTCTTTTGAATGCGCTAGCCCCACAAGTGTGCTCTTGTGGGAGGCGCGCTAGTACGCATGAGGGCGGGGTTAAAATCTGCCCCGACGGGTTTACACCCCCTTCCGGACATTCGCGTTCAAGGATCGGACAACAACGGGAACCACTCCTTAAAAATGCGAAAAAGAATGAGGATTTTATCACTCTCCCAGGCGAGAGCCACAGGTTGACGAGGAAATGTCTCGACACCCTCCTGTTCGTAACTGGAATTTCGCGCAATGGGAGTGCTGGCCCAGACACGCAGCCTGAAATTAAGCACACATCTTCTCCGCCATACTTGCCCTCCGAGGCATTGCAACTGCGAGGCCCTGTACTGCCCCACAGAGCGGACCCCGTTCCTTCACGGGCACCGTCACGGGCCGGCCCACGCGAGCTGGACGTGAGCGTCCGAGGAGCTCAGCGGGACACTCTCTTCGGGGGTTCATTACAGAATATAAATTTCCCGCCCCGTCAGACGGCAGTGACAAACAAGTCGCGCAGTGTCAACAGCCACACCTGCACGCGCAGGCACACGCAAAGCGGCGGTGTGAACGCGTGCAACGGCAACAAAGACGCTTGTGTTGAGGGATAACGGCCACATAGCGGGCTGCTGGGTGGGGGAGAATATATAAAAAAGGCAAAGAGAGGAGGAGCAGAAAATGCGGACGCGGAGGAGGGGCGCGCAACAAACAAAAAAAAAAGGAGAGCCAGGGCACGGCGAAAGGGGCAGCGGCCAGCAGGCATGCAGAGAGCCCAGAAATCCATTACCGGACCGCTCTTGGCTTTTTCCCCCGCGAGGCCAGATGAGAAAAGTGCAGCCGGCCCTCCTCCTCCCCTCGCGGCTGGGAAAGAAAGGCCCTCCTCACCCCGCCCTGGGTTACGAAAGATTACTCGTAATCCATCCAAAGTTTGGACAGATCCAGCCGGGCGGGCCAGCGGCGCGAGCGAGCCCCGGGAATAATGATAAAGAAGAAGAAAGAGGGTGCAACCCCGGAGGCAATTTCACCTCCTCGGGCCGCGGCCGAGACGCTAGAGACCGCTAGTGCGGTGGCCAGGCGTTACGCTGCGGACCCGGGGCTCCATTGGGCGCTGCCTTTTTAACGCCACACGAGAGCAATTCGGCCACGCACGCAACGCCACCTGAACCCTGTGTCTGGGCGCCCGCGCACAGAGCCCACCTTGCCGTTGTCGAGCGTGTTGTCGCACGCGCGCAAGACGCTCTGAAAGCGCGCTAGCTGGTTCGTGCTGCATTAGCTGGGCTCACGCCAGGACGCGCCGGACACAAAGCCTGCTCGAATCCGTCAACGGCTCCAGGCAACCAGGCAAGCTGGAGCGTTACATTTTCGGCAGGACGAACAAATTGCGCGCCAATTTTAACCCTCAAATCCTAACGCAGCCCCCGTTCCAATGCTAAAACCATTTAGGGTTTACATCCGCAGAGCGCTGGCCCATGCCACTTTGCGTAGTGGGGGCTACACGCTGGTTTAGGCCCAAGGTCGCTTAGCAAGAAACCGAGAACACGACAGCTCTTTTTAACATAATTTCAGCCCTGATAAAATATGGATGCCAAGGCCACGAGACATACAATCCTGCTGTCTTGTGTGCAGCGACATGGTTGGCGCCTTAGCCTGGCCGTCGCTGTGTCCAACGAAAGTTGTCCCCATTCGTGAATTCAGGCGGCAAAAGCAGAAAGCGGAGCTGCGAATGAAAAATAGCACGGCGTAATCGCTGCCTCTGAAACTACCCCAACGCCGGGAAAGCGCCCTTCGATGCATTCCAAGCTCCCATGCTGGTGCGAGAACCAAACTGATGTCGAACTGCCCAGGTCAAGAGTTCGCCGAAGAAAAAACGCACTTCTCCCGAAATATATATTTGTAACATGATGTCATTTGGCCCTCAAAATTCCACGCTAAAGGGTTGGGCGAACATGTTGCCGAAAAGAAACAAAAACATAAGAAAAAGCAAACGGTGATGGGAAGGCAGGCACATAATTTTGACTTATGAAAGACAATCAGCTGTACCGTTTACGTTCGAGATAGGCTCTCACTACTTCCAGTGCACTGAAAAGGCATCAGCGGCTACGATATCGAAGTGTGTCGGCTGGCCGTCGAGGACGCTCCCCCCAAAACGAGGCAACAGCAGCAGCCCATTTCGGGCCGCCTCTCCTTCCTAGCCAAGCTGGCATACTCCTTTATCACATTACGGCCCGGCTCGCATTAATCCGATTGGCCCGGGGCGGACGAATATTCCCCGCCGGTCCGAGCCCCAGGCCGGGAACGCTGCACAAAGCGCCTGGCTTGTGTACGACCCCCGGCGCGCAGCCAGAGCGGGGTTGCGCGGAGGGTGCAATGCGCTAATGGGCTGGCACCGGACTCGCAAAGCCTTATCTTAAGGCCTCCAAGGGCTCGCGGCCAGCCGGGGTCCAGTGTCCGCGCCAACAGAAGTGACGCCGAGATAAGGCGCAGCAGCGCGCACCTCCCCGGTTGTACGCGAAGAAGAAGGGGGCAAACGCAAGCCGGAGGCGAGCAGTCGTTTCAAGCGGCCAAACTATTTTCGCCCTCCAAGGTTCAGAATACATTTCGCCACAAGGGCTGGTTTACATCAGAAGAATTATTCTGCAACACGCTCCCAGCGAATGCGAGAGCCGGAAATACCCTTCCGGGCTGCTCTGGACTGGCCTTTTGTATGGAAGCCCATTAGGCGTAAGAACCCAAACCGGGCGAACGTTGTGCACACCATAAAGGAGGAAAGGGCTGGTCGCAGAGGAACGTGGGGAGCTAGTGCGTCTAACGGGAATAGGGCGCAGGGCGAACAGTTCGAAAATGAGCCGTAAGGTTCCACCCACAGTGCAGAGATATCAAGTGAAAAATGCGGTATGGGCGAACTTTCGGGTCAGGTGCGAAAACAACAAAAAAGCAACCAGCGAAAAACTACAATCAGGTAAAAAAGCTGAACAAGTTGTCCCCCTTTTGTTGAAAATCGAAACATCGGCGGTGTTCGCGGCCGCGGGGCGTTTTTGCAGTGGGCTTTTGATGGTGTCGAAGCTGGCGCGAGGCGAAAGGCGAAAAAGTCCGTGTGTTCGAGATGCGGCCGCACGTTAAGATCCACAGGTGGTCAAAATCCCCCCGGAGCCCTCCACTACGGCGAGCCTCATCGCCTGGGTGGCGTCGGCGGGTTAAACCCGACAGTCAATCAGCTAGCGAGATTTTAGGGGGTGGGCGACCTTTGAGATCTTTCACTAAATTGAACATTTTACCCCTACAGGGGTTGCGCGATGTTTCGGAGGAAGGCGTTCTCTCGGAACTTTACGGTAGCACATGACCGGATGGAGACTACAGGTGCGCAAATCGCGCTATCCTTTCATTCGCCTACTGCAACTAAATTCGCAACTAGCAACAGCTGCTACCGCTAGGACCATAGGGGAGTCTGATAGAACAGACCACCAACGAAATGTAAATGAAAACCGGAAGCCGTAAACACGAAGCATTCTGCGCCAGTTAACGAGAACGATCAGTACGCCGGATCAATTACACTGACCCATCGAAAGCGCCACTAGGATTTTCTTAGACGCCCAGCTATATTTGCGCTATGACAGGCGCCGCGGTAGAGGGTTTACAGCCCCTCGAGTTTACTAATGTGCGCCAAAAACTGCCACGCGGGGTTCTCGCACGTTTATTTTTCCCACGAAGACTCGCCCCACATCACCACGCTCACCGCCTGCGAAGCGTGCTCCACCGCAGGCAACTAAGCGATGCGGGAAATCCAAGCCCGCATACGGTACGGAGGGACCCTACCGGAATCACCGCATACTGTTAACATTTTGTAAGGCACGAGGTGCCGTTAGCGGCAACGTAGTGCTTGAAAGTACACATTCTTACGTGGGAAGCCTCTCTCTCGCATTTGGCGGGAAGGCCCGCCACCCACCCACCGCCTTCCCATTCACTGGGGCATGCGCTGTCCCAGCCACAGAATATGTCGCACTGAACGTGAAATGCCTCCGAAATTCGCCATGTCGCCGTTACTCGGTTAGAAAGGGAAAAACATTCAGTGTACTACAAAAAATGCGCACACAGCACATCTCTGTTCGAACTTGATGTCGCTCCGTCCAGTTACTTGGCGCACTACGGGTTCGCCCTCACAACCGAACTGCGGTATCCTCGCTAATACGTTGTCTCCGACATACGTTAGTTTCAACACGTTTGACTTGGTGAGTGCATCGTTGAGATATGTCTGCAGGTACTTCGATGGTTTATCTTGCGGAGCTAGCTGTCGGTTGTCACCGCTTTCTCAACTGTTTTAGTCAGCAATCGTTGCTCTTCTAGTACGCAGTCTTTTCTCTCTTTTTTATCACAGGTCTGTGCCTTCGTAAACAGTCATTGTTTTCACTTTCCCCGGAATTCTCAGCTTTGGCTTTCAGCCCTCACCTAAAGCCCTGCAGATGTTGTGGACAGCAGGTCCCAGTTACCTTAGATTTCCGTAATCTCCGAGAAGGTTGAATAACTTGTCCAGAGCTCATCTGTCAGCAGAAAATATTGCACTTTCAATTGGAGAATTCTGCTAATCACAAAAAAGGCACCCGATCCCCAGAACGGAGCGTGACTCGTGCATCGAAAAATCTAATCATCAGCTCACGTGCACCACTGCCACGCAAAGAAGTCGCGGACAAATGAAACGCGAACCCAAAAGTGGGAACCCGAAGACGCGAAATCGGGTTCGTGCAGATCACGTATTGACGCGGTTGTGGCATATCTGGAAAGGTACGTTTCCAAGCTTTGCTGCTGTTAAAGAGTGATGAGAAAATTTGACTCGCATAGACAGAAATTGCGCTATTCGTGTGTTGCCGTTTATATTTGCGCGCTCGCATCTCATTTCCCAATGACTGTACATGCGTGCACAGTGCGTGACGCGGGGTGGCGGCACAGGTGACTATTTAAAGGCCATCTTGAGATACTCCAGCATGCTACGTCCAGTGAAAAGTTCTGCAGGCCGGTGCATACTAGCCGGGGGAGGAGGCACAGTCCACTGAAACGCAGCAACGAGGCGCGTTTCGAATCTGTCCCTGTTGAAAAGCAACGAGGTGTCGATAGCCGACAGGTCGGCGTAACAACGCAAAAAGTCAGCGATGAAGGACCTGTCGAGGGCTGTACGTGCTCCGGTTTCATTGCCGAGGCAGGAAGAAGAAAGCCAACGGGAGGACTGCGAGCCCAGCCTGTGCAGGCACCATTTCCACGTTCTCTTTTTGTCGTCGCTTAGAGTTTGCGCTGGATTCGGAGCCCATGACTCACCCAATCAAATATGGGAAACCGAAGACAGCCGTCCAGTCATCAACCAGAGTGGACAAAAGGCGCACAGACTTCCGGCCAACTCACTCCCAACCGAGCTTCTTTCTTCTGGCCGGCAAGCGCCGAAGGCGAAAAAACGAAATCCGCAACACAAGCGAGGTACAAAAACGTATACGCGACGGCCCGGGAAAATAGAAAGAAAAAGCCCGCAAGTGAACTGGGCAGCGAGTAGGGAACAGCGCCTCCTGCGAACGAGACTGACCAGCGCAGCGTGAGGCGGGCAAGGAAACGTGCTCCCGAGAATGGTCCATTTATTTCGAGCCCATTAGCGCCTGGCCTCTGCGCGCGCGCGCGCGGCTTCGGGCGGGAGACGACGCTGGCCGTCCCAGCAAAGGCGCAGCAAAACGGAAGGGCCGAAGGACCGGGGTGAACAAAAAGCGACAGAAGCGGTCTGCGTGGGACAGCGCCTCGTCAGCAGACTCCGTCAAGCGTGCGTCGTCGCTGGACACTGGTCAGCGTCCGTTGTCCAGTAATCGGAGGAAGAGGGGGGAAAAATGGCACATTTCTACACGAAAAAGAGAACCCACGCGCACGAGAAAGAGCGGGATACGACGAGGGGGTCCATTCTGGCTGGACGCAGCGAAATCCAGCCGCTCCTAGCCGAGAAGCAAGGCCGGAGCGAGCGAGCGTCAGCCCGGCCCACCCATCACAGCGAGGAGTGGCTGACGCCGGGATGTGGTGGCAAGCCCAGCTGACTTGCCTCTTTTCCCGCTCCCTGGGCCCGGCTCGCGCGGAAGAGAGCGCGCCACGCCCGAAAAGGTCAAGCCGGACGTGATCAATGGGCAATCTGCGGACGCCGGACAACCGGGACCCTAATAACGTCTCCAACGGCGACACTGATGCCGTCGTTAGGACAACTAGCCAGCGCACAGCCCACGGAAACGCCACTTCGGCGCTGCCCCTGTGAGCAAACTTTAAAACATGTCCGCCTGCCGCCGAAGCGGCGCTCACTCGAAAGACACCGGCGTCCCGAATTCACGGGTTCGACACGAAGGCTATCTCTTTTTGCGCCTAAACAACGCTTCCTGAAGGACAGGCAGTGAAGTCCTGAATTTCATAAGTAACAAAGACACACCAGCAAAATTTTTATTACTGCCTTCTGCGCACTTGTCTTTCTGAACACTTCACGGCATCTAAGGAGTGTTTCCATTGTTCAGAATTCTTGAAACCATCCCCAGTACACAGACAGCGCCTCCGAACAAGCCACGACGCAATCCGTCCAGTGACGCATTTAAAGGCGCGAGCATCAACGCCCGTGCTCTTCCAGCAAAAACTCCGCCAGGCAACAGCGAGACAGAGCTGAGCCTCGCTGCAATCCATCCCGAGGTCAGGGCAACAACATGGGCAGGGCTCCTGCCCTCGCCGTCGCGCACTCGAATCGGGCAGACGGAGCAGTGAATTCGGAAACCCGCATCTCGGTTACGAGGGCTGGACATTAAAATTCCGCAAAATGGAACACGCCAGCCTCGGGGCTTCCAACTGAAAAACATACCCTCACTTACAGCGATAAAAAATAATTGCCCAAATTTTGATGCCCAGGACTTTCAAGGGCATCATGATACTGGCATCGTTTGTGCGTAAGAGCAGAACGAAGGTGCTGAAATAAACGTCCCGCATCTGAGGATTTTTTAAAGAGACAAGCCGATGAAAACCTCCTCTGCAGTATGGGCACTGCGCTTGCCGCGTTAGACCGTAAGCTTTCCCCATGAATAACGGCCTCGCATCGGTAGTGCCAAAGAGGGCGCCACATCACGCCCACGCAGGCCAAGAGTAGCAAGGGGAGCGGCAGTAAAAAGATCCAAAGCCAGTCGGCGTGCCACAAAGGCAGGGAGTGCGGGACGGCGGCCTCTCGCACGCGGCCCGGGCAGCGAGTTTGCGTGCCTACCGGCGCATGCGAGAAAACACTGAGCCTACAGCCCAGATCTGCCGCTGAAAGCAGAGGGAGAGAGCGGCGGCCAGCATCGGCGGCGAAACGTGACTCATGGCCCAGCTAGCTCCGCTCATTTACATGCTAACAAGCCACGCTTTCCGGGACTGCTGCGCGAACGACGCACGTCCGGCCAACGACGCGGCAGAGAAGCGCGCTGGGAAGGAAAAGGCAACAACGCAGGACCACCGCGAGAGGAGAGCAGGTCGCACAGAAACGGCAGGACAACGAGGAAGCCGTAAAGAAATGCACTCGCGACACGTGAGCTCCGCGCAGGCGTTTTCGAACAGAGGAGACGCGCGTGGCGGCAGGTAGTACGTGTGAGAGCGCAGACAGAGGCCACCGCGACGCCCGTGACTGATGAGCGTGGCAGACGCCGCCGCCGCAGAGAAAAATGGCCTCGACGGCGGATATACAGATGGGATAGCCGGAACCGACCTCAGCTAGGCCGCCACGCGCACAGGAGGGGGGGCGCGAAACTTGCCAAAGTGTAGCTTCTTCGATTAAACATGGATGCTATTAGGAGAAACATTACGCACGTAGCCAGAGAAAGGACTTTTAGTGGGCACGGGTTAAATCACCATCAATCTAGTGCAAACCCAGTGCAAACGCCCATTTCGAAGAGAAAACACACTGGAGCTGAGGCGAGCAGGCCGACAAGGGAACTTTGCCGCTCGCCGCACACTGCGTGCCCTCGTTCACCTCGCGACAGTCTCGGCAGCTTTCCGCCCTTTTAGTGAGGGCAGCGAGAAAAGCGGCGGAACAGCTCGAGCGTTCAAATCATACTGGGAGTTTACGCCCGAAGGGCTATGCATAGTGCAGGGCCGCGGATTAGTTTCACCCATCCGGGGCTTTTTAACGTGCGCCGAAAGTTCACCGTATACACGAGCGCTTTGGGATCTTGTTTCGGCCGGAAACGCAGCCACAGCGGGCAAGAATCGAACCCGCGACCTCGTCGTCACTAGCGCCCCGCCTTCTAAGCGCACAGTTCGATATTACAGGCCCAGCAGCAATATTACCCAGCAGACAAACTAGGGCGTTCTGGAAACCTGCTACTGCGTCCAACTGGATATGCACACCAACGAGATAGCGTTTTATCTTCTGTACCACAACCACAGGCGGTACTCCAGAATGATCTACGTATATGCGTACTCAGCGTATACGAGTACGCTATTGTGTACTCCAGCTAGATTCTCGTAACAACACTGCCAATGTATTACGGTAAGTAAGGCAAACTCAAAGGAATTCGAAGAAGCAATGCCCCATTTCCAAGTCGCCCACAATTTAATGCGTTTAAACAGACTTCAGTTATGCGAAGACTAAAGTCAACTAAAAGGAAGATGCAATGCACAGAAGCAGAACACCTTTGCTAATGATGCAACGTACCTGAAGATTAAAAATCTATTTTAACTATGTGGGAGCCCCCAATGTTCATGAAGCTTGTGTAACACATACGCGACCTGGGCGAACAGTGGCTGTTTTTTTTTATTTCTTTGCCGTCTCATGTTATAGCCGAATTCAGCAAATGGCGACAGTCCCGTGACGCGAACACTGCAGATTGCACAGTTCTAACAAATAAAAAAAAACTAGTAAGATAAATCACAAATGTGAATGGCTTTCATGGCAGTAGGAACTTAAGGCACATTTAAGGAAAACGTACGTGCACAGCATGGGGCAGCTAAGATTTGTGTTTTATAAATGTTCGTTTCTATTGTTCCTTAAGCGTAAACGCAAAGCCGCCGCACCCAAGAAACTAGAACAAGGCGAACAGCGTCAGACAACCGCCTGGTCAAAAATGTCTCGAAGACGCACTGCGATTGTTTTTTTTTTTTCTTCAAAACAGAACCATTAAAATCTGTACTTATGGCAAACACTCATTATGTGACTGAGTTAATATGCCATTCGCCTAACTTCAGCAACCATGTTAAGGATTTCCTTCAGATGTGTTACCCGTCGTGGTGGCTCAGTGGCTAAGGCGTTGTGCTGCTGAGCCCAAGGACGCGGGTTCGATTGCCGGCCGCGGCAGCCGCTTTTCTGGTGGAGACGAGAAGCGAAAACGTATGACCGTTTCGGGTTTCGAGATGTCGGCGCACGTTGAAGATCCACAGGTGGTCAAAATTCATCCGGAGCCCTCCACTACGGCGCGCCTAATCGCTCGTGCAGTGTCGGCGCGTTAAACCTTAAAATCGATCAATTTTCTGGATGTGTTATATTACGTCCCGCTTAAAAACCCTGCTTGCGTATCGAGTCGGTAAAGCCGTGTAGTAGCAATATCGCTAGCTTTCGCTTGCGGGCTTCTCCGCGCAGACCCTCGGAGTTCATAGGAGAGGAAGCTTCGCTGTAACGATAAAATCTGACGAATCGAATGTTAGGTTCGACGTTTTACTGCCACCACTTTCCCCGCATTCAAGCTAACGGCTCACAGCGCAAAAAAATGGACACCTGTTATTGCCTTTGTGAAGCCGTTTAGTGATGAATTTTACCTTAGCTTTAAAATGGTGGTTTAACACCGCGTTCATAAAATGGCTGCTCCAAGAACTGTCAAGTTCGTACCCAGGGTAGGAAGCCTGGGTACCTAGAACGTTTCAAGTTTCCCTGATAGGGACACCACGCTTTAGGGAGAAAGCGACAGCGAAGTCGATTCCAGTACCTAGCGGCACTGGAACAATCTAGGGACCACGGTTCCCTACACTAGGTGCAAACTTGGAACCTTCTAGGGGAAATTTTACACATGCGGTTTTAAACCGCGTATGAGACCGTGGATCAGCATGCAGTCCTTGGAATACAACCCAGCTCGCGTACATTTGTTCCCCATAGTTGGTAGTATCAGCGTTAGTAGAAAGCGACGAAGCGGAGTAAGTGGAAGGAGGTGAGAGTGTCACAGCATATCGTGCAGTTAATTTCCGCAGATTCAGCCGCTCGTTCTGCCGCCGCAGTCAAGGACAACTGCGAGGACAACTATGAGGACACACGGCTCCCTGCTAAAACTCAATCCCACCTCGTCCTGCGAGCGGAAAAAAATAAAGCTTCCGCTTCGCAAATGCCTCGACGCGGACAATTGTCTTTCACAGTTGGGCGACACGAGGCGAAGGCGGGGGGGAGTACAGCGGAGTAATCTTTTCGGGAGACAAGGAAAGTAAGGCAGCGCTAAAAGGAACAAGAGCGAGCCTCGGATCCCAAGAACAAAGGAAGCAAATTAGAGAGAGGGAAAGCACGATCGAGCGAGGAACAAGCAGCGGAGGAAAAGGAAGGAGGTTCAGGAGCAGGGGAGCTCCAATTACGAGGCAAGCAATTAGGATCGCAAGGAGCCCAGCTCGCGAGCAGAAACGGAAGGAAAAGGCAGCCTATTTGGCGAAGCCTTTCCTCATTGCCCAACTCGCTTCGGTTTTCTAGCCTACAGTCTCGTTCGCAGGGTTCCGCGACTCTGCGGGCCAGCCGAGAGAGAGAGAGAGGCTGGACCACTTGGGAGCCGGTGAGAGAGAGAGAGAGAGGACGAGGCCGCAATCGCGGCGGGCGAAGCTCGCGCCGCTGCTGCGCCTCCACGCCCTGCGCCGCTCCCTTGCAAACGCGGGATGCGCCGGCAAGCGCCGAACCTGAACGGCGGCCCCAAACACGGCCCCGAAAGCGTCACGTGCTCGCTAGCGGGGGCGCCCAATGAGAACCCGGGCTCGGGCCCGGGGCCCCGCCGACCGCGGGCGGGGCACCCAGCCCGGGGGGAGGAGGCTGGGGCAGCCAACGGTCCGGGAGGCCGAACCGCAGCCGATCGCTACGCCGCCGCGGCCGACGCCGACCCAAGAGCGAACGAACGGCGAACTACGGCACCCCCCAGCCGGTCGAGCGTCGAAGAGCGCGCGCGAGAAAGCGCGTGGGCGCGTCCGCGTGAAAAGTTACGCCGTGCCGGCCCGAAAAAGTTTGTGCCCCGCGGGTGCGTGGCCAATGCCGCCGCCTCCCGGACACTGCAAAGCGGGCGGCAGACGACTTTCTCGCGCCAAAGTCGCTGCTACAGCAGTCTACGTAAAAGACAATGAAATGCCGGCCTGAAAACTGACTGGACCCTTTCAGGACCCTCGTTGGACCAGAAGAAGGGCACAAGGGCTTCTACAAGATGCAGAGCTCTTGATTGATTGTAGGGGTTAACGCGCCGACGCAACGCAGGCGATGAGGCGCGCCGTAGTGGAGGGCTCCGGATTAATTTTGACCGCCCGGGGATCTTTAACGTGCGCCGGAATCTCGAACACACGGGCGTTCTCGCTTTTTGCCACGCAGAGCTCTATCGGAAAACATTTTACTATAGTGCTGCACGACGGTGCCGGATAAAATGCGTGCATACATTTAAAAAAATCTGAGTATGTAACCACCATGCCCCGTGCCTGAATATACGCTATTGCTTTAAAAAATAAAGCCCCACGTTGTCAATGTAAACAGCTCGAATACCTACGGGTTATTTCCAAGCAGTCAGCGTACCTGAAGCTCCTATCAGACAAATATTGGAAGAACTTAACATAGGTCCCTATAACCCTCCCTATATTGCAGTCGTTGGAAGGAATTTTACAAATGACTAGCTTGGCGGACTAAGGTCCGAAAAATGAGTGATAGAGTGATAATTCCCAGATTCCAAGTTTTGCTAGGACAAGCCGGTAAGCCGGTTCCTCGAAATAAGGTGCGACTCTGTCACACGTTCACAGCTGTTAGAAAAAGCGACTGAGAAATGACCAACCCGAAGAGGTAACATTACTCCAGGCAACATGCCGGTGACGTAGATGAGACGGCAGTTGGCAAGCCTCTTGAGATGGTGGGAGAGCGTAAACGGGTCAGTAGAAACCCGGCGCTCTTGCTGGCTGTTAGACGAACACTGAGCACTACTAATGTGGCAGGTGTATCACAACAGAGAGTTGTAGCAGGGCGGAGAACCTGTCTCGGTACGGTAGCTGACCGACGCCACTGCGCATGCGCAGAGGGGGAGAGACCGGGCGCCGAACCGTGACAGGTTATCCGCTCTGCTATGACTCTCCAATGACGAGAACAGATACCGATGGCGAGTTGCCTCACGCACAAAAAAAAAAAAAAAAAAAAAAAAAAAAAAAAAAAAAAAAAAAGGCGGGGGGGGGGGGGGGCAGAGGACGAACACGAAGCGGCGTTTCCTTTCTTCGCGTCCGTTCTCTTCTCTATCTCTTTATCTATCTATATCTATATATATATCTATATCTATATATATCTATATCTATATCTATATCCATCTATCTATATCTATCTATCTATCTATCTATCTATCTATCTATCTATCTATCTATCTATCTATCTATATCTATCTATCTATCTATATCTATCTATCTATCTATCTATCTATCTATCTATCTATCTATCTATGACAAAGATGTTCCAAGTGACGAGCTAAAGTCCCGCCTCAAGCCACATCGACATCGTCTCGGCTATCATCACTTCCAACGGCCGTATTCTGAATCTGCCTTCCCCCTCCATGTGTTTTCTCGCAATGCCTTCACAAGCGAAAAATCGCTTTCAAGGATCTCCTCGACTGAAGGCTCGAGTAGAGGAGGGATTCAGAATACGAGGGTAAGGTTCAAAATGTCCCGATATGGACAGATGTACTCTACGCGAGGAGCAACAGTTGAGGAGATAAACAGGCCCGCGCTCTAAAAAAACGCCTTGAACGTTATGTCGTACTTCGAACGTCAAAATGCAGGCAGCGCATGACCAGTCTTTCAGCGGAACCAAAAAAAACCGTGTTCCTATGCAAGACCGAGGCAATCCAGGCTCTGCCTTGGGCAGGATTGACTTGCGCCTTCCGGGCCTTCCTTGAAGCTCACCAAAGTTCCCTCGAAAGCCCAATTCGCCAAGAAACGCTGCCGCCGAGAGCAGTGGAATCAGTGTCTTGGTCTGCAAAACGGCATCGCGGCCAACGACAAGTATACACGGAGATTATATATATATGAGAGAGAGAGAGAGAGAGAGAGAGAGAGAGAGAGAGAGAGAGAGAGAGAGAGAGAGAGAGAGAGAGAGAGAGAGAGAGAGAGAGAGAGAGCAGTGACGGTCCCGTGCGCGATAGCTTTGCAAAGCTCGCGGCCGCAGTAGTGCGCGAATTCTCGTACTTGCACAGCGGGGCAAGATTCCGAACGCGGCGACATTTCCTCGAACGAGCAGACGACGACGAAAGCGGTCGCCGAGAAGAGCGCGCTATGGAAAACCCGGAGGCAGATGAGGAGTAAAATATCGACAAAAACGGCGCCATGCGGAAGGGTGCTTGTATAAAGTAGGCCACACAAAGGAAGCCGGACGATAAACAGAAGCGATGTAAACAAGGACGGCGCCCGGGGAGAAAAGCCCGCGGGCGAGAGAGGCGCCCACCGGCGCAGCAGCGAAGGCGAACACGGGTCCGTCGGCGGCGAGCGCCGGAGTCATCCGTCACCGGTGCCAGCCCGGCCGAAAGACAAGCGCTCGGGAGAGCGGACAACTGGCGTCTTACTTTGCAACCAAGGCGCTGCCGGAAGCTGCCTCCCTCTCGCCAGCGGTGCGCGCACGCTCTCCCGAGGAGCTACCCCTGAAGAAGGGAGACCCTCGTGCTTCGGTTTTAACCACCTGGCTATCCTTAACGTTCAACAAAATCCTGACATACGGGCGCTTCCGCACACCACCAGAAACCAACGAACGGTCGTACCACGCCGAGATGTTCTTGCTTGCGACATGGCGGTAGCAAATAAATAAAAGTGGACACCTTGGCTTTTACGCGCCACTCAGCACCAATATGCCGCACGTTTGAGGTACCGCGCTCTAGCGCTTGCACCGCAAACCGCGTAGGCGGAATTGGGATTATCATTAGCCAGCAGTGTCGCTCAAAGGTTCAAAAAGTAAAAAAAGTCGGGTCTTAAGGTTAATTCGCTGCACAACTCCTTGGTTGGGAAAAAGGTCGAGTTTTTCCCAGTACGTTTTTACCCGCCTTTCTGCCTCCTCCGTGTAATCACGCAATAAAACGGCGGGTATCCACGAAATGCATTCGTTTAAAATAAACAGTACTTTATAACCGCCAACAGCGCGGCCTTGTTTCCGAAAAAAAAAAAAAAAAAAGCAGCAATTTCTGAATAAACAAACAAACACGAACGAAGACCGCACTGATCGAGTGTAAAATGACGCTGAGGCCACGAAGTTGTCGGGGCAAGCAAATAGGACGATCAAAGCTGGCCGCAAACTGTAACAGCTACGGTGAACGTGCGCCCCCGTGTGGCCGCTGGCAGTCACACGCAGTCGCGACTACTTTCCCGATGAATGGCAACGTTACGTTAAATCTACCCGACACCGCTTCCCAGCGCACTTTCGGCACCAGCGTCGGCCGCCAGGCGAGCGGGCCGGAGAGGGGGAGAGGGCCGGCGCAATTTCCTCTGGGGTTTGCTCGAGCCGACGTGCCGGTGAGGCCATCGGGGCGCTCTCCCTGGCGCGAGTGGAAGAAGCGGTGGTGCACTGCAGCAGCGATATCCGAACGAGGATGATCCAATCCCATTAGAAATGGCTGCCTTTTCTCCCGGGCCCCAGACGTCATCCATCTCCGGAGCCGCACCCGGATACACCTAATTGACAGCAACCCTTTCTCTCCCCACCTTCCAAGTTTCGCACCGCGCGCACCAATCGGCCCGATAGGCCCTCGTCTCGCCGCCGTGTGTGGCGCTGTCGACTTTGCTGGCCTTTTCGCCAATTCACTCGGCTCTTTCTGCTCATCTACACAGCACGGGCCCCTCGCCTCGTTTGAGGCCTGAGACAAAAGCGACGGCTGGGCCGATGAATTTTATTCACTCGTCGGGGTCGGCCTTCCTCCCACCGTCCCTTAGCTCTTAACGGGCGCCAACCCCGCCGGACTCGCGGGGATAGACCTAGGATTAAATCAATGGTAGGATTCCCCCAAAAAGATGTTCGGCAGAAAGGCTACGGTGGTCTGCAAAGCGAAACCAAACCGGCGGATCATGTCGCGGAAGACGCGCTCACCAGACCGTTTTTTGCTAGATGCCTGAACCCACGCCCGCTTCAAGGGGCAAAAGAGAACTCCGGTGGTATTTGTCGGACATGATCCACAAATGAAAAATGGCTCCTAAACATGGAGGAAAGAAAAGGTTAGGAGAGGCCCTGACGTCACATTTGTGAAGCCGAGTCCCGCCATGACTTGAGCCCACGGAGCCCAGCACTCTATCCCATCATCCTTTGCTGTCTCCGGTTTGATTTGACTAACATGGCGTCACCCTGCCCTCCCGCTTCGAAGCGAAAACAGCTTCGTCGCTAATTCCTCGGTGCGATGTCATCTTCTAAGCTGTTGATTTCGCCTTCAATTTGCCCATTCTAACCCTCACCCAAAGTTTCAATCGAAAAACGGCCTTCGTTTTTGAGATAGAAGGACGATTTCTCAGCTCTTAAGCCTGGCAAAGTAGCGTTTGTCGTCGTCATAGCAACAGGCTCGCGGGATGGCGAACGCAGACGCCTCCGACGGCAGAGTTTTCACTGGCCTAATCTAAAAACGTTTGTCGTAGCGACTGCGCTGGTTTGCAAGCGTAGCGAAGCAGCCACATACCAAGCGCCTTAAAAATCTGTCCGTTCTATTCGCCCAAATTTGGCCGCCGCAGTTGTTAACAAGTATGCAACATTGTCCATGGGCTCAAGAAAAATCACGTGACTTCCTCCACACTTTTTGCAATGCATTGGGGTGCTAGGGGCCTCTCCTGAGTATTCTTTCCTCCATGCTCCTAAACTACACAGCAGAGAGAGAGAGAGAGAGAGAGAGAGAGAGAGAGAGAGAGAGAGAGAGAGAGAGAGAGAGAGAGAGAGAGAGAGAGAGAGAGAGAGAGCGTTGCCAGAACTCGGGCTGAGTTTTCTGTGCACCTATATTTAAAGGGACACTGAAGTGATTTGTAAACATTGCGGTATTACTAGCGCAAATTGCAGTCCGGAGTCCATAGGCCATGTTTCGACCATAGAGTTTCATACTAATATATACTAGAGGGAAATCTGGCGCTGCATTCGCAGGCCGCCGTGGGCGGCGCCATTGCAGCTAGCGACGTTCCTCGCCTCCTTGGCTTGGTTAGCCACATGGCTTCTTTTTCGTCTTGAAGCCAGAAGGGGTAACATTGTTTTTTTGTTCATCTTCCATGAAGCTTGTAAATAATCCCTGACAAATAAATCTTTCTGGGGCTTTAATTTTATAACAACAGAACAAATTCGATTAAGTTTTTGCAGTAATATTGTTGCCTTTTTGCAGCCAAAGCCAACTTTTCGGCCTGTTCGTGAGCCATGCCAAGGACAAGTGGAACGTGCCTGCTCGGTACATGACGGCACGTTCGCTGAAGCGCGGCTCCCCTAGACAGTAGTGCCAGATTTCCCTCTAGTATATATTAGTATGAAACTCCATGGTTTCGACCACTCTGAGTGCGTTTACGCGAATTTATTTAGAAGAAAAATCAATTCGAAAAGTCTGTCCTCCTCTCTGCCTCCTCGCCCGTTTTCTGTGGCGTTTTCGTGTGACGTCGGGAGGAGGTGACTTGGCTTGACTGCGCTACTTGACGGCTCGCCGACCTTCCGACAGAGTCAGTCGACCCAGCGTTTAGTCCGCCGGCCGCCCAAGAGTCGTCGCAATTCGTTCGCTCAGCTGAAACTATGCCACGACACGTTTGTGAATAAAAGAATGTGCCCTTCTTTACTTAGTTTGTACACTGTATCAAGCTCCAAGTCCAGGTCGCTCCACACAAGCGCCGCACAAGCGCACATGCGACGCTTCGTTGACTGGTACGCTAGTAGGAAAACCTAAGGCCACTTGAAGGCGGGAGAAGAGTAAGCGAAGTCAATATAGGTACTAAGGAAATAAAATCAAGTGAAACTTTTACCTTACAGCGTAAGACTAGGGTGCAGGAAGCACTTTTTGCGCTGGGTGAACATGCACAGTGGTCAGCAGCACTACGAATCTGCGAACGCTTTCCCGTCTAAGAAATGCAATTGCTAGACGTGAGGTACTGTGGAAATTTGGGGAACGCTTACTGCACGAGCACTATACAACGAAATTGAACGAATAGTCACCTAAGCTGCATG